>NC_140937.1:160370175-160775175 GCF_014529385.1 Adiantum capillus-veneris
TGATATGTCAGCAGTTTGTGACATTGCCTCTTCTTGAAAGAAAGTAATCGTCCGCGATTACAGCAAATCTGCAAAACAATTCAAGTGAGCTCAAAATTTTCGAGGGTCATTCCAGGGGACAATCAGTTTGCTCTTTTTTTGTTAAGGAATTGGCTTCTCCTTTCGGCTCTTTTGATCAAGGAGTTGGCTTCTCCTTTCGTCTAGATCGGAACTCTTGATATTCTGGCGTAGTAAAATTAGCCATCAGACCCAGACCGCATTGATCTTCCTCGGGTGTCTTGATGCACTAAAATTACATACCGAGGCAATCTCATGCAATTAGGAATATTTAGTAGTTGGCACATCACAATGCAACACAAATGCTCACATATGCATGTTACAAGACATATAAACATAAAGTGGCCGATGAACACTCCCCCCGTAAATAACCATCCCGGGCCATGAGCTGTTCAACAACTCCCTCATCACTTCTCCCGCAAATAACCTAAAAACGTCCGGGCTGTCACAAGACGAGCACCACGTGCCAATAGAAAATAACAGGCTGAACAGACTTTTAGCACTTCAATAACAACTGAACTGAGAGAGAGAGAGAGAGAGAGAGAGAGAGAGAGAGAGAGAGAGACGACACATGACATGGAGTGGCAGAATTCCATCCAAGAGAGTATTGGCCCCAAACCTTGGCGCCCCTTTCGGTATTTCTTTATATTGCATCAACACAGTACATGCCGGTACTCCAGACTCTGCACCTTCTCCAAAAGCATGCCAGAGAATGAGCCCATGGCCTCATATTTAAAGGCCCTAGGCCCAAAAGTAGTTTACATGAAAAGCCTTCAAACTCAAAAGCATCTGGTCCAAAACAATGCCCAAAAGCTGCCAGCGTAAATCGCGGAAATCTGTACAACCGCCACATCAGCAACGCAATCGCGGAAATCTGTACAGGCTACCATGTCAGCACAGTCAGCGTGAAACGCGCAAATCCGTACAGTTCTGCCACGTCAGCAGTCAACGGAAAATCAGGGCTCTGTGTGTGTGGGTCCTGCTTTATTTATATGCCTTCATGTCACTTGGGCCCCATCGGACGGTGTCCCATAAGATGGTAGGACTTCTTCTGCAGTTGCTTGTTCTTCTTAGGGTTTAAGCCCTTTGGCCGGGACCTACAAGTTGGCTTAGGTCTTCAGTGGCTTGACACGTCAGCAGTTTGTGAAAGAGAGTAATTGTCCGCGATTACAGCATATCTGCAAAACGACTCAAGTTAGCTCAAATTTTTTTTTCGGGTGACATTCCAAGGGACAATCAATTTGCTCTTTTTTTGTTAAGGAGTTGGCTTCTCCTTACGGCTCTTTTGATCAAGGAGTTGGCTTCTCCCTTCGTCTAGATCGGAATTCTTGATATTCCAGCGCAATAAAATTAGCCATCACAACCAGACCGCACTGATCTTCCATGGGTGTCTCGATGCACTAAAATTACATACCCCGGCAATCTCATCCAATTGAATATTCAATGGTTGGCACATTACAATGCAACACAAATGCTCACATATGCATGCTACATTCATAACAAACAGCGCCATTGAGCACTCCCCGAGACAAACGTTCTGCGGTATGAAGCTACTCAACGACTACCTCGTCACTTCCCCCGCAAATAACCTAAAAAGGTCCGTGGCATGAGCTCAGAGGACTGTACAACCAAACTCTCCCCAGACTACAGTCTGTGTCGCTTGGAGGTTCAAGCATACAACCAAACGCTCCCCAGACATCGGCTTGTGTCATTCGGAGGTTTTATAGCATACAACGGAACGCTCCCCAGACATTGGCCTGCGTTGTTCCGAGGTTTTCAAGCATACAACAGAACGCTCCCCAGACATCGGCCTACATCGTTCCGAAGTTTAAACAATACCAAAACAGTATTTCTCACTTCTCCACCCGGGAGTAAAATCACCAATCAATGAAACCAGTATTAAAACGAGAGTCAAACAGTTTAAATCGGCACCAAGACAGGTTTAAAACAGATACCATCCATTTCAAACAAATGCCAAACAGGATCACCAAACAAGTTCTCAAATAGATTCTTAGACAAAATTCAAACTTAAAAAGCAATCTCGACATCAGTCGAGCTCAAAAAGTTGACTGATTTTCCATCCTGAAACCTGTACCAAAAATTAGGGTTAGGTTCCTTCTATGAGGTCGTAGCCGACGGCACCATGGTCCATAAGCTCTTGGACAGACAGTGTTCCTGTGGCGATGATGGTAGTCCCAAGACATAACAGTCACACCGGACCTCCAAGGTTATCAGCTTGATAAGAGACACCTCGTGAGAGATGTCCAAAAACTTCAAGTCGTATTCCGCTAGAGTTTCCGTAGCAAGCATTTCAGGATACCCACTTTGCCAGAAGTTGCAAGTAAGCTTGCCAAGTCCTTGGAGTGTGCGGCTTGGTAGCTATAGACTTCCACCACTACATAGCATTGCCTATGAGAAAACCAGTAGCTCCAAACAAATCTTGGATCCTTCTCTATGGCTTATGGCTTGTAAGACATGAGCGGTGAAGACTGGAGCACGCCCGATGCGCGATGAAGTAAGGGTGGGAGTGCCTAATAAGTCCAGGGTCGAGGGCCAAAGATATTTCAAATAAAATTCCAATAGTCTCTAGTTTGCTCTGTCTGCTCTTTTGTAGGACCGGTATGCTTTCAGAAAAGCACACGCCAGATGCTCTGATACCACTGTCACGGGCACCACGTGCCAATAGAAAAGAACAGACTGAACAGACTTTTAGCACTTCAACAACCGAACTGAGAGATAGAGGGACCACACGCGAACGGAGTGGCATAATTCCACCCAAAAGAGTATTGGCCCCAAACCTTGGCGTCCCTTTCGATATTTCTCCATACTTTGCACCTTCTCCAGAAGCATGTATCACGTGACACATCTAACCCTATGTGTACGTGGACAAGCTACTTCATGACATTAGTTCAGTTCAGTTCAGTTCAGTCAGTCTAGAATAGGAAGTGATCTGGTACTTTTGTGAGTCTGTTCGCAGACCGTGCATGTCCAGACACTTAGAGTAGATGCATATCCTCTGGTTGCACACAACATGATCATCAGATTTCCATCAGAATCCATCAGTAGCATTTTTACAGTGCATAGATCTATTTTCCCTATTTTTGACTTTACTCACTTATTAATTTTAAGTGACTTTTGTTGGAAAGTAGGTAGGTCAATTTTGCTAAGTTCGTATATAAGCAAACCTAGCGCTAGCACTTTCTGGTAGAGGAGGCAACAGGAGTATTGCTCAAACGGGCCGACTCTCAGCAAGAACAAGAAGACTTCAACTGGCGTTTTCCCTCACCTCAGCCCTTCAGCGTTTTCAGCCTTGGAGAACCTCAGCCATTAGCGTTTTCTGTCAACAGCAGCAGGCGCTTTCAGCAAACAAAACAGCCAGCCTATTCAGCGTTTACAACAGCCCTGCATTGGCGTTTTTTTTTGCAGCAGTTCTCAGCCCTACCAGCGTTTTTGAGCCTGCGTTTTCAGCCAGCCATGACCTGCGTTTTACATCAACTCAGCAGCGTTTTCAGCAAGGGTTTGCAGCAGTAAGGACAACAAATTCAGCAGTTGAAGACCCAACAAAGACAGCGTTTTTGGCCTACAAAGACACATTAGCAGATCAGCCTGACTAGAGCAACAATACCAATTCGAAGCATTTAGTTTTCCGCCATAGTCTCGTCCTCATCGTCACCACCGTCGGCCTCGACATAGCCCCATTAGGTTTGCATTCAACATCTTGTAGCAGATTGTGCAATCAATAGTAGACCACTCTCGCCATCGAGAGTGGGGCCCTTGGAGGAGGGTTTTACGTCTCTGGTGTCGTATTCTCTTCTCTCTCTATCTCCCAGTCTCATGCACTTCCACGCACAGTGTCCATTCACTTTGTTTGTGTCCATTGCACTCTCTCATTAATGAACGGAAGGCTCTCCCTTCCCTAAGAAAAAGGAACCTTGAGCACAGTTCAGAGCACTCATCTTGAGCAAAGTTCAACATTCATTCCGCTGCACCTTACAGCATGCCAGAGAATGCCTCATATTTAAAGGCCCTAGGCCCAAAAGCAGTTTACATGAAAAGCCTTCATACTCAAAAGCATCTAGTTCAAAAACAATGCCCAAAATTTGCCAGCGTAAATCATGGTAATCCGTACAAGCGCCACGTCAACAACGCAAATCGCAAAAATCCGTATAGGTTGCCACGTCATCATAGTCAGCATGAAACGTGTAAATCCCTACAGTTCTGCCACATCAGCAGTCAGCGAAAAATCCGGGCTGTGTGTGTGTGGGTCTTGCTTTATTTACATGCCTTTATGTCACTTGGGCCCCATCGAACGGGGTCCCATAAGTTGGTAGGACTTCTTCTTCTGTTGTTGCTTGTTCTTCTTCGGGTTTAAGCCCTGTGGTCGGGACCTGCAAGTTGGCTTAGGTCTTCAGTGGCTTGACACGTTAGCAGTTTGTGACACGGGCCATGAGATATAGAGGCCTTTTTGTCACAAGACGGACACCACGTGCCAATAGAAAAGAACAGACTGAACAGACTTTTAGCACTTCGTTAACAACTGAACTGAAAGAGAGAGACGGCACGGGACACGGAGTGATGGATAGCTTTTCACTCTAAACTACTTTTGGAGCCTAGGGCCTTTAATTATTTGCTAAGGGCTCATTCTCTGGCATGCTTCCTGGAGAAGGTGCAGAGTCTGGAGTACCGGCTTGCACTGTGTTGATGCAATATAAAGAAATACCGAAAGGGGCGCCAAGGTTTGGGGCCAATGCTCTCTGGGGTGGAATTCTGCCACTCCATGTCGCGTGTCGTCTCTCTCTCTCTCTCTCTCTCTCTCTCTCTCTCTCTCTCTCTCTCTCTCTCTCTCTCTCAATTGTCATTGAAGTGCTAAAAGTCTGTTCAATCTGTTCTTTTCTATTGGCACGTGGTGCCCGTCTTGTGACAGTGGTATCAGAGCATCAGGCGTGTGCTTTTCTAAAAGCATACCGGTCCTACCAAAGAGCAGACAAAGCAAACCAGAGACTAATGGAATTATATTTAAAATATCTTCGACTCTCGACCCCGGACTTATTAGCCACTCCCACCCTTCATACATCGCGCATTGGGCGTGCTCCCGTCTTCACCGCTCATGTCTTACAGGGCATAAGCCATAAAGATCACTTACAAGAGAAGGATCCAAGATTTGTTTCGAGCTGCTATTTTTCTCAGAGGCAGTGTCATGCAGATATTGATCTCTATAGCTACCAAGCTACGCACTTCAAGGACTTGGCAAGCTTTTTGCCCGAAGTTATATGGTTTCTGACATCTTCCTTCGGAGTGCAACTTCTGGCAGAGTGGCGTATGTTGAAATGCTTGCCATGGAAACCCTAACAGATTATAACTTGAAATTTCTCGACATCTCTCAGTAGATGTCTCTTCACGAGCAGATGACCTTGGAGGTCGAGTGCGATTGCTATCTTGGGACTACCGTGGCCGCCAAAGAAACGTTGTTTGTCCAAGAGCTGATGGACCATTTTGTGCTCGGCTACGACCTTATGGAATGAACCTAACCCTAATTTTTTTGGTTTAAGTTTCAGGATGGAAAGTCATTCGGCTTTTCGAGCTCGAGTGATGTCGAGATTGCTTTTTAACTTTGAAATCTGTTTAAGAACTTGTTTGGTAATCCTGTTTGGAATTTGTTTGAGATGGATGGTATTTGTTTTGAACCTGTCTTGGTGCCGATTTGAATTGTTTGACTCTTGTTTTAATACTGGTTTCAATGATTGGTGCTTTTACTCGCGGGTGGAGTAGTGAGAAATGATGTTTGAGAATGCTTGTTCATACTCATGGCCCGAGCCCTTGTGATTATTTGCGAGGGGAGTATTGAATGATTGAAAAGTGTTGTTTTTACCAGAGTTACTCAGAACGCGGAACAGGAACGGCGACGGGCCTCCCTGCGGAACGGGGGAACGGGAATGGGCCCGGAACGGGAACAGCGCGGAACGGCAGGCTAAAAAAACACCCAAATATTATTTTTTTTAGCGTTATGTGTTTGAATACAAGTAGTATTAGAGTCCTTTGACTCTAATACCCACAAAATTGAAAAAACACGATTCGAAGACCATTTAACCTTATTATGACTTGATTGGGATGTGAGGCGCCCAGAGTACATAGCCAGATGAACAACAATGAGCAAGCACAATGCCCATAGTACATACACAATGCTCTCAAATAATTGCAAGAGTAGTAGTCAGAGATAACACTTTGGAATTAATTATGGCTAACATAGTAACAAGCCTCAAGGGCTGCCAGCGGCCAAGGTGCTACAAAAAAACCAAAGGGGAGCAAAGTTCAAACCAGACTTCAGTGACCACAATACCAAAAGACTGAAGGTGACAAATACCATAAAGATGCTAGTAGCTACAAATGGCAAAGAGGGCAAGGCTCAAGCAGCCATACAAAAAGGTGGATAAATGGCAAAGACTCAAGACTCAAGAGCCACTAGCCTGAGAGGCCTCCCAATCCGTAGTAGCCGGCTGTAAATCATGCACATCCTCCCATTCCTCATCATCGGGGTCTAGGTCCGGCTCGATCTCAGCCACAGATGAAGTACCTGGTGTTGGTGGATGTGCATCTCCACCCGCCTGAGAAGCCTCTTGCTCCATCTCCCACTGTGTAAAAGGATCTGTCTGTTTGTCTGTACTCTTGCAAAGCATTTTCAAATTTGCGCTGACGAAGACAAGATCATTAGCCTTCTCCACTCCAAGCCAATTTCTCTTCTTGGAAGCAATGTGGCTAAAGGTACCCCACAATTGCTCCAAGCATGAGGTACTAACTGACTGGCTGAGAATACGGATCGCCAATCTCTGAAGCTCATGGCCATCATAGCCATAGTCCTCCCACCAAAGCACTGAACCTATTTTCCTGCGATCAATCTGAGCATTTGGACTGCCAAATGACCCCCGTATCTCTCTGTACTGTCTCAGCTGATCTCTGACAATGCGTCGCCCATCTCTGTCTAGAACCATCTTGTTTAAGATCTCTGTAAATTGGTTCATGACTTCCCTATCTGTCTCTTGCCTTGCACCTTGGAACTCTGGATCCACCATGTGCGCTGCCCCGTGTAAAGGAGAGGCATATGAATTCCACCTCGAGTTGCAAAGCGCATGGATCTCCTCATATCGCTCTGCGTTCGGCTCAAGCTGTGCAAGCTGCTCAATCATGCGGTCCATTGCCTCATAAATCTCGCCAATGCAAGGATCCATGCCATCCAGAACTCGAAGCAAATGAACCACCGGTTTTACCTGTGCATCTAGACTCTTGAGCTCCTTCCAGAACTCAAGATCCTTTGCCTTATCCTTGCACAAAATCCCTGCAACTGTCTTTGCATAGGGGGAGGTGGTGAACTCATCACTGATGAAGACCTGTCGGACCGCATTTTGACATTCAGACAGCCTGCGTACAAGAAGAAAGTTGAATGCGAAGCGGGTATCTGAATACTTTAGAAGCACTTTGCTGTCCGACCTCTTGAGGTACTCACTCCGAACCAAGTTGTGATTGTTGATGAAAGTAACCATCTTCACTGCATCAGCAATGACTAGAGCAATCCAATCTAGCTCGCCGATGTCTTTTAGAAGGTTGTTCAAGCAGTGTGCCATGCAAAAGCACACTGTCACATGCGGATAGTGGCCCTCTATGATAGCTGTTGCTGCCCTGTTTGATGCCTCCCCATCTATGACAAAGGCCACCACGTGTTGCTCACCGATGGTTTCTATGGCCGCTGTCCACTCTGCAGAGAGGACATCGGCGGACTTGCCACTCTCAGTGGCATCATGAGAGTGCACAAAGTACATCTCTCCACTGGAGTATGCGACGAGACCATGGATAGATCTCTTCCTTGTATCGCTCCACCCGTCAGCAATGAGGGAAACGCCATGTTTTGCCCAAAGACGCTGAATGTTGAGGGTTGCTTGCTCCACGATAGCCTTCTCTCGATCGAGCAAGGTGGTTCGGAGAGCCTCTGAAGATGGCGGCACATAGCCGGTGCCATACTCTCCTATCCGTTGCACCATGACTTTCCAATACTCCGACCTATTTCGATCAAACATAGAAGAGGTTAGTATCAAAAAAGTGGAAACGACGATAACGGAAGAAATGAGAGAGAAGATTGATGAATCATAAAACAATGAACATACCTCGCTGCGACAAATGGGATATGGTCATGATAGAAGAATCGGGCCACGGCCGCATCCACCTCTTCCTTCTCTTTGGGTCCCAAGAGGTGGCAAGGGTCTTTTGGCGACGAATTGGACCTTTTGAAGATGCACCAACACCTACACCGGGTAGAGAGGAAGAAGGGAAAATGAGGGTCTTTGGATCAATACCTTTGCGTGCCGGCTTGGCTTTATGGTTAAATTGCCGATCCTTTTCCTCGAGCTCCTTCCTCTTCTCGATGGTTACGTTGGCACAAAATTTCACCTCATGTCCCGGCACTCGAAGAAAGTGTGCCCTCACTTTGTCATGCCCCCCTTTCCGCGTGTAAGAGCATAGCTTGCATCCCCATGCACGAGAACCTCCCGCCGCCGACAAGGTGCCCTCCGAGGTCACTTCATCCCACCACGACCATTCCTTCGCCTTTTGAGTGTTGCCCGCATGAACGGAGGGGGTTGAACAAGAAGAAGAGGCCATGGATGATGGATTATCCGTGAAAGAGAGAGCTTGATCTTGAACTTTGAGAGAGAGAGAGGGATTGAGAGAGAGAGGCTTGCCGCTTGATTCCGTGAGAGCTTGAGCCTTGAGCCTTGAAAGTTGAGGGTTAGAACTTAGAAGTTAGCCCAAGAGAGAGAGAGGTTGAGAGCTTGAGCCTTGAGGCATGCCGCGGCGCCACACTATGGCTTGAGAGTTGAGAGCAAGCTAGGGAGAATGAGCTTGGCTTGAGAGTTGAGAGCAAGGCTCAAGCAAGGGAGAATGGGCCTTGAGGCTTGATGAGTGTATGAAGAATGGGGGAGGAGGGGGGCATTGTATACTTTTTTCACTGCTGAAAATGGCCGTTGGCTGCCCAACAGTCATTTTTTTAAATTTCAAAAATTGCCGTTGGGGCCGTTCAGGCCCCTTCCAGCCCGTTCCGGTCCGTTCCGGTGGTCCCGTTCCGGTGACAGCTTTCAGCCGGAACGTCGTTCCGTTCCGACGCGTTCCAGAAACCTCCAGCCGGCCGGAACGCCGTTCCGGCGTTCCAAGGCCCTAAAATGCCGTTCCCTGGTAACTCTGACTCTAGCTTAATTCTCATTGGTCCACTTCAAGGGTCATCCAATAGAAATTGGGCACACTTTGTGGGCATCTGGCCTAGGGAGCTGACATGTGTCCCTCATTCCCTTTGTGTAAAGGGAGCGTGTGTGTGTGTGTGTGGCTTTCTCTCTCATCCCCTACCTTTAGGGCTCGCCCCCTCCCATGTAGGGATGTGCAAAGACTTTTAGGGCACACACAAAGCATCCAATTTTCCCTAGGGTTGACCTTTGGACACAACCTTTGAATTTTGGAACCTTAGCATTTTGGAAGTCTTAATGGGCTGAACCTTAGGGTCTTTTTAGCCCATTGTTGCACATGGCTCTTTTGCAGATGGCCCCCCCTTTGGATCCCTATTTTCCCTCCTTTGGATCCCTACTGTGGCCGGTCTGCTAGCTTAACCAATATTCTAGCTTTTTCTCCCCGGCCTTCCCCACATTAAATGATCAGTTTAATATGAGAAAATCATTTAGGAGAATTAGATATTGATTATTATGACACAAGCCTTTGCTGACTCTAGCGCCATACCTCGGGGGCTCCTCATGCCTACCCACCGATGCACCATGTACTACACCTCCACTATGATATTGGATGGAGCTAGCCTTCCATGCGTTCTCATGATTGTACATTACCTTGAGCATTTAGGACTGCATTTTCCGATAGTGATAGGGTGCCATCCTCCACCTCCCTTACCATGTGTTACTCCCCCACTCGCCAAAGCCACCCCAGCTTATAGTCTTGGTTATTGTTCTCTTTTTTGTCCTTTCATGGATACACAGAGGACACCCGATGTATATTTGATTTGTCTCAGCCTCTAGTAGACGTTAAACTCTCTCTCTCTCTCTCTCTCTCTCTCTCTCTCTCTCTCTCTCTCTCTCTCTCTCTCTCTCTCTCTCTCTCTCTCTCTCACACACACACACACACACACACACACACACACACACCAGCTATTCTTAAGTCAAGACTCACGTGAGGCACGGCGACTCTTTCATAAGCACCCCCCCCCCCCCCCCCTGCCATCACTTCTACAGAGGCCTGGGGCCAATATGCATCATCTCTGTACACAGTTCCTGAGCAGCCCCCCCTTCCTGACCCCCCCGATCCATGCCCACACACGTGCTTTTTTCACCGCTGAGATGGTGAGGAAGGCCATTGACAGGATGAGGACTGGGAGAGCATATGATCATGATAGCTTAGTGGCTGAGCATTTCACGCATGCCAGAGATTTACTAGCAGAGCTTCTAGCAGTTATGTTTAACTGTGCCATGTGTGAGGGCTTGCCTGATACTTGGAGCCTATCTACTATTGTACCTATCTTCAAGTCGGGAGACCCTATGGAGCCTGGGAATTATCGCACTATCATGATTGGACACACATTGGCACGGTTGTACGCATCTATTCTTGAGCAGCAGTTGAGTAGATGGGCGGAGAGGGAGGGGATACGCGCAGCCGGGCAGGCAAGTTTCAAGAGGGGTTTTTCTACTCTTGACCATATCTTGACACTCAGAGCTATCATTGAGGAGGGCAAATCGCATGGGAGACGGATCTATTGTAGCTTTGTGGATTTCCGCGAAGCATTTGACACAATACCCAGAGCTAGATTGATGCGCAGATTACAGCAGATGGGAGTACCCACAGAGCTCATTTGGGGGGTCATGGCATTATACAGGTCAGTAGTGGGGCATGTACGCACCCCAGAGGGTCTATCCACCATAGTAACAGGGAATGGCCATTTTCAGGTCCTCGTTCCCCGTTCCCATCCCAATTTCCCGTTCTGAATCCGCGTTTCGTGTTTCAAACGTGAGGATCCAAAACAGGGAATGGCATTTCATGCGTGTTGCCGTTCCCCGTTCCCCCTTCCGATTTCCCGTTCCGTGTAACTATGCTATCCACACCGGTTTACTCCACTATTGGAGTGAAGCGGGTCTGCCCCGCTCTCTCCTACTCTATTTGGTATGTATGTGGATGAGGTTTCTGACACATTGAGAGAGATGGTGATAGAGGTGCACAGCTGGCAGGGACATGGATTCCACTATTGTTATATGCTGATGATATTGTGTTGATCTCCGACTCTCCGAAGGGGATGCAACGTCACTTGGATGCTTTGCATAAGTTTGCCCAGGAAAGTGGTTTGTCCGTCAACCTTGGTAAAACCAAGGTCATGGTATTTAATACCACCCCACAGTGGATCAAGAGGTCAGCGCCCGCATTCACATACGGCCATGAGAAGGTGGAGTATACAGATGCTTACACTTACCTTGGAGTGGTTTTTAGTGGGCCAGCATTTTCATTGAGGAGGGCAGCAGAGACTAGATTGACCAGCCCATGCAGCATTGGGTAGATTGGAAAGGATGTGTTCACAGGTTCAATTTCAGGAGCCTCGGACGAAGCTCTGGCTATTTGACACTTTGGTGACCTCTGCATTGCTTTATGGAGCTAAGATTTGAGGACCTTCACTGGATCATCACGGGAGGACAGGCCGCAGTGATGGATGGGGGGACATGGAGAAGCCTCTGGTCTCTATGATCTCGCGGCTCATTAGAGCCAAGGCTTCAGTACCACGTGCTATTGTACGAGCAGAGCTAGCTGCCCCCCCACTAGTGGTTGAGGCGCTCACCAGATCTGTTTCCTTCATACACCGCATGTGGGAACTTCCCAGAGACAGATATGCACGCCGTGAGTCCTCTCGACAGTTAGCCATGCAAGGAGATACAGCATGCTGGTATGGGGAGATGACATCATGGTTTCAGGCGCATGGGTTCAGCATAGACAGATTGCCTCCCTTCCAGTACTCACTGGATGCGCCCTCTCTGACTCTTACACAGTCCGAGATCACCAGGCTTCTTCGCCAGGACTTGACTCAGCTAGACACCAAGAGGACATGGATACAGCCAGCACAGGAGCTGGGCACGAAGATGGCTTTCTACAGAGAGCATCTCCTCCAGCTTACGGAGGATGGTTTTGTGACGAGGCCCAGATACATGGACACCCACTTGTCTCATGGGATACGATGTGTTATTGGCCAGATACGCACATCTTCACACCAGCTGTGGATCGAGACTCGGAGAAACAGCGGAGTACTAGCAGAGGCCAGGACATGCCCCCTGTGTGACATCGAGCCTGAGACAGAGTTGCACTACACATGCCACTACCCCGTCTACTACGAGATACGAGGCTGCCTCCATTGCTTGTTCAGAGAGGGCTTTGGACCATTCTCTAGAGTCATGCGGTACGAGGATCAGAGATGCCTGGGTTTGTTTTTGCTCGAGCTGCGCAGACACAGAGAGAGCCTGATGAGAGGAGAGACTAGCCAATCTCAGAGACAGATCACAGACTTCTTTAGAGCTGCCACTAGACACGTGGAGGAGTTACTACCACAGCAGAGCTCGTCGCCTTACACCAGAGGCACACAGATGGACCGAGCGACTGAGCTGGGGAGATCCAGAGTCCAGACACCCACGACTACGGAGGACTACACAGCATTGATGGAGGCTGCATCAGAGGATTCGGATCACTTTGGCTCGACATGCGCGACGCCCGGTCAGACTACTTACCATGGAGGAGATTGATGAGATCCGCTAGCGACCGATGCTGGATCTCCTGTGATCTAGCTATCCCAGCTAGTTGTTTAGCTGCTTAGTTCACACCTAGCAATTTAGGATTCCATAGTATTTTATTTTGTCATTCTGTCATTTTGTCATCTTGTTACTCTTGTTACTCTGACTTTGTATCAGATCCACCACATTGTAACTTTTTGGTCTCATAGGTCACTTTGGCCTTTTGAAGACGTTAATATAACGTTTCATTTCATTTCTCTCTCTCAGCAAAGAAGTGGGAATGTCTCGATCATATCACATAAAATGTACAAAACATAGCCGCAGCCATAACACATCATGATACAATTCAAGTGAAAGAACCCCTATAGTGATATAACATGGAATAGGGGAAAAACTCCAACTAGTACAAAGTTGTAAATGAACAGATAAAGTGACCAAAGCCTGCAGAGAAACGGTAGGGGGAGATCTATAATGGTCTCCAAGACCTGTGCGCAAGGCATCCTCCTCCACACTCTCCAAGACACTCTCTATAACCATGTGTGCAAGTATCTGCAGCGTATTCTATCATCTCACAAAGAGATCATATCCAAGGTACTGAATATCCTCTCAAAATGCCTTAGACCATCTGTTGAGTCCATCTGCTCAAACTCACCTCATTTGCATCTCCGATCTTCCACTGTCGAGGCTTCCACATTGTCACCGACAGTGGATGTGGCCAATCTAGTCTGATGAGGAAAGTAAGAGGTAGATAACATGAGTCTGATGTTGGAAGCCATACTAATGTCCCCATGGCATCCTCTGTCAACTCTAAGAGCTCCTCACTATACTCCTCTAACATCCCAAGTGATTGGAAGAATTCCTCAAATGCAACCATGAGCTCTGTCACTACTGAAAATTCATTCCAGTAACTAGCTTCCCTGGCTTTTGGAGATAGAGTGGTCCTGAAAGTAGGAGTGTCTTTACCAATAAACATATGACCTCTTCTCTTTGTGACTTGAATAAGCAAAACATCCATCTCCAAAGGGCCGGGTCTAATCCTCTCCTCATGTCCTCCAAGATCCAATAAGCAAAAACTCAATGGGTAACCACGTAGAAGGGAGAGCTAAAGGTGGGGGAAGCAAGTCTGGCATGGCCTCCTCTCCTATCACACGGATCCCTGAAGAACCCCCAACCTCCAAATCTGTTGTCTCCTCAACAAGAGACTAGGCTTGGCTATCAGCAAACTGACTAAAATGAAGGAGAAAGACCTCCCTCCTGTGAAAATTGTCTCTCATTTGAAGGACTGTCCTACTTTGGCACTGATACAACAAGCACCTCTCTCCTTTTGTAGACCATGGTAGGATGCCTAGAACCACTGCTCTGACTATGGGCAACTCTCTGCCTATGCTGCTGTAATGGGAAGGCACCACGTCCCAATGGAAAAGAACAGATGGAACAAACTTTAAGCACTTCAAAACAATTGAACTAAAAGAGATGCACGGCACACGAGACACGGAATGGCGGGGTTCCACCCCAAGAGAGCACTAGCCCCAAATGATGACATTCCTTTCAGTATTTCTTTATATTGCTTCAGCACAATACAGCACTTGCGGCTCTGCTCTACGTATGTTCTCACAAGAATGCCAGAGAGAGAGAGCCCACCATTCATATTCAACGGCAAGCCTTCTAAAAGCAGTTTACACAAAAAGCATTGAACTCAAAAGCATCTAGTCCAAAAGCTGGCACTGAAAATCAGCCAATGTGAAATACAAAAATCCATACAGTTCTCCCACGTCAGCAACGTGAAAAGCGGCATCCGTATAGCCTACCGCGTCAGTGTACATCACGGAAATCCGTACTGCAAGCCACGTCAGCATGTCAACGTAAATCCATTTTGCCACGTCATCAATTTTTGACGCCAAAGTCTTGTGTGTGTGACATGTGTGTGTGTGTGTGCAGGTGTGCGTGCGCGCGCGCTTTACTTTAGGCCCCGTCAGATGGGGTGCCGTAAGTTGGAAAGACCTTTAATATTTAGCCCACTCGGCGAGGATCTGTAAGTTGGTGAGAACTTCATCTTCTTCTGCTTCTTCTAGGGTTTAGGCCCCTTGGCCGAGATCTGCAAGTTGGCTAGGGTTAGGCTCGGGGATCCCTAATCCGTCAAATCTTCAGTGGCTTGACACGTCAGCAGTTTATGACATCCCCTTCTTGGAAGAAGAGTAATCATCTGCGATTACATTATATCTGCAAAACAACTTGAGTTAGATCAAAAATATCCGAGGGTCATTCAGTTTTTCTCATTCCATATTGAAGCTCTTGAAATTCCAGCTAGCAAAATTAGCCATCACACCTAGACCATGTTGATCTTTAATGGATACCTAGATGCACTAAAATGACATACCCAGGCAATCTCACCAAATTAGGAATATTCATTGGTTGACACATCGCAATGCAACACAAATGCATACATATACACAACAAACAGCGCTGTTGAGCACTCCTCCCAAACAGATGGTCTTTAGGCATGAAGCTACTCAACGACTACCTCCTCACTGTTACAAGCTTAAACACTCCAAGCGAGATATCAATAGCAACGCGCGAACAAAAACTGCAAAATCATTGAACTTTACAAGAGAGTCGACACGGCACAGCCGAGTTCCGCGCCCAAATGCACTGGCCCCAAAGACTGGCGCCCCTTTCAATATTTCTTTATTATTACTCACAACAAAGTAAAAAGTTCTCTCAATAGCACTAAACTCCCAAAAAAGCTACCGCTAAAGCTGCCAACGCTTTTTTGCAGAAATCCGTACGGCCTACCACGTCATCAACGTAAAACACGGGCATCCGTACGGCTACCACATCATTAATGCAATTTACGAAAAACTTCTTTAGAGTTCAAGCTTTGGGTTTATAGGGTTTTAAGCCCCACGGCCGGTGCTCATAAGTCCCTTAAGTTGGTCGGTTCAGTCTCTCTTGTCCACTCGGCCATTTCGCTTCCAGTTGGGCATGCCAGGTCATCACTTTGTGACATTCCCCCCTCTTGAAAGAATTGTAATCACCCTCGATTACGCCTACAGCCAAAGGACGGAAACTTTCTTCAATAGACACTTACTCTATGTAACAATGCACCAGACTCCACCAATCCAACACTTCTACAAAGACACTGATCAATCACATTTCTGTCAAGGGTCTCAGATACAAATTGTGATCATTGTAACCATTTAGCAATCACATCCAGACCATGTTGATCTTTTCACGGCTTAATCTACTAAATCATATCATTTCATTTCACACTTCAACCAAGCAAGCCATGCCCATGACTATCCTCACAAGACACTACATCCACATAGCATGCAATTCACAAAATCACTTAGTTTACACTCAACACTGTGGTTTCTACCATTCAATCTAGCCATCTCATTCTGTCTAGAACTCTTGATGCACCTAGATCACTATGCAGTCATCTCATCCTTTCGGAACTCTTGATACACTCACAACAGTATCCAGTCATCTCATCCAGATAGATATCTTTATGCACTAGATTCTCATTCAATCCACATTCACTTAGGCATCACAGCTAGATCTCACTGATCTCTAACAGATGTCTATATGCACTAAGTTCAAATCACATTCATTCTTCATTCACTTAGCCATCACATCCACATCTTACTTATCTCTGACGGATGTCTAGATGCATTAAGTTCTAATCATTCATCAGACAAAATGTTGTAGACATTTCATGTTTCTTTACATGTCTCTAACAATACACATGAAAGAGTACATGTTTTCGGTTCAATCAAGAAAATTTCCGTTTCAATGCACATAGTTCATAAAGTCATTCCGCAAAATACTGTTAGCCCGTCTGCACCCTATAATCTCAAAGAGAAATTAGTGACTGTATTCAATCTAGGCAATCTCTGACAAAGGAATGGAGTGGCTCCCCTCTAGTGCAATCTGCACCGCACCAAATTCAACCTACTGATTCATCGGTAACTTTTGGCATAGACACTTCTAATAGCCCAAAAGCTTCAAGGTACAGCTCTCTCTGAAGAGAATTTGTGATGTTCTCCTCCTCCATCCACTTTGCATCGAGGGCCAAAAAGTACCCTTGACCAAATTATCAGGTGGAACTATTTGACCTTTCTAGTCTTTTCTTGTGCCCTTTGACTTGTTGGTAGCCTTGCTGGCCTCCCTGTCTTTGACACCTCAATCTGGATCGGTGGAATTCTATGATCTACCAGCTGATTCCCTCTCCTTTCTTTTCTTGTGCCCTAGGACCTGTGGGTAGCCTCGCTAGCCTCCCTTGTCCACTCGCAGGTCAGTCCAATCATCGGAACCCTGAGACGCGCTATCATCTGAGCTTCTTCAAAATCCTTTGATAAACTTGCTCCAGTTCCCTTAGTTCGTTGAAATCCTCGGATGTGCTACCATCTGATTCTCTTACTGCTTCGGAATCATGTGATGAGTTGTCATCCGGTTCCCCTAATTCATTCTCTTCACTAGAAGGCTCTTGCTGTTGCCGTGTTGAGGTGGATACTATCCTATCTGTAGGATAAGTCAATGAGCCAGCATGCATTCCAAATGCTTGCTTACCATGTCCCATAATTCTTTGAATAGAGTCAGACTTCTGTTCTAGACAATACTCTCGAATCTCTTTTAGCAAACCACAGCAAAACCGTTCAATCTGGTCCCTCAAAGGAATCTTCCGAAACGAAGACATTGGCAAATAAGTATCCCAAAACCTCTGACAGTAGTCATCCAATGGTCAAATGATGCCAAGCCATGATGACATCTCTTTCATATTCGTCCAATATCCAAGTTGATGTGAAAATTTTCTTGAATTGTACCCACGTCGCAGGTGCTTCTCTGCGTAACGACAGAGTTGACCACCATGTTTGTGCATTTCCTTTCAACTAAGATGCCGCCCTCCGCACCTTGTTCCGAGAACCAACCTCCAGAGAAGGCACCATCAAATTGTTGTATAAACTCAAGGCTCAATGGGTGTCCTAGTAGCCTGAAAACGTCTCAAACCTGACAGCCTGACCCCTTCCTTGAACTCCTTGGTCTTCATTCTCATCTGCTCACGGTCTGAAGAGGATGAGCTCTCCTGAACTGCAAGATGGCCTCCCATGCCTTCTAAACCTTTTCAAAAATCTGCTTTCCTTGCTTTCCCTACTTTTCTCCGCTTCTTCTGCTTTTTCTCATCCTCACTAGGACGACGAACTATCGGAACTCTCTGAAGATGAAGAAAAATCTGAGTCGTGCTCAAAACTAGTACACTTCTTGGATCTTCTTGCCAGCTTGAAAGTCGACTTCAGGCCCAAAAATCCCCAGATTTCCTCTTCTTCTGAGAGTGCTTCAAGCCTTTCATTATATAATTCATCTTCTTGTTAGGAGCTCTGTCCAACTCTATTTGCGAGTACAATTTCCACTTTTCTGCACTCCACTTATCTCTCAGCTTTCTTCCCAACCTGAGAGGAGAAAAAATGGCCTCACACCATCTCGAGGAATCTCATCCATCATGTAATTCTTTAGGTGTTTCACAAATTTCGGGTCTCTAGAGTACTTGATCAATCTTTTCACACACGTGTCAACATGCAGTCTACATTTGTACTCCGCTCTAGCAAACTTCCTCGTCGAAAAGTTACCCGATTGTGAATCTGAAAGTGACTACAACCGTTAGAGATCAATACGACCTGGACGTGATTGTGAAACAAGTTATAATGATCACGATTCATGTCTATGATCTTGACAGGATACTCATTTGAATGTGATTTGGGATTGTTCAGTGCCTTGTATCTTTGTGCTAGTGCATGGTTTGAGTGGTTAAATGCATGTATGCATAGAGCCAAAGTGGAGCTTGTTTATTGTTTGTTGTTTGTTTTATGCGTAATCGGGGCAATAACTCTACTTCTGAGGGATGGAGGGGGGGGTATGTCCCAAATGGTGACGTGGCATGGCCAAACTGAGCCTCAAGGGAATAGGAAGGAATTAATTGACATCGGCTGACCCCAAAAAAAAGGATCAAAAGCTAGGTGCGGGATCCCGTAAATCGAGCAGATTTCGCTACGAAAATCACATAATCCGTACAAATGATGGCATGGCACTTTTGGGAGACTGAGAGAAAGATGATGACTTAAGGGGGCTTTTGAGTACTGAATTTTAATAACAGAGAGCTTTTGAGTTGTAAAAAATGCTTTTGGGCCTCAATGCCTTTAAATATGAGCCTTGGGGGTTAATTCTGGTGGATCGGTGCATGGTTTACATCTGCAAAGTGACCGCCCACAACTGTACTCTGTGGATTATTTAATGCAAAAAGAAGTGCAAAGGGGTGCCAGACTTTGGGGCCAAAGCTTCTCGGAGTGGAACTCCGCTATTCCGTGCCGCTTGTCTACTGTGGGGTGTTCTCTCTTTCCAATTCGAGTGTTTGGTGATCGTTGCAATGATTTTACCGCCTTGCTAGTGGCTTGCTGGTTACATTCTCTTTACATTTGTTTCTAGTTCTTGACTATTTTGATGTTTTCTCTGTTTATTACCATTCACCACATGTGTTTCCATTACCACCAGTTACGTATATGTCTCCAAACTTGCAACTCTTACCTTTTCTCTTTAAGCGAATAGAACTACTTTAACTACTGCAGAAGGAGGCATTTATTCCGAGTCATATTAAGCTTTCTTTGGTAGAATTGATTCCCTTTGACATCTTCCTCTCATTTAACTTTAGTTGTTGCTGCTTATTCTTTCTGGTAATTTTGTTATCTTGAAAAATGGATTTTATTCAAGAAAGATATAGAGGTGCAAATTTATCCTACAAAGAGCAAGAGAAATAAGAAGACACCTAATTATGGGTTGAAATCAATTCTCTTAAAGGCGCTCCACTCCGTTATCAGAGTGGTATGGATCCTAATCAACCCTCTTAAGGGCCCTCCACTCCATTTTCAGAGTGGTATTTACTACTTTATTGCATAAATCAATAGTAAGTACAAGAGATCCTAACTTGTGCTTATGCCATTACGTCCCTTGGAGAATTTTTTACTAGGAAACGAGTCCCCAATATTTGGAATGTTTTGCTTAATTCGCTTATGCATTGCCCAAAAACATAAGCATCCACACAAGCAGTGTTTTTCCAGACAAACCCAAAGAAGCTAGACAGAAAAATGTGAGAGTGTACATGCTGCTAAGAACATGCAAAAGAATCATGAACCTTGTCTACTGGCTGACCATTCACAAATGCCAAGCCTGAACGGATGCTGCTTTGAACGCGAGCTCGACTGATGTGTGAGGGGAGCTGAGAGGCGAGCCAAAGATCAAGGCGCAATTTACCATCCTGTACAGTTCCGTCAAAGGTGATGCCATCCTCAGAGGATGGTGAGGAGGCTGTTGATAATGGTGTGGAGCAGCACGTCCTACATCCCCAAACGTGGAGCATATTCCGCTGCAAAGAAATGCCAGCGCGCGCTGAGGGAGCGAGTTGAGTCATTGTCAAACTTCTCATACATATGATGCGCAGCGAACTATCATCATGGTCCTAAAGCCTGCATATGAACGCTCTACCTTGCATGTAAAATGAAGGAAGAGAAAATTTAAATAAAATATCTACGTTCTGGCCTTGCATTAAACCACCCACCTCGTTAGCATATAGGCGCTTTTGAATTCTCACCCTCTCAATCGTCCTAGTAACAAGATAATCAACAAACGTGGAGGCATCATCATTAGCACCTTCATGTGCAAATCAAAGTTTTGAGAGTAACGAAATTAGAGAATTAGATAAAGCACTTCTGTAAGATTACTGTGTGAGCATAGCGAGTGAACTTAATTGATGGTAGCAACATAAACATGGTACTTAGTTAACTTGGTATGAACAATACTTTTGTAAGAGAGAGAGTTTAAAGAACATGACAATAGTTGAGGATCCGAATCATACGGAGCCGGTCCCCCCTACAATAGGCATTTGTATTATAGTTTCTCCCATCAAGAGAGACTTGGTACAATACAATCTTTGTGTTCCTTGTGACTTAAGTGATGCAATGAAGATGAAAAGCTGCATGCATCACAAGCATAACATAAACTTTGTAGAAAGCATTAACTATCCCAAGCCTCAGTCCCAAGGCCTCAAACACCTCGAATGTGAAGAGAGCTAGCAGGGAATGAGGGCAAGGAAGAAGAAGAAGAAACGTTCCATAGGAGAAAGAAATAGTTCCTCACTTATCATCACTCTTCTTGCTAGCATACGTAATAGCATAGTAATGAAGATGGACAAGATAGCAAACTTAAGCATTGAAGCATGGCTCTTGGTTGGATTTGCATTCCGTAGCCAAGAGTGTTGGTGTAGGCTCTCACTTCTCACAAGCTTGGAGAAGGAGGTGGAGTCCCTCTACTTTCACCAAGTGAGAATGAATCCACAAAATGAGTGTATGAGAGGTGTGTACCCCCCCAGCACACCCCTAGCTTGCTTGGGGCGAGTTCTACTTTTTGCTCATGCCTCAAGCTCATTGGAGTCCTCTCCCCCTAGCCAATCATATGCACCATGCATTTCAAGTACATGGGTAGTCTTTGGACAAGTGTCCTCCTTACCCCTTAGAGAGAGAGAGAGAGAGAGAGCTTGAAAATATCTAGATATTTGTTGAATGGAACTAGAAGCTCATTGGACCCCTCTTTAGCCCAGCCAGTAGCATTCAAGCACACCATGTGGCTGAGCATAGGGAGAGTCTGACATGTGTCCCATGTGCCCCTTGAGAAAAGGGTGCCCTTTGGGTGAGTGGGAGGTTAAGTCAAAGATTTTCGTAAATGGAGCTTTCCCCCTCCTTTGTAGGGTTTCTTTTTTACTCAAGCACCTTACCCCCCATGCATAGGAAGCTTCTCAAGCACCTTCCCCATCAAGCATGACAAGCACCTCAAGCACCTTAGTCATCAAGCACGACAAGGACCTCAAACACCTTAGTCATCAAGCACGACAAGTACTTCAAGAACCTTAGTCATCAAGCATGACAAGCAACTCAAGCTTAGGTCGAGTTCCCACCTCAAGCTCAGCCCTAGCTTGCCTAAGGTCAAAGAACTTTTAGCACTAACTATTGGAGGTCTTTAATGAAGCTAACCCTAAGGTCTTTTAAGCTCCATTAGATGCACATTGCTCTTTGATAGACTACCTCCTTTTGGACCCGTATTGAGATGTAACCATCACTTCTCTTGGTCCTTTGTTGAGATAAGTCTAGAAGCACCTATTGCACATTGCTCTTTGATAGACCGTCTTTTTTTGAACCCCTATTGAGATGCAACCATCTCTCCTTTTGGTCCCCGATTGAGATAGGTTTAGAAGCACATGTCTCTATTCTAACTCTTGTTCTCGTTTATTCTCCCACATTAAATGATCACTTTAATATGAGAAAATCATTTGGGTTAGCTAGATATTAGATTTTATGACATTATCTCTCTCTTGAAATCATAGTCGTCCTAGACTATGAGGTAGAGAAGATAAAGCCTAATCATTAGTCCATGTTACTTAGCGGGTAGAGGATCCCTTTTTACCCTACGACATCATTCCAAGATGGATGACTAATCCATTTGGTGCTTGGGAGACGTAGCTGCCGCAAGCATGTCTGCTCTTTAGTCCATATTATACTTCCAAAGTAGAGTGACAAGTTCTATTGGTGTTTGGGAGACGTCGTCACCACAAACATGATTCTAAGCATGCATACTATTTAAATTTGTGCACAATAAAAAGAGAACTAGTTTTATAAGACAAATACATTTTTCATTTAAAATGCATTTTCATATGCTTACTCTAGTGCAGCATTGTAAGCATTGACAAGGTTCATATTATCCTTAAGCTAGGTTCCTTGCATCCATTTAGCATCTTTAAAAGGATAATTCTTTAACTTAATAAGATATTGTCAGATAATCTTACCGTTTCTTAATACCTTGTCTTCATGTCATAGGATGGATTCAGATTGAAGTACTTCTTCTTGATCTTCGATTTTTGGAAGGTCTACAACTATTGCTTCTTTTGATGGCGCTCCTTTGTAAGGCTTACGTAGGCTCTCATGGAAAACATGGTGCATGAGCCAATGGTTGGGCAACTTTAATTGATAAGGCATCTCATTGATTTACTTAGAATTTAAAAAGGACCATAGTATCTTTTTGCTAGTTTAGCATAACACTCTTGGTGGCCCGAAGGATTCTTGCCCGTAATATGCCTAAGATGAGCCTTGAGAAACTTTAGCAAGACCCAATCATTTTTCTTAAAAGCTAAGGCTCTTTTGTGCTTATTAAAAGCAACCCTTTTTGGCTTTGCTGTGAGATGGATATAATCATTTTAATCTTTGGAAAAGATTCTTGTAAGTCTTGGCTATATTCATCAATAGCGAAGATCTTCCCATGTACGCTAAGTAGTAAGGGACTTTTGGATCTTCCCTCTTTAACCTCAAAGGATGTACAATGTCATTGTACGCATACTCTATAAAAGGTAGGTACTTCTCTAATTGAGAACGTTGATCTACGTCCATGACATAGGCTTTTAGTAGATTCAAGAATCATTAGATTAGTTATTTCACTTTGGTCATCCGTTTGTGGATGATAGGCCAAAAGAGAAATTTAATCTACTTCCTAGGTTCTCAAAGAGACCCTTCCAAAAATTACTGGTCATTCTAGGATCTTTGTCCGACACTATGGATGTTGGCAAGCCATGATGCTTGAAAATTTGAGATCTAAAGAGGGTTGCCATTTGATGTGCCTTAATAGTCTTCTTGACAGGCATAGAGTGTGTTTTCTTGTTAAGCCAGTCGACTTAAACAATCCAAGTTTCTTCCCTCGATCAAATTTCAACTTGTGGTATACCACACATTTTGAAATGTACTCTTGTATGTTTACTTTTCATGGTAGACCAATAGAAATACATTTCTACTCCTCGAAGAGTAGATTATGGAATTCCTCTTTACCCCACATAAGGAGAAGTATGGGATTCATACATGACTTTCGTATTGTATGGGTGAGTAACACATAGCCTATTGTCGTTTGGAAGATAACCACCCTTCAAGGTAAATGGTTCTTTTTTCTTCCCTATTGCAAAGGCTGTAATTATGTACTTAAAGTCTTGGTCAGTAGCATACTCATCATAAAAGATAGATCATTGTGAGTTGCTATAGACACCACATTTACCCTTGGTCGATGTGAAAGTGCATCGAACACTTGATTGTGCTTGCCAGCAATGTGAGCAATATGAAATCTAAATTGCAAAAGAAAATTTTTCCACCTCATTTGTTTGTCGGAGAGCTTGGTTTGTGTCATGAAGTTCTTGAGGCTTTGTGATCCATTTGTAGGATGAATGGATTCCCCAAGAGATAGTGTTTCCACGTGTTTAGGGCATATAGAATAGCTAGTAGCTCTTTTTCGTATTTTCCCAATACTCACTTATCGGAGTTCTTTGACTCTCATATGCTATGGCATGCCCTTCTTGAAGCAAAATATCTCCAAGGCAATCACCACAAGCATCACATTGGACCTCAAATGTTTTTGAGAGATGTAATAGTGTAAGCACACGTTTAGAGATTTAAGCTTCTCAAAAGCTTCTTGCACTTTTGCAGTCCATGAATACTTAACGTTCTTTTTTGTTAAGTCATGTCATGGGCTTGCTATTAGCGAGAATTTTTTGTTATGAAGCATCTATAGTATGCACACATACCTGTGAAGCTTCGTACCTCTTATAGATTCCTTGGATTAGGCCATCCTTTTATTATCTCTAACTTTGTTGGATCCATACGAGCGCCATCTTTAGAGATAATGTGACCTAAATATTGAATCTCTTGTAGGAACAATTCACTTTTCTTTTGATTAATGAAAATCTTATTCTCTCTCACAACTTGAAAGATTACCTGGAGGTGTCGCTTGTACTCCTCAGGAGAATTTGAATGGCCTGATGATTTTGTCCATCATGAGTTTGAATGCATCTAGAGAATTTGTCAGGCCAAAACTTGTAACTTATCAAATAGATCTTCTACCTGCGGCACGGAAAATCTATTTTTGATAATGATCTTATTTAGTGATCTATAGTCGACACACATGTGATATGTGTCGTCTTTCTTTTGCACTAAACGTAATGGTGAACAAAATGGAGAGGATCTAGACCTCACCATCCCTTTTTCCACCAATTCATGCACTTGCCTCATGATCTCCTCTTGTTGAGCTTGTGAAACTCGATAAGGAGGCTTGTTAGGTGGTGAGCTTCCTGGTAGGAGATCAATTGCATGGTCATCATCTCTCATTTTAGAGGTAGCTCACTAGGGATGTCATCAATGAAAACATCTTGGAATCCATTTAGAAAATTAGACAACTCTAATTCCTCTTTATTCCCTTTATTATAGAGATATGGTGTTCCCCAACTCATTAGATTCTATGTACATGCTCTTTTCCCTGTAGGTGAAGTAGATTCTCCTTTCAAGGAACTTCATGTTGGAAGCCATGCGGTTAAACCATGGTGCCCCAAAAATAACATCCTCATGTTTGAGAGGGGAGATGAATAAATCATCCTCTTGGATCTTTCCCCAAGCATAGGAAAGAAGAAATCCTAATGAGCACCCTCTTTTGGAGCTTCAAACATAGAGGCTCTAGGAGTCTCATTGTGAGCAATTCTCTTGGGGCAAGGACGATAACCATGGCCTTGCTCCCCACACTTCAAACATTTGTGGTCCTTATGAAAAGCTTCTAGCTCTTTAGGAGAGAGTTTATATTTACCTTTATAAACTCCCTTCTCCTTGGACCGATTGTTGTTGTTGTTGTTGTTGTTGGAATGGCCTTGGTAAGAAACTTGGGCATTGGTTTCCTCTTGGCATCACTTTTGTCTTTATTTTCCATGGGCTTGACATTCCTTCTAGCCCCTTGTTGGAAATTGATGCACGAAGCAACCATGGTATCTCTATCTGACACGATGGACTTTGGCAATCCATGGTGTTTGAAAATCTGAGATATGAAGAAGGTTGCCATTTAGTGTGCCTTAATAGTCTTTTTGACAGGAATAAAGTGTGCTTGCTTGCTAAACCTGTCGACTATTGTCCATATTGTCGTATTTCCATGGATAAAACTTGGGTAATCCAAAGATAAAATCCATGGATATACTCTCCCATGGTGAATTAGGGATCGGCAATGGTTGTAGTAATCCAAGTTGCTTTCATTTATCATACTTGGTCTTTTGGCATACCACACATTTTGAAACATACTCTTGTATGTCTACTTTCATGGTAGGCCAGTAGAAGTATGTCTCTACTCCTCGAAGAGTAGGTTGAATGCCTCTATGCCCCGCATTGGAAGGAGCATGGGATTCATACATGACTTTGTTACAAAGGGAGTGGGTAACACATAGCCTATTGGCATAGAGAAGATAACTATCCTACAAGGTGAATGGTTCTTCTTTCTTCCCCAATGCAAGGGCTGACATTATGTCTCTAAAGTCAGGGTCATTAGCATACTCATCTATCATAGAAGATAGATCATTGTGAGTTGTTATAGACACTGCATTAACTCTTGGTCGTCGTGAAAGTGCATCGGCCACTTGATTATGCTTACCAACAATGTGAGCAATATGAAAATAAAGTTGCGAAAGAAAATTTGCCCGCCTCATTTTTTTGTCGGAAAGCTTTTGGTTTGCGTCATGAAGTACTTGAGACTTTGGTGATCCGTTCGCAAAATAAATGGAGTCCCCAATAAATAGTGCTTCCATGTGTCTAGGACATGTAGAACAACTAAAAGCTCTTTTTTGTATATGCCCAAGACTCGTTCATCGGCATTGAGCCTTCGGCTCTCATATGCTATGGCATACCCTTCTTGAAGCAAGACTGCTCCAAGGCAATCACCACAAGCATCACATTGGAGCTCAAATGGCTTTGAGAGATCCGGAAGCATAAGCACTGGTTGGGAGATAAGCTTCTCTTTAAACTTGTTGAAAGCATCTTGCTCTTTAGCAGTCCATGAGTACTTAACGTTCTTCTTTGTTAAGTCATGAAATGGTTTCTCAATTTGAGAGAATTTGACTATGAAGCGTCTATAGTATGCACTCATACCAATAAAGCTTCTTAGCTCATGTAGATTCCTTGGATTAAGCCATGATTTTATTACCTCCAACTTTGATGGATTCATAGGATACCATCTTGAGAGATAATATGACCTAAGTATTAAATCTATTGAAGAAAAAATTCTCTCTTCTTTTGATTGGATAAAAAGCTTGTTCTCCCTTAAAGCTTGAAAAAGTTCCTTGTGCTCCTCCAAGGACTTGGAGTAGATGATGATATCATCAAAGAACACTCCAGTGAACTTGCGGTAGGGTCTAAAGACTTTCTCCATTAAATGATTGAATGTGGACGGTGCATTAGTCAAGGCAAAAGGCATGACTAGATTTTCAAAAAGACTAAACATTGTACAACACTCGATCTTTAGGATATCTTCATTCACTATCTTTATTTGATGATAGCCACTTTTAAGGTCAATCCTATTGAAGTAGGTTGAACCTTATAGCTTATCAAACAGATCTTCTACCCGCGATACGGGAAATCTGTTTTTTTATAGTGATATGGTTTAGCGCTCGATAGTCCACACACATGCGGTATGTACCATCTTTCTTTTGCACTAAAAGGACTGGAGAACAAAAGGGAGAGGAGCTACGCATCACCATCCCTTTGTCTACCAAGTATTGTACTTGCCTCATGATCTCGTCTTGTTGAGCTTGGGAAACTCGATAAGGAGGCTTGTAAGGTGGTGAGATTCCTACTAGGAGCTCAATTAGATGGTCATCATCTCCTCGTTTTGGAGGTAAGCCCATAGGGATATCATCGATGAACACATCAGACAAGTCTAATTCTTCTTGATTCCTAACACTTTACTTTGTTAAAACATTAGCATCATTTAGAGACTCTTTGACAAAAACTCATGTACGTAGAAACTGAACTTTTCATTGACTTATCAAAAGCAGGTGAATTTACAAGTGGTATAGTATGACCGGACTCACTAGCATCTATATACATGTTCTTTTACCTATAGATGAAGTAGATTCTCCTTTTAGAGAACTTCATGTTGGCAGCCATGCGATTAAACCATGGTGCCCCTAGGATAACATCCTCATGTTGGAGAGGAGAGATCTAAAAGTTTTCTTTGTCGACGGAGCTTTGGACATGAAGCCTCGACTTCCCAATTAAGGGAGTAATGGAGGCTTGTTGTCCCTTGAAAGCTCCATCGGCAGTTACAATATCTCCCATCTCGAAAGCTTGAGTGCCCAACTTAGTGGCCAACTTTGTTGATATGAAGTTGTGTGTAGAGCCAGGGTCAAACAATATGAAGGCATCATGCTCCCTTACCTTTCCCCAAGCATAGGAGAGAGGTGATTCTTTGCAATGAGCATCCTCTTTTGGAACTTTGACCGTGGAAGCTCTAGGAGTCTCACTGCGGGCATTTCTTTTGGGGTAAGAATGGTATTTATGTCCTTGATCCCCACACTTAAAACATTTGTGGTCCTTACGAAAAGCTTCAAGCTCTTCAGGAGAGAGTTTATTTTTACCTTTTTAAACTCTTTTCTCCTTGGAACGATTGTTGTTGTTGGAATTGCCTTGGGAAGAATTTTGGGCATTTTTTTCCCCTTTGCATCACTTTTGTCTTTGCTTTCCATGGGCTTGGCATTCCTTCTAGTGGAAATTGATGCAAGAAGCAACCATAGTGTGGTGGATTACTTTGGTGATAGAACCAGGCCATTGAGAGTTGACATACTCGGCCATTTATTCAGGTAATAATCCCACACATAATTGTTGATTTTTCTTGGTGAAGTCTATCCTTTGAAAGACACTAGCCTTGAGATGTAAATCCCAAAAAAACTTTTCCACATATTTGTGGATAGACTCGTTGGAGAGCAGCTTCAAACTTTACCATTTGGTAAGCACTTTGTCCTTTGCATCGCTTTTTTGCAAGGAATTGCTTCATGATGGAAACTTGTAGAGTTTTCCATGTCTTTGGGGCTTCACCATTGCCACAAAGGCTAGCCCACCAGTGACGAGCAGATTTCTGGAAGTGCATGGCTACATGGCGTAGCTTGGAGGATTCCGTGAAGCCCTCTCTCCAAAGGGCGCATCAAATTGCTGGATGAAGGCCAATACTTTGTCGGTAGCACCAAAGGTGCCATCATAGGTGAGAAAAGATATACTCTTTCCTCCCTCTTTGAACTTCTTGAGCTTTTGGGACCTTCGCCTGAAAGGGTGGTGGTAATGCGTGTGCTAGTCTCCACCAACCGTGCTATCTTATAGCCTCCCCCTAGCGTACACACTGTCCGGTCGTGTCGGTGGCCTTGCCCATAGGAACCATGTCCTTACATTACCCCACCCTTGGAGAATCGTTTTCGTCCTTGAAAAAGAACGTAGGAAAATGTTTCTTAAGTGTGGAGACATTCTCCCATGTAGAACCTTCTTCAGGTCTATCTAGCCATTTTACCAACACCTGTCGTCTGACATGATGTCTGGTGCGAAGCTCATGAGAATCCATAGTCTTTTTGGGCTCATGAGGAATGCTTGGCGGTGCAATAAGGTCAACCAACACACTTGTGTCAATGACATTATCATTATGTCCTAGCTATTTTCGTAAATGGCTAACATGAAAAACAGGATGAATTCGTGAGTGTTTTTGAAGAGCTAACTTATAGGCCACTTGACCTATACGTTTGAGAATGGTAAACGGTCCACAATAGCATGGTGAAAGTTTAGCAACTTTTCCCATCTTCAGACTTATTGAATGCTCCGGAACTTTGAGGAAAACCTTGTCTCCTTCTTCGAAAGTAGCAAGACAACGATGCTCATTTGCGTACTTCTTATATCGATCTTGAGCTTGCTTAACATTTTGTCGAGCAACTCGAAGCATGTCAAAATGGTCTTGGAGAAAATCCTTCGCTTGCTGTATCTTCTCCTTAGCCAACCCACCATAACGGGTGATCTAGGTTGAAATCCATATAAAAGCCTAATGGGCTAAACCTTGTAGTCACATGCTTTGAACTATTATGAGCAAATTCCAATATAGGTAAGTAGTCTTCCCAATTCGTTTGCTTCTTGCTAACGTATGCTCGTAGCATATCCTCTAGCACTTGATTAACTCTTTCTGTTTGACCATCTATTTCTGGATGATCAGCCGTACTTAGATTAAGTTTAGTTTCCAAGTTTTGGAACATAGCTCTCTTAGAAGTGATTATCGAACTTTCGATCTCTGTCACTAATGATATTAACTGGAAGACCGTAGAGTTTATATATATGCTCTACAAATAGCTGTGCTAATTCCGATGTCTTAACCGTAGTCTTGATGGGAATGAATCGACCCATCTTTCTGAGACGGTCTACAATTACCCAAATGGCATCATGGCCACGATTTGTAGCGTTGGGGTTAAGGCCTATGTGCCTTGACCGGTCGCCCAGGTCATGGACGCCCGCCCACTGTTACCCGATACTTATAGTGAGTATACTGTATAGGGGGAGCCGCCACTTCACAGTCTCCCCACCCACATCGTGTGTGTGTCTCCTTCTCTTTCTCTCTCTCTCTCTCTCTCTCTCTCTCTCTCTCTCTCTCTCTCTCTCACTCTTCGTCTGTGGTGCTCCCCGATCCCCTTCAATTGGTATCAGAGCGTAGGTGCGGAGGGAGCGCGTGTGTGCACAGTCACGAAGACAACGGAGAGCCAGTTTCATTCCCGAAATCGCATCCGCGTGCGCGCACTTTCAAGAGTGCAAACAGGGTTTCGACTTCGGCATCGGCAAATTCAGCTTTCCGAGAGCGTTTCTAGCAAGTGTCCTGAAGTTTTACCCCCCTTTCGAAGCCATTCGAGCCATCAGAAACCTCATTCGAGCTACGGTTGAGGAGCTGCATTTTTCAGCCCTCTTTTGGCAGTTTATGCTGCGTTTTTGGGTCGAAACAGAGGTTTTTGGCATAGCTTTCACACCCGGACTCGGATACATGTGATCCAGGAGTCTACCTTGGGGTTTTGGCACGCTCCGGACACACTTGTCATATCAGAATTTTAAAATTCTGAACGCTGAATTTTTTGCTGCAGCAATTGTTTATTGTGTGTCGAGGATTCCACACATGGTTTGCTCTCAGATGTGAGAGTGATATTTGCTGCAAGTTTCCTCACAGGTGGGAGGATACGATGTATGTCTTATGTGGTTTGATGCTCAGGGAGACTAATGTGATTGCATTTTGAGCTCGGCAATGTATGCCTCGAGCATGTTTTTTGGTAGTCACAGGTAGAGTAGATATTTGTGTACTAGATTTGCAGGTGTTTGCAATGATGTATGCAAAGTGTGGAGATTGGTGCATGCATTTGGAGTGTGGTTTGATGCGCTTTGGTTGCTCATGGTTTTGAGAGTGCAATCAGTTTGGTTATTGGTTTTGTGGCCGTTTTACTGACGAAACTCTGGCGAAATTTTCCCAGGAGTTTTATGCGCATCATTTATGCGATCTAGGTAGAGATTGCAGGTTGCACTCAGCATTTGCGTGCGATGTTCTCTGCAGGTGGGAGATTTATGCGTGTGTATGCATCAATACCGCACAGTGTGGGTTTGGTGATTAGCTCACGGGTTTGACAGGCGTACAATTATCTTGGCACACTCACAGGAGTGAATGTTGTGATGTATGCTTGTGTGGCTACGAGCTAGGTAGCCAGATTCGAGCACTAATGGCTTGAGGTTTTTCAACAGGTTTCAGCTACAGGTTTACAAGTTTACAGGCAGGTTTGAGGGCTTATTTGGGCGCTGAATTTTCAGCCATTGTTTCCTCTTTGCAGGTGTCCATGTATGGCTCAGTTGTAGGCTGATCTGGGACACGTTTGTGACTTGTTTATGCAGTTGTTTAAGGGCTGAATTTTGGGGCTGATTTGCAGCCATATTTTACAGCCATAATTGCAGACTTTTGTTGATACGATTCGAGCCAGTTTAGGGCTGATTTGGTTGACATTTGCTACTCATTATTGGTTGCTCTTTTGCGAGCATTATGGCTGATTTTTCATTTGACTTCCAGCGTTATGGTCTGACACAGTTTGATGGTGCAGATTTTGTTGCTTGGAAGGAGCATATGCTTGTTGCATTGGCGGATTTGGGGCAAGATAAACCCTTGTGTGGTTTATCGGCGAAGCCCAAGTCTATGGGTGATGATGATTGGCAGGATCTTGATGAGTTGGCAATGTCTACGATTCGTTTGCATCTGGTTGAGTCTGTTGACTGGCAGGTCTCGAGGGAGACTACAACTCATGCTTTATGGCAGAGTTTACATGCTATGTACGGGACATCCATGTCTACAGGGGAGTCTAATCCCACTTCTATGTCCATGGGAGAGATTGGTCCCACACGTAAGTCTTGACGGCATAGAGACTTGACATGTTGGCATTGTGGACATAGAGGGCACATTAGGCATCGATGTTTCAGGCATTTGAGACAACGGAGGCGACAGATGCGTGATGCAGATTTGGGCATGACAGATGCTAGTGAGATCAGTTTGGTGGTTACTGAGTATGCTTGTGACAGCGATGTCACATTTACATCTAGCTTGTCTTCAAACAATCTTATGTCTACGGATTGCATATCGGATTGCACATTGTCTTCACATTGGTTACTAGATTTAGATGCTACTTTCCATGTCACGTCGCATCGTGAGTGGTTTAGTACGTTTTCTAGTGGGAGACTTGGTTGTGTGCACATGGCTGATGGTTTTGTGTATGACATTGAGGGTGCAGGAGACGTATGTTTGTCCTTGCCCAGTGGTATGAGATTTACCGTGCGTCATGTGCGTTGTGTGCCAGATCTGAGACGGGATTTGATCTCGATTGGTCAGCTTAGAGATTGTGGATGTCAGATTTCGCTACGAGAGCGAGATTTTGTGTTGCGTTTGGGTTCGCTAGTGATTGCGAGAGGTGCTAGGAGTGGTACAGGTTACCCATTGCATGTGGATCACGGGAGAGACGGTGTTGTCTCTGTGATCATGCAGCCAGGTAGAGAGCGAGAGAGCAGGCGAGTCTCTTGTGCTTGTGGGTTGCAGGATGCTTTGCATGGAGTGCAGAGCAGTGACCTTGTTGTGCAGGTTGCATCTATGGATGCACAGGTAGAGCGGGACAGCTCTAGTGAGTCACAGCAGGATGAGTCATCAGAGGTGATGACAGAGATGACTCACATGGATGCTGAGATGTCGGCTATTGTGGAGTCATTTCTTGATATGCTTATGCCAGAGCTTGATGCAGATTCAGGACAGATGGATACTCTTGGTACACATGTGATATGTGGTGGGCACGAGGAGTCACTCCAGAGCTCGGAGTCAGAGTGCCATGGTCTCTATGATAGGGGACAGGATTGCCATGAGTTGAGTTCTCTGCTGGAGGTGGCAGAGGTTGCCAGGGTTGCATCAACGTTCGGTGTCCTCATGTACGAGATGTTGATCTCGAGGCTCGACATAGCAGCTGCAGTGGGAGCATTTGTAGCAGGGTTGATTAGTTGTTCGATGACTGATCTCGGCATAGAGCATAGGGGAGGTTTGCAGGTATTGGACCGATACTTGCAGGAGTGCATGAGCTCTTGTAGACTCTTTGTAGAGCTTGGAGCTAGCTCTGTGTGGCTTCCGCAGTGGGATGTTTGTCTATCAGTAGAGCCGGATGCACTAGCTCATCGAGAGTCAGTGGGCATAGGTTGAGAGAATATCTCACCTTCTATTAGTTGTACACTAGTAGATCTTGCTTAAAGGCACATTGGCCTTTAAGTGGGAGGTTGTTGGGGTTAAGGCCTATGTGCCTTGACCGGTCGCCCAGGTCATGGGCGCCCGCCCACTGTTACCCTATACTTATAGTGAGTATACTGTATAGGGGGAGCCGCCACTTCACAGTCTCCCCACCCACATCGTGTGTGTGTCTCCTTCTCTCTCTCTCTCTCACTCTTCGTCTGTGGTGCTCCCCGATCCCCTTCAATTGGTACACAGTAGTGAGCTCGTTGTGCACACAGTTGGGGCACGACTTGAGCAGTCACACAGAGAGGTGACAGAGTCAGACATGCATGCTTTGCTAGTGACTGAGCAAAGCAGAGAGTCAGTTGTGCGAGATACTTCTATGCAGGATAGACAGGTAGAGCGGTCTTGCTCTAGTGAGTCACGACAGGAGGACGTTGTGCAAGAGTCTATGCATACGGAGTTAGAGCATGAGAGCTCTAGTGAGTCACAGCAGATTGAGTGGTCATGTTTGCAGTGGATGATTGCAGAGGAGGTTGAGATGTCAGCGATTATGCAGTCATTCCTTTCTATGCTCGACAATGAACATGGGGATATAGTTGTGCAGGATATGTCTTCCAGCAGACACCTAGAGCAGCTGGTTCGCTCGGAGGTTGCACGACAGGTTGATGCATCTTTTACGGACAGTCAGGAGATGCATGTGGCTGACACGCCTTGTCAGTCAGAGATGCCTATTGCCAGGGATATATATGTTGATGCATGCTCCGTAGAGCTAGCAGGGTCCGCTAGCATTGCATCGGCATTCGGTGGTCTCATGTATGAGATGCTGATCTTGAGACCGGATATCGCAGCTGCAGTTGGAGCATTTGTAGTTGGGGTTGTCAGTCATCTGTTGACTGATGATGGCATAGTGCACGAGGGAGATATGCAGGTATTGCGTACATACTTGCAGTACGTGTGCGGTACGTCTGGTGGTGTATGGACTTACACGGGAGCAGGACAGCCGGATGCACACGATCACAGCCAGCCAGTGGGCATCGGTTGAGAGCGGTTTTCTCTCACCTTTTGTAGTCTTTAGACTAGGTTCTCTTGCTTAAAGGCACAGGCGCCTTTAAGTGGGAGGTTGTTGGGGTATAGGCGCATGTGCCTTGCCCGGCCGCCCAGAGTCTAGGTGCCCACTGACTTGTATACCTTATACATAGCATTGGTGTATAGGGGGGCTGCTCACTCTTTGGAGTCTCCCCACCCACATCGTATGTGTGTCTCCTTCTCTCTCTCTCTCACTCTCCGTCTGTGGTGCTCCCCGATCCCCTTCATGTAGTAGGTAGTCCTACTACAAGATACTCTCCCACTTACCTTGTGGAATCTCTAAAGGATGTAAAAGGCCACCTACCTTCAGGCGCTCTGCCTTATTAACTTGGCACTGCTGGCAGTTTAGTACGTACTCTTGAATATCATGATGTAAGCCCGACCAATAAAATTGCCGTCGAACTAAGGCATACGTCTTACGAATACCTGAATGACCAGCACTTGGACTATCATGACACTCAAATAAGATTTGGCTCCTAGTGTCTGAGTCCTTTGGCACACATACTCTACCTTTGTGGAGTAAGTAGCCATCATCAATGGAAAAATTCTTCCATCGCTTAAGCTCTTCCTGAGTAGGGGTGGAGATTTGTGTGTAGAAGTTTTTATATGCACGTGCAGAGACATGTTGATCTGGCTATTCAGAGACATGTGAGTGTAAGGGATCCCTTTTTAAAACTACACTCCACACTTTAGCATATGATTGATCTTGTACACACTTGCTACGTAATGACTCCAAAAATCCACTCTTTAGTTTCGTGAAAGCAAGTGAATTAATATGAGGCATCTGACTTAGTGCATCCGCTACTACATTATATCGCCCCTTGCGATATCGTAGCTTACAATCATAATCTTGAAGGATTTCTGCCCATCTAGCTTTACGGCCCTTCAAGTCTGTTTGAGTAGTAAACCATTTGATACTCTCATGGTCAAAAACTACTTCAAACTCGGCACCATATAAATAGTGTCGCCACTTTCGTAAAGCGTGAATTATGGCATGGAGTTCTTGCTCATAAACATAATAATTCTGTTGAGCTCTATCTAAATTTTTACTTTCAAACGCTATAGGTCTTCCCTCCTGGAGAAGTACCGCACCAATGGCTTTATCACTAGCATCAATCTCTACCACAAACGGTTTTAAGTGGGTGGATGATTGCTAGGATGGGAGTAGTGGCTATAGCTACCTTGAGCTGTTCGAAACTACAGTTTTGGGCTTCTTCCCAAGAAAAGGTCTTACCTTTTTCTTTAAGTTGATCCGTCATAGGAACAGCAATTTTGGCATAGTCACGAATATACTGTCGATAAAATCCAGCCATGCCTAAAAATATTTGAAGCTCCTCAACCATGTTGGGATGTGGCCATCGAAGAATGGCAGCGACCTTGTCGACCTTGTCAGTGTCCATCTTGATGCCAAAATAAGAGATCACATGACCAAGGTAACATATCTCTGTTTTAAAGAAATCGCACTTGCTTTGCTTAGCATACAACGCGTGAGCTCGTAGCTGTTCAAACACTAATCGTAAGTGTTCTATGTGTTCATCTTCAGTCTTACTGTAAATGAGAATTTCATCAAGGAAAACCACAACAAATTTTCCAAGATAGGGACGTAAGACACTATCCACGAGTGTCATAAATATAGCTGGAGCATTGGTTAGACCAAAAGGCATAACCAAAAATTCAAAATGCCCGAACCATGTTCTAAAGGCAGTTTTGGAGATATCTTGTAATAGGATACGTACCTGGTAGTATCCTGAACAAAGATTTATCTTTGTATAGTATCTTGCCCCATGGAGTTGATCAAACAACTCATCCACTCGAGGCAGAGGATACTTGTTCTTGATGGTTATCGCATTTAATCCGTGATAATCTATGCACATGCGCATAGTACCATCTTTCTTTTTTACCAATAGAATTGGTGATGCCCAAGGCAAAGTGCTAGGTCTAATGAAACCACGGGCGAGGTAGTCAGCCAACTAACTCTCAACCTCCTTGGCTTCTTTAGCACTCATACAATAAGGTGGTTTACTCACCGGTTTAGTGCCTAGCAAGACTTCTATGCCATGTTGCACATCAAGTGTAGGGGGTAAACCCGATGGTAAACCACTTGAGAACATATCACTATACTCCGTGATTAAGTGAGTTAGCTTTTTCCGTGCAAAAGGAAAAAGTAAACTAGAGTTATGCTGGATGGAGAATCTTGTAATTCTTGTAATATTTGTTTTACAACAGTTGCACGTTGCTCTATAGAATTAAAGTTGAGAGCACTTTGCTGGTTAGATTTGTTAACACTTTGTTTATCAGTAGAATTCATTGCACTTTGCATACCATTACTAGAATTCACCGCACTTTGCTCTTGAGAATTCACAAGACTTGGAGACAAGCAGTAACACAAAAATACTTTATCTATTAAATCTGTTTTCTGCAAAATAGAAAGCTCGGTTGTACATATAAGAGGTGCAGATGGTATATTTTTCTCACCAAGCAAAAGCACATGTTTACCATTGGCCATAAAGGATAAGGAGTTGTGTTCATAACTAGTGTGCAATGTGTTTCCTAAATCATGCAGCCACTCCCATCCTAAAACTACATCAACATGGTCCATGTTCATAACTTGGAAGTCAAGGGTCATCGTATGATCTTGGACAATAAGCTCAACCCCTTGAACTACCGTTTCCCGTACTTCTTTATCATTCCCAGACATCTGCTGCACCACATACTTGTGAGAGAAGGGAGTCTGTGTAAGCTTCAATTTCTTGACTAGCTTATAGTTCAAGAAGTTATGAGTTGCACCATCATCCACTAAAATATGAACACGTTATCCGTTAATAGTGCCATGCATGTGAATCAAATCATGGGGGCTAAAGGTGGGCTGCCACATTGAAGCAGGCACACAACACTTGTGCTTTTCTTCCATATGAAGAACCTCTACATCACAATATTTAGGAGATGAATCTAATGTGAGGCGTTGCACCATGTGCATGGCCTTTTCTTTGCCTTGCAAAAGAGGACAATATTTCTTGTTATGTTGGTCCGAAAGACATCTAAAACACAAATTGTGTTTCTTTGCACGCTCATAATCGGCAGTGCTGAGAGACCCACGTGGAGTACCTCGTGAGTGCTTAGGCTTCTTAGCCTCTTGTGGGCATGGAGAGATAGATTGTCTCTTATTCCTCTTGGAACGTGTGGAAGATCTACCTCACCATTGGCTCTTAGCCACATTACTCTTAGCAAAAGTATTCTTAGAGTAGGAAACATTTCCTTTCCTCTCTTGGTCATCATCATATCTTTGCGCATGATTGATGGCTTCTTCCAAAGTTTTGGGTTGTTGGGTCTTGACATGAAGACGATAATCTTTGTCAAGACCCCTACTAAAACCCCGTATCTTTTGGAATTCATATAGACCTTCTAGTTTTAATATGATTTCCCGTTACTTTGAAAGGTGCTGGGTGAGAGAGAGGCCAAACATGCGGCATGCATCCCATGCTAACCAATTCTTATCTTCTTCATTGGAGTCCAAAAACTCTTTGGAGAAAGAAGCTTGAAACGTAACCCAAGACGGAGGACGAGCATCTATTGGAAATGTCATCCACCACTTATAGGCCTTGCCTTTAAGAGATAGATTTGTTTCCACAGCCGTCTTTATATCCGGGGTGTGTCTCAATCTATGAATATCACTCCATTTGTGTAAGAACGTATTGACCGCCTTGCGATCAGGCTCTTGCTCGTGAAACTCAGGAATGGTGATATTCTTAAGAAATGCATTGCTACCTTTTACATCTTCTGCAGCACTTGTCTCTTGGACTCCTTGAGTCGTGCGAGCTTGGTTCCCTTGAACCGTGCCACTTGTGGCTCCTTGAGTTGTCTGTGAATTCATAAATTTCACAAGTAACTCCGTAAGATTGGTAACATTTGCATTGAGTGCAGAGAGGTTGCTTTCAAGTACGTTTTGGTGATGTTCCAAAGTGTTGAAAGAAGCCATATCTACAAGCCCATGATCTCCTAGATCATCATCATCATGCATATTAGTGTCAGCAGCATCGATGGTGTCCTAATTTTGATCTACGTGCTCAAAATCAAACGTATGTGTAGGTGGGATATCCTCACTGGTCATGGTAAACACACACTAATGCAAAGAGAGAGAAAAAAGACAACTTGTACCTTGAGAAATTGAAGTCTTTGTGTTTTGTATGCTCCGCGATTTGCATTGCATGTGAACCTCGCCTTGCGGGAATTTGAGCACTTCACTTTTTGTTTGTTGTAAGAACACCTTTGATGATTCTTCACAAAAACCCGTCGTTTTTGTGAAGGCTTTTGTTCACTTTGAAGCTACCTCCTTGAGGAAAAAAGAATTTTTGGAGGAAAACTTGCCTTCCCCAAGAAGTGAAGAGGAAGGGTGAAGCTACTTCTTTGAAGTTTGAAGCTTTCCCTTTCCTTCTAGTTTTCCTTTCAACACAAGTAGATTATCTTTCCTTGTTATACACAACAAGGGCCAATAGCTTGATGGTAAAATGTTGGCCTCTTACCCTCATGGGGTGGGCTTAACCCTCCTTCATGTAAGGGTTAAGCAGGCCTTCCTACGCACGCAGCCAACGGAAGCCTTTGGAGCTTCGGTGCCCTCGAGTTGCCGGTCGAGTTTGCCTTGGTCGCTCGCCTTGGTCGTGCGTTGTGGAGGGTGTAGATGGGGTGATCGGGATCGACTGTTTTCGTCTGTCCGCGCGAGCATAGGAAAGCATGCCTGTCTTCTTTTGCTGCATAGTGGAGACGTCACTGTATGTGGAACGTGGGAGAGAAGTAGAGCGTTGCACGCAAATACAAGCCGCTTTTAGCCTCCTTCCAAAAATAGCTCGGATACCAGTGAAAGGGTGGTGGTAATGTGTGTGCTAGTATCCACCCAACCGTGCTATCTTATAGCCTCCCCCTAGCGTACACACTGTCCGGCCGTGCAGGTGGCCTTGCCCATAGGCACCATGTCCTTACATCGCCATACAGGGTAAGATTTGCACTGTCCCCTCCTCTTGTATTCTCTAGGAGAATACCTGTTGCTTTCATCACAAGAGAAGGAAGGTGAAGAAGAAGGAGAAGAGGGTGACCTCTTTCTTGCCTTTTTCTTCCTTTGTTTCCTCTCTTCCCTTTTGGAGTGACAAGGAGAAGGACTATGGGTTGCCGTTTTCTCTTGGGAGGAGTTGGCGACCGTCTAAACTGCCGTCTTCGTGGAGCCACATGTTCAGAGGAACTTAGGGATTCGCTTCTTTCTTGTTCTTTCAATTCCTCCTCTCTTATGGGAGGGAGTCTTCTTTTGGGAGTCTCATCAAGAGGCCTCCTAAGCTCTCTCTCCTCTTGGAGAGGAAGGGAAATCCCATAAGCATGAAGTTGTTGAGTAACTTCGGCTTGCAAAGTTGGGTTGCCCATAGCTTGCTGCAACCTAGTAAGAAGGTAATTAACAAACATGGGGGCATCATCATTCGCACCTTCATGTGCAAAATCAAAGTTATCAATGTTCATTCTACTCTCTTGGTTATCGTCTGCCATGCTAATCAAACTTATGTATAGATTACTTTGTGCTTTCGTACTCTCAATAACCTTAGTCGCTACTCTTCTTTACGTTTTAAAATTAGTTCTCAAGGAGCCACACCTGTGGTTTAAAGTCAAATGATTGCAAAGACTAGTGAAGAGGGTCTAACATTGCTCGGTTGATTATGGTTCTTGTTGAGCTTGCTCGTAGCTCAATAATGGTTAAGCCAAAGACAAGCCCTAGAGACTCCATTATTAAGACTATAGTTCCCAACGGTGTACCTCAAACTAAGTCCTTCTCAACCAAGATAATATATCCCTGTCCCACTTACCCTATTGCAATGAACAATTCCAACCTTTCATGGACAACTTAGGGACCTCTTTTCTTAAGCAAGAAAAGGGAAACCAATAGGTCTGATACGAATGTAATGGAAATGGCCTATGAACTTTGAGAATAACGGAATTAAGAGAATTAGAGTGAGTATTTTTATGAGACTTCTTTGAGAACATAGAGGGTGAACTTAATTAATGGTAGCAACATAACCATTATACTTAATCAACTTGGCATGAACAATACTTTTGCAAGAGAGAGAATTAGAGAACATGACAACAGTTGAGGACCGGATTTATGTGGATCCAGTCCCCCCTCCAATAGGCTTTTGTATTATCGATTTTCCCATCAAGAGAGACTAGGTATAATACAATCTTTGTGTTCTTTGTGACCTAGGTGATGCAATGAAGATGGAAAGCTTCATGCATCACAAGCATAACATAAACTTTGTAAAATCATTAACGATCCCCGGCCTCAGTCCGAAGGCCTCAAACACTTTCAAAGGTGGAGAGAGCTAGTGAGGAATGAGGGTAGGTAAGAAGAAAAAGAAGTAACATACGAGAAAGAGATCCTTCTTCACTTATCATCACTCTTCTTGCATAACATATCATAGTAGCACAATAATGATAAAGAAGATGGCAAGCTTAAGCATTTGAGCATGGCTCTTGGTTTGATTTGCATTCCATAGCCAAGAGTGTTGGTGTAGGCTCTCAACTTCTCAACAAGCTTGGAAAAGGAGATGGAGCTCTTGCACTTCACACACACACACACACACACACACACACACACACACACACACACACACAGAGAGAGAGAGAGAGAGAGAGAGAGAGAGAGAGAGAGAGAGAGAGAGAGAGAGAGAGAGAGAGAGAGAGTGGGAGAGTAAACCCCCCAAGCTATCCCCTAGATTCCTTGGTCAACTCCCCCCTTGTAGCTCATGCTGGAAGGTTATTAGACCCCTTCAAGCCTAGCCAATCACATGTAGAGTGCATATCAAGCAATCATGCTAGCCTTGGGACAAGTCCCCCTTTCCCCTTTGAGAGAGAGGACTTGATAAATGCATAAACCTGTAATCAAACTAGCTAAATTATCATTGGACCCGTTGAGAGGCCAACCAATAGGCTTTAGGTACACCATGAGGGCAACATGGAGAGGAACTTGACAAGTGTCCTTGTTGCTTCTTTAGACCAAACTTGCCTTGTGTGATGGTGTGTGTGTTCTCTCTCATGCTCCTACAATGAGGGCTCGCCCTCCCTTGAGTAGGGATCTTGTTGACTTTTGGGAACACCTTGAACCCCTTAAGCACCTTAGCACCTTAGTCACCAAGCACGACAAGCACCTCAAGCTTGGGCCGGGTTCCCACCTCAAGTACAACCCTAGATTGCCTAAGGTCAAAGGAAATTTATTACTAATCTTTGGAGGTCTTTAATGAAGCTTACCCTAAGGTCTTTAAGCTCATTAGCTAGCCTTGCTCTTTGACATACCATCTCTCATTTGGACCCTTTAACCTTGGCCCCGTGCTGAGATAGATCCATAAGCACATGTCTATACTCTAACCGTTGTTCCCGTTTATTCTCCCACATTAAATGATCAATTTAATATGAGAAAATCATTTGGGTTGGTTAGATATTAGATTTTATGACAACCCCATGCCCACGCATTCAGAGTCATAGAACACGTAAATAGAGAGACGAGTCGCTGGTAAAAGCTAATTTCTTCCTTGCTCAAATGCACGTGTGTACCATTAGGAAAGAAATGAACTCGTTTTCAGGCCTTTTAGCTCTAGTGTGAGAATGCTCCTTAGCCAATAGGAAGAAGGCTAACGTTACGTTGAAAAGCCTTTTGTCTCATTTTTTAAAATATCCATGAAAAACATTTTGGTGAAATTATCATTGTCATGAGAAAAGTGAGGCGCTTGATAATGACATCTTGCACAAGCACCAAGCACCTTTCTATGACCAGCTATTGCTATCTCGCACAAGCATCAATCACCTTTTATGAGGTACTCGCAATTCAAATTCGAACAGACTGTACTTGATAGCGATTGATAAGTACTATTTAAGACTATGAAGCGGTCAAAACCAAGCGAATAAAGGCCCATGAGGGGTCTTGGGGGCTTCTATTCGCTTGGTTCTGACCTCTTGAGGACGTAGGCTTAAAACAATTGTATCTTGAGCTAGATACGTCGGATTTCAGTGTTTTAAAGTGCTATCCTACGGTTTTTGGACGTTTCGGATGCATCCGTGGTGTTCTTTTTGTATTTTGAAACATCTGTTATGTGTTTTCTCTCATCACACATCACATCACTCATTAAGATTCATGAACATGGATTTTGGTGCACACTTAAGTTGGGCTCTCGAAAAGCATTTTGTACGAGCATGCATTTAAGTGATCGAGCAAACTTTTACGTATGTACTATGAGAAATAAAATTCCAAAAAACTACTTTTGTATTTTTCAAGATTACCTCTCTCTATGCTGGGTTGGCGTTTCTTACAGGGCCCAAAATTGAGTCCAACTTTCTCCTAATGACAGAATCACAAACCACGAGAGAGAGTGTAAGGATTCTAGTTGCTAATCCTTCATTAATTATTTAAACTCATGATTAAGACTTAAGAAACTTGAATTGTACCTAGAAACAAGATTTAGAAGACTCTGTATTGATTGATTGAAAGTGAGTACAATGGGCTCCTTTTATAGGAGATGAAGAGTCACAAATGAAAAGACAAGCCTCATGGTGAATAGACATGACTCTAGGTGTAGAGACACATCCTTTGGATGAAGAGCTGCAACCATTGGGTGAAGAGTTGCACCCGTAGAGCGAAGGGGTGTGACCACTCGTCAAAGGAGTGTGGCTTTTGGTGAAGAGGCATGTCTCTTGAGCGAAGGGTTGTGACCACCCAAGCATAGGGGTCCTCCTTGGCATGGCACTTCGTGTATCTGCATCCATGAGCAAGTGTACATGATGTAACTTAGCCACATTCCCTCCCTCTTTAAATAAAACCCATGTGTCAAATGAAAATCTACCGTTTGTCAAAGAATCCTCGGAGAAGGTGAGGGTATTGTTGCATTTCTTCATCTGTTTGCCAAATAGAATCTGACTCTTTCAAATCCATCCACTTAACAAGAAACTTAGTTAGATCTTTTATCTTGTTTCTTTCTAACAAACATTGAGAATATTTTATGGGACAAGAATAACGTGTTCATCCTCTATTTTTGGCACATAAGAAGATAAGTCTGCAATAGGCGAATCTCCTTGAATATATTGTTTGAGCCAAGAAATGTGAACAGTCGGATGAATTTTTCCCCATGAAGGCGGAAGTTCCAACTTGTAACTGACAACTGAATTCTTCTTGATGATTTTGAAAGGTCCATAGAAACGAGGCCATAATTTTGAAAAGACTGACTTTATGGTTTTGTATCGATGGGGTGCCACATACAGTAAAACCAAGTCACCTTCTTGGAATTCTGCATAACGACGACGCTTATTGGCCTGTTTATGATATTTCTATTGGACATGAGCCAATTTATCTCAAATCTATATAAGCACATCATGCATCCCTTGAACCAACTGATCTGCCAATGCTACTTTGTGTTGAAGAACAAAGTTTTGTAGGAACAAGAGGTGCACTGTCCATATGCTGCTTGAAATGGGGTCATTTCAGTCATTGAATGAGGAGAATTGTTATAAGCAAACTCCACAAGGGGCAAGTAATCCTCCCAAGATGCTAATCTGGTTTGAATATAATGTCGAAGCATCTTTTCCAAAATTTGATTCACTCTTTCGGTTTGACCATCTGTTTGAGGATGATAAGCTGAACTGAACAAGAGATTGGTGCCAAGAGATTTGAATAGAGAAATTCAAAAATGTCTTGGGAATTTTGGATCTCTATCTGAAATGATGGATTTTGGAAATCCATGCAATCTGAAAATATGTTGTAATAACAGTGTCGCAACATCCGGGCCAAAAATCCTTTTCTTGCAAGGAATGAAATGCGCCATTTTGGAGAATCGATCAACCAACACAAAAAATTGAGCATTGCCTTTAGATGAGTGAGGCAAAGTGGTGATGAAGTCCATGCTGATACTTTCTCATCTTTCTTTAGGTACTGGTAACGGTTGAAGTAGATCTTGAGGAACACGGCTTTCATGATCCGAAATGAGTGACAAGCCTTTACAAACTTGATTACATCGAATTGCATATGTGGCCAAAAATATGTTATTGGCAGAAGCCAATAGGTTTTGTTAACCCCAGGGTGTGCAACAAAAGGGACTTCGTGATGTTCTTGTATCAAAATCTTCCTCAATTGTGTATTGTGAGGTACACAAATACGATCAGCATAATACAACAACTCATCCACAATTGTATAAGCTGCAAACATGTTCATCTCTGCAGGAGTTGGACAAGGAACACCTCTCCAAAGTCTCGATCTGTTAAATATTCATTCTTGAAACACGCAGGAATTTCCATATGTACATCACTTATGCGGTAATTTGTTGCTTGAGGCATGCGGCTCAAAGCATCTGCAACCAAGACCACGCACGTATTGAATCATCATATGGAAATTTGCCAAAAATTCCACCCATCTTCCTTGACAAGAATTCATCATTGGTTGAGAGAAAATGTACGTCAAAGACTCATGGTTTGTTTTAACCACTGAATCTGTGCCAAGAAGGTAATGTTTCCAAGTGCGATAAGCATGTACGATATCCAAAAATTCCTTGTCATACATTGGATATCGCATCTGAATCGCTGAGAATTTCCGACTGTCAAAAGCTATGACACGATGATTTTACATAAGAACGCCACCAGACGCTCGATCAGAAGCACCTGTCATTACATCAAATGGTTGGGTAGGATCTGCTATTGCTAAGACATGTGTGGTTGTCAAAGCATGCTTGAGATCATTGAACGATTTGTTTGCTTCAGGAGTCCAATGCAGCTTATCCTTCTATGTCAATTCCGTCAAAGGAGAAGCAATATCCGGAAACTTGTGAACTTTGGTGTGATAAAAAATGGCAAGGCCCAAGAAAGAACGCACATTTGAAATAGTGAGAGGGAGAGGCCAATCTACAATGACCTGGATTTTCTTGGGGTCCACTGCAATGCCTGTCGAAGAAATCACCTGTCGAAGGTCCTCCACGTGATCCTTAAAAAACTCGCTCTTTTTCTTGTTAATGTACAACACATTTGGTACGTAATATCTCAAGAACAATCTACAAGTGTTCATTGTGCTCTGCCATGGTTTTGTTGAAGACGAGGATATCGTCGAGGTACATGATCACAAATTTATCCAAATGAGGGCCAAAAATCTCGTTCATCAAAATCATGAAGGTAGCTGGGGCATTGGTTAACCCAAAATGTATGACTAGAAACTCATAATGGCTGTATTTTGTACGAAAAGCTATTTTGTACTCATCTCCAATTCGAATGCAAATCTGGTGATAACCTAACTGTAGATCAATCTTTGAAAACACCTTGGAATGCAATAACTGATCAAAGAGTTCATCGATGGGAGGAAAAGATCGATCCATCCACCTTTGAAGGCACACTTAGTAGAGCCCAAGTTGCATAATCACATGCCAAAGATGCACAAGCTCTGGGTATAATTACTACATCCTTACATGAGAGTTAGATGCACTATCACAGATGATTGCACCATAGTACTTCAAGCATGGATAATTCTTGTGCTAAACAAAGCAATCAAATATAAGCCTAAAGAAAAATCTTCATAAGCTAACTATGATTAAAGGGGAGGACATATCTAGCCTACTAAATAGGCTAGTGAGAATAATCATGTAGCTCATATACATTGAATGCATCATCATTGAAGAATAAAAATTGATGTGCTTTTGAGTGATCTACCTGAATCGTATGACAACATAGTCACTAAATTTAAAAAAGGGGACCCCACACCTTCAGTGCAACAGGTCATAAGTGCAATCTAGAAAGAAGGGAAGAAACAAAGAAAGAAATATACACCAAATGGAGGATCTTATCTTGCATCATCATCTAGGTCAAATAACAATAAAAAGAAGTGTTACAAGTGTGGCAAGCCTCAACGCTTTTCAAAGGAGTGCTAAAAGAACAAGTATTGCAGCAATTGCAACATCAAATGTCATCCATTGTCAAAGTGTTAGAGGAGCAACATCAAAGGATGAAGGTAGAGTCAATATAGTAGAGGACTGGATGAAGATAAAGACAAGAAAGAGGAGAGATGTCTCCATGTCTAAAGTATAATTGACCCTTACAATGATTACATTGATGTACTATAGAGTACATGGTTGGTCTCCAGGCTACTCATCAAGTCTATGTTAGCTTGGCATCATTGATGAACGAATCAAGGTCTAGACTAGGCATAGAGGTCAAATGTATACTCTGGATGCTGCTTTGTACGTTCCCCACTTCTCTTGCAATTGATGCCAACCTCAATCCGCAACCACTCCCTAAACACACCTGACTCTCTTGGGTTGTGAAAAAATTTATCTTTATAATTGAACCCCATGCGAAGCCAAATAGGTAGACTGTTAAGGTGATGTTCAAATGTGCTCACCTATCTGTGGTATGTCCAAAATCTTAATGTATGCCTGGTTTGTTGAATCCATTGCATGGAGAATGGATGTTTTCTTCACAGGTAGAAGATCTGCAGATGCCAGCCCGTACAATCTTTCCTCCATTAGCCACTTTGGGTGGTTGGTCCACTCGATTGTTCGCTATGTCCTGCCTGAGATCATTGTACTCCAAGTTATAAGGTCTTGTGCCGTTAATCTGTGAAAGAAAATATTTACATCTTCAAGGCTTCCACAGTTGGCATACATGTCAATAAGCATATTTCCAATGCTTGTTTCCATGTCATAGCCGTTCTCTACAATTAGGGCCTTCCTTGCATGTCTATTGTAAAGCTAAATTACTATCAGTGATTCCTTGATTCACTATCACTCCCTCCCTCTCTCTCTCTCCCTCTCTCTCTCTCTTACTTTCAGACTATCGCACTCAAGCTCATCATGTATAGCGCTCACCATACATGACAAGCTTGATGGCGATAGTCTAAAAATAAGATAAAGAGAGAGAGAAGGTAGAGAACCTGGTGAGTCAGGGAGAGAGGGACACTTTCAAAAGCTAGCAATAGATCATTACCTTATTATGCAACACTCTTGTTTTACCTTCTCTTTCAACTCTTAACACTAGAATGGTAACCTAACAGGACATAAAAGTGTCCTTTCAGGGTTTTGGGAAAAAATTCCAAAACCATAGTAGATCCACTCATTTTGAAAAATCCTTTCATGAGCTTATAGTTCAATAACTACTACATATGGAAAAAATGAGAAACTTGTAATTTTTCTCATCCCTTGGTCACTACAAGCCTCCAAAGTTGATGGACCACTGCATTTTGCCCAAAACAGCAATTTCTTACGGTTGATTGCATATAAATAAGAGTGGAGAGTTTTGTAGGACATGAGATAAAATGCCCCGTTAACTTCAATGGGTTGGTGACCAAAACATATGGTTGCTTTTACCTCACTAATTTTTTGTTGGGCAAAAAAAATAGGTACAAAAAAGCTGCATTTTTGCCATTCTGCGGACCTATCATCAAAGTTTCTATAGTCACGCTCAATACAGATACTATATACATGTTTTCTTAGTTCCCTTTGGGCCTCTGGATTCAAAAGGAGCCATGGAGCATGTCAAAAGGATAATGGATCTCTTACAATTGGAACCTTGGGGGCAATGATAAAGTGCTAAATACAGCAAACATGAAAAAACTGGGTTTAGCATTATGACCTCTAGAAACCCATAGAAACTACTCAACATCTAGCCAAGTTTGTAGTCTATGATTAGATATGGTTACTACCTACAAAAAACACACAATTGGCCTAAGAAACTAGCAATATTAAGAAAGTTATACTTGCTACTCTAAAATGTATCGTATTCTTCAACAATCAAAAAACTCAACCATCATCATATACTATGCTATATAGCATATTAGGTCCCCCAAAACTCAAGGAAGATTAGCTTTATGTTATAAATTACACTTACACAATCAAAATTGAATTGGGATATCAAGAAAGCCACCAAAAAAATCATAAAAGTGCTAATTTTGGCTAAAAAACAGGATTATGCAATTCTTGTAAATTGGTCATAACTTTCAATTTTAACACTTAGCTTTCCCTACAAGCATCAAAACATGTTGAGAACTATGAAGGCCTAACCTCTAGCCATCTAAACCTCACAAACATGAAGTTTAGAGTGGTATAGTTGCCAAAAATTGAAAAAAAGCCAAAAATAGGACCCGTTTTTTCACACAGTTTAGGTTCAAAAATGTTGTGCAAGAGTAAGGTTAATGGTGAGATCGATACTCAAAAAAAAATGCTAAGTTTTTTTCAGCTCATAAGGCAACTTTGTGGATATATAGCACCTAAAAATTCATTTTCATACTCTTCAAATAATTCAAGCAAAATGGTCACTTAACAGGACACAAAAGTGTCCAAGGACATAAAAGTGTCCTGTTACCATTCTAGTGTTAAAAACCTTATGGTCATCCCCTGCTTATAGTAAATTTTGCTAGCCAAAGATCAAATCCACACATACTCCCCTCACTCACTCACTCTCTCTCTCTCTCTCCCGCTTTCCCTCTACCTCCCTCATGCAAGAAATGTATGGTGAGCGCTAGACTCCCTTCACTCCCTCTCTCTCGGAGATAGAGGGAAAGCGGGAGAGAGAGAGGGAGTGAAGGGAAGCCACGTAAATGAAGGAGGGAGATGGGGTGAAGTCAAAGGGTTTGGGAAAACTTACCTTGGAATCAGTCCGGTCCTCAACAATCCCAAGCGCTAGCGCTCAGCAGCTGGGAGTGTATTCTAGATTGATGCACTTAATATGCAACTATTTTTCCTTCTCTTGCAACTCTTAAAAACCTTTATGTCATCCCCTATTTATAGGAAATTTTGCGAGCCTCCCTTAGCTCTCCATCTCTCTGCCGCTTTCCCTCTATCTCCCTCATGCATGTATGGTGGCGCTAGCGCTCACCATACATGTCTTGCATGAGGGAGATAGAGGGAAAGCAAGAGAGAGATGTCTAGTCACGATGATAAGTTGGTTAACATGTGACAATGATATTTTTTCTTGCATGTTTTTTGGACTATGACATCTAAATGCTTTTGTGGCTCTCAGTGCATTCTCTCTTTATCTTAGCTCCGTCTGCCTCACAAGTACAACCTCAATGTAGCGGTCACCATACATGTCTTGCATGAGGGAGATAGAGGGAAAGCAAGAGAGAGATGTCTAGTCGCGATGATAAGTCTGTTAACATTTGACAATGATACTTTTTCTTGCATGTTTTTTGGACTATGACATCCAAATGATTTTGTGGCTCTCAGTGCATTCTCTCTTGATCTTAGCTCCATATGCCTCACAACTACAACCTCAATGTTCACAACCCTCCTCAATCACATCCTATTCTCTACTTTCTATTAACATGAAAAAAGAATCAACACATGTAGGCCACATTGGCAACATTAGCACATACATAGTGATGGAAATCTTCATTCTAAACAGCAAGCAAATTGTGAGCTCTGTGAATTCTTATGCATCTTACCTGGAAAAAAACATTCAAAGACCAAGTGTGCATAAGCATAAACCTACAGACAAGTTAGCAAGCAGCTAGATTTTCTTTTATTTTCTTTTGGAGTTTTCATAAGCAAAAAGAAGTGGGACAATGCAATTAGATCGCACAGAAAAAAAAAACATGGTTGTCTTAGAGAGAGACAAGTTACCTTATGCTAAACACTGATCTAAATGGCTGGAGTACATCTATTGTTGTAATCCAGGTCTTCCTTGTCCTTGTGATTGCTTGATACGTTGTCGAAGAGAATAAAGGTGGAACAATCCTTCCCAGCAACTAAAAGTCAAGAGAGCTCTAACGGAAGCCTCTGCAAAGGGTTTCAAAAGGCCTACTTTTTGACCCGCTTCTTTAGGCAATTAACATCTCTGGATGAGCTCCAAGAGGCTTGTTCCCAAGCTCCGAGAATCCTAAGCGCTAGCGCTCAGATGCTGGGATTGAATTCCAAATTGATCCTCCTCTCGTTGATAGAGACCTGCCAGGCAAGCAAGCGTATGAGAGAGATAGTGAGAGGCACCAATAGAATTTCTCTTTTCTCGCATGGCACCCATATAACCAAGCGCTAGCGCCTCAAATCGGACACTCATGCATGGCATGAATTGCAGAATCGGACACACATGCTGGATTGGCCTGAGCGCTAGCGCCTCAAATCAAACACACACACACACACACACACACACACACACACACACACACACACACACACACACACACACACACACACACACACACACACACACGTGGAATGAATTGCAAAATTGGCTCCTATGAATTTAGAGCGTGCTCTCTCTCTCTCTCTCTCTCTCTCTCTCTCTCTCTCTCTCTCTCTCTCTCTCTCTCTCTCTCTCTCTCTCTTTGTGGCTGCGTTTTGCTTCTGCGTTTTTGAGCCGTATAAACTCGAAACTTACCAAGAAACTCCTGTAATTTGTGGAAATTCCAAAAATGCCCCTCATATTTCAAAAATTTCCTTATTGTCCCCCATATTTTGTCATTGATTCTTGGAATCAAAAATGCCCTTCAAATTTTCCAAAAAATAAAAAATACCCCTAGTTGTGAAAGTAAATTTCTCAAAAGATAAAACAAATTGTATGTTTTCCTAAGAAGATTGATTGTCTATCAATACAAAATACTAAAACTAGAATTTGAGATATTTATGTAGGCTTTAGAGATGAATTGCTTCATTATTTTTATCAATAGTTGCCCTTTTGGGAGGTGATTTGTGACAAGTAACATGCTAAGCTCTCAGAAAAAATAATCAATTGTCAATTATGGATAAAGATTAGGAAAGACAATAAAAAAACCCCTTTGATTCGTGGAAATTTCAATACCCCTCTAATTTCCAAAATTTATAAAATACCCCCCATATTTTGTCATTTATTCCAAAAATACCCCTGGTTGAGAGAGTAATTTTTTTTTAAAATAAAACAAATTGTTGGTTTTCATAAGAAGACTGATTGTCTATCAATACAAGATACTAAAACTAGAATTTGAACTGTTTATGTAGGTTTTGGAGATGAATTGCTTCATTATTTTTATCAATAATTGCCTTTTTGGGAGGTGATTTGTGACAAGTAACATGCTAATCTCTCCAAAAAAAAGATCTCAATTGTCAAGTATGGATAAAGATTAGAAAAAATAACCAAAAAACCCCTCTATTTTTTGGGAATTCCAAGAATATTCCTCTAATTTCAAAAATTGTGCGCGTATGTTGCACGTGTCAATGCAAGGAACTTGCCGATACACTGTGTGCGAGCCACAAATGGCTCCAAGCACACAACAAGCCTAAACTAGTAAGCTCAAAGATAGCGATGGTGTGTCACTCACTGCTCTACGCTTGTTGTCATGGAGGATTCCTCGCCACGAAGAAGAGGGAGACGCCGCTATGCCGCGCTCAGCTGCCTCGCCGCCGTCGTGCCGCCGCAATGCTTGATCGCACACACGCTCTCTCTCTCTCTCATGCATACACACACACACACACACACACACACACACACACACACACACACACACACACACACACACACACACACACACACACACAAGGAGATGAAGAAGAAGAAGATGGAGATGGAGATGGAGCAAGAGTACTCTTCAATTGCACAAATGAGAGAATGAGTGATTTTTAGGTTTAGTTGACTTTTATATGAGCTCGCCCCATTCACACTTGGGCGCCCATGCTTAGCCAACTAATCCCTTGAATGTTCCGGTTAGAGTGCGCCTCTCATCGGCGATTACTCTTACCCTTTTCCTATTGGATCGACAAGCCTGGTACCTGACTCTACCAAATAAATAATACAATGTCCGTCGTAGGTGATAGGAATGTGCGTGAGGGTTAACATCCCCTTCGTGATGTAGATTCCGTCCTCGGAAGCTATTGAGTTGATACAAGCAATGCATATAGCTTCTGACAAGACTCATCATAATATAACGAAGATAACATACAAGTGGGTCCCTAAAGCTTCTTTAGCGACCATCTCTAGTGCTAGAAAACAAAAGCCTTGTAAGAAACGTCCCACTCGCTCGATAAAATGTAAGGAAACGTGGCATTGGATTCCTAAACGACTATTAGAAGCCCAAGGCTACTATCAAGGAAATGATCAAATCTGGGTGCCAAAACGTAGATTGTGTTCTTACTTGTCACCTAACCAATGTGAGCCCAATCCTGTAGCTTCAAAACAAATTGATGATCGCGGAAAGAAAAAATCACAGAATGCTACACACCCTCTCCATAGATAGTTTGGGTACCAAAGAAAGAACGATTTGTTCCACCTGGCTCAAGAAGGGGGGAGTCCCATGAAGCTACACACCCTCTCCATAGATAGTTTGGGTACCAAAGAAAGAACGATTTGTTCCACCTAGCTCAAGAAGGGGGGAGTCCCATGAAGCTTCTAGCTCCTCATGTAATGCATCCATAGAGGTAAAAGCTTCTACATAGCCTCCACCTACAATCGTGGACCTCCATGAAGCTACAAAGGAATCCACACCTCCCAATGTTCAAGAATCACCTGATGAACCACTTCAAGTTCGATCCTGGGAGAGTACATTACCACCCTTGCAACTCGACGAGGCACCTAAGGTAATAGAAAACTACTGGCAAAAATCCTCACCTATTACCAACTGGAACAATTGGTTTCAAAGGGTGCCGAGCACATTTCAAACGGTATGGCCTACCCAAGGAAGGGGGGAGTGTTTGCCGACATCCATCATTCACTTGCTTCCCTCTCAACCTTCCTCCCCGACCTCTCAATCTCCCAATCTCCCAATCTTAGGGAATGTATATATAAAGCCTTATACTCACAAAAAACAAAAATAATAAAGAGCAAGAGAAATTAGCAAACAAGTATGTTTAACAAAAGTCAAAACATTGACCTAGACCTTCACATTCACATCGGTACACCGAAACAAAAACCTATGTCATCAAACACCCTTGATCCTCATCACTCAAGTGATGGAGGGTAGGGAGGATTAGTACGATAGGAGTGTTTCTGTTTTAGAGTTTAGTGATTAGGAAAGTTCTTTCTTCCCACTGATGTGCCTGCTAGAGGTATTCTTTGTGTTTTCTCGTGTGTACACGAACATGTTGCTATTGTTAGGATTTTGACCTTCATGGAATCTTTCTCTCGTTCACACTTCAAATCAAGCGCAACCATCAACACAAACAGGTGTTTCTTGTCCATTAGCATTGCCCTTTATCTTTTTGCATCCATGTTTGTCTGCTTTAATTGTGATTGGTAGCATAATATTCAACACATTTGCTTAACATCAAACATTAAATTCAATGTAATTTTTTTTCATAATCACTTGTCTAGGTTTAAAAATCAAGCACTCCGACTAAGCTAGTTTGACCAAGCTAGGTGTTAGAGATCTTCTCTTAATACCATGGGGAATGCCTTCCTAATAATCAATGGTTACTTAGGTTCTTAATCCGATTTAGGCAGCATTGTGTGAAATGTACTAGGGCTTTCTAGCGGGCTTGACCCTATTGACCTTTAGCTTAAGTATTATAAAGGGAGTTTACTAGTGTGATGAGCCTGGGGTAGGTGTAACAGTGTTATATGACCCCCCAAAGTTACAAAATTAAAATGCTGAAAACGAACAAAAAAAAAGAAAAAAAAATCAAAGTTCCACAATGACGTAAAATCTTAAGCTGGAAGAGAAATCTCAGCTTGATTGGGTACTTCACTCACATGATCGCCTATGGTACTAGAGCCCTAGAGTTCCCAGTGTGGGCACTTTTCCTTGAAAAGCAAAAAACCCAAGGCATACAAAATAAGCACACACATAAAAAATGAATCACTGTGAAAAGACTTTGGGGAGTCAAAGAAAAGGTAATGAGTCATGCGATGATTTCATGAGAAATTCCTTTTATTATAGCTTAACTACAAGGTCTTCTAGGTATAGCCTCTAGTCAGCCCTCGGACATGAAATACTTGGCTCTCGCGATTAAACAACTTAATTGACCAGAGAAAATTGAGAAGCTTGGCCATGGTATTAATAGTCGATCTTTAGTGCCTTTCGACCGTTAAATTAGCGACCCCAGACTTGTTTAATTTTTTACCTTTATAGCTATTTATGCATTTGATTATATTGCAATTTAATGTTTATTTGCTGACAAATGGTTTAAAATTCTGTTACCAATCAAATTGTCTGCCTATAATTGCATATGCTTTTTAATTGCTTATGAGAATGCAATTACTGTGCCAATGTTGTTTGATTTTGCAGTGACTGAAGGAGGCTAAGGACATTCATCTCAAAAGCTCTTCCACCTCGATGAACGAGCTGCATATTTAAGGGTACGGGCATTTCATCCCCCTCAAGTGTTACCCAGGTAGTCCCCCTATTTCCCCAAGTGTCTATGGTTGCTGCTAGGTGGACCCAATCCACATTGTTCGACTCAGTCATCCCAGGTAGTACATCCATATAAGGAGAATCTTCCCCAACATCACTGTCCGCTTTACGCGTGTAACAATACTGCAATGGGGCAGAGTGAACTGTGGTGTCATATCTATGATCAATTATAAACCTATTTCCTAGAGGATGTGCTCGACCAGTTACAAGATCCACTCTAATGACAGAATCTTGGAACTGTAGGTAGACATCATTTTTAGACCAGTCATGCACCATTTTTGCTTCCCTCATGAAAGGACGTCCTAAGATCATCTCTGATGCCATAGTGTGTTTGGAGAAATCCATAACAATGAAGGTAATTCTTATTTTATGTCCAAAGAGCTTGATCTTGAGATCTTCTAGCATCCCAATAGGTTTAACAATAGACCCATTGGCCATCTTCACTACTATGGTTGTGGTCGCAAGGTGAGGTCTTCCCATAGTTTCCCATCAATTTTTAGTCACAATGCTAACCCCAGTGCCACCATCAAGGATTCCCTTCACTGTTAATCCCTTAGTAGTGATTGGTATGGTCGCATTGGATTCATCACCCTCAAAGTATTGTCCCAACTTGTTAACAGGTATTTCTATAACAAGGTTCTCATCTCGGTTGGGTTGTGGATCTAAGTGTTCCCCTCTATTGGCATCTCCCCAGCTCCATCCATCTGTGCAAATTGTGGTAGCCCAAACTTTAGTTCTCCATTGAGGAAAGCTCGAAGAGCTGAGACTAGCTCAGGGTCTTTATATAGTTTGGACATGATGGTAGTTCTAACTTCTGAAGACATGAAATCCATCAATTTGGCAATGTTTAACGGTACCTTTTGGCCTTGAGTCCCTTGACGTGGGGAAGATGGGATCTCCATTTCTTCGATAGGATCAAGTAGTCCCTTTGTAAACATTCTTTCCATCAAGAAGTGAGTACGTCCACTTTTCCATGACTTTAAGTCACTTTCTTCTTGGATGACACTAGGTATGGCTAAGGGTCTATGGACTTGGTGAGGTTGTTGTTGCGTAGGGAACACGGTGTCTGTAATCTGGATCTGCCTCGGTGCTGGTTCTAGATCCCTTTGGGTATCTTCTACCAAACTCCTTAATTGCTTGACTCGCTCCATCTCCTCTGTAGGGTTTGGATAAGTTCCTATCTTCTTCTTGGATCCTGGCCATTGTGGCTCATGAAGGTCTTCGTTGTTAGTTTGTATCTTAGTGGTCGTTTTGGTCTCCATGGTTTCACCTGAATTAGAATCCTCTTCATCGTCATTCATATATACGGGGTCGTCACCAGTCCCTATGTTGGTCTTTGAACTGGGGTCTGACTTCGCTGCTTTTTGCGATCTCTTTCTTCGTGTTTTCTTCTTTTTCTGAGATTGGTCAATTGATGCCGTGTCCCTTTCCTCAAGAATATAATGTTGTTTTTGGAGCATCGATCGTGTGAGTACGTTTACTGGTACCACAGGTGTACTTTGTGATGGCCCCTTGGTAACTTCAATCAAGTTTAATGGTGTGATCTTCGGTGCATTTGGATTATTTGGACATTGGGCAATCAAATGATCTATGCCACATCGATTACACATGAGTATCAGCATTGTAGACGTGCTCGCTTGATTGGTTTGCATTAGTGTGGCGTTCTTTTGTAGCCTAATAGGACACTCGGCTACACGATGTGGACCTCCACACTCATAGCATTGAAGAGGTTGTCTCTTAGCAGTGTAATTGGTATTTTGGCCTCTTGCCGCAAGAGAAGCTACTTGATAGACAGGTTTGAACTTTCCCCAATAGTCCTCCATGTAGTATTGTGGACTTTCTTCAAGCATATCCATCCCTTAGGAAATATTAGGGTCAATATTAGGGCCTATATCTTCCTCACAGCCTTCCAAACAAGCAATAGATGACTCACAACCCACTTGATTCAGAGAAGTGATTCTTGGATGTGGTGGTTGCGGTCCTAGCATTGGAGGTGGTAAGGGTGTTGTTTGGACAACATTTTGCGCTCTAGGGACCACGTGTTGTGCTGTTTGTTCAAGAGGTGGGGCCGACATCAATGCAAGCCCTCGAGGTGTGTTTGTCTATGCTAAGGTTGGTCTATTGGCCATCGCATGCTTAAATACTATGCAATCCTTAGCTTGATGACCATACCTTCCACCCACAGGCATTGCAATTCCCATTGAATTTTACTCTAAAAGTAGGGCATTCACTGGTACTATGCGGTCCATAGCATACTGAGCACCATTGTTGCTCCCTTTTTGGATACATATGATTGTTTTGCGAAGCACGATTGTCTCTAAGACTCTCTTGAATAGCCTTGGTGAGGTCTGCTAAAGTCATCTTAGATATCTTTGGCTCCTTAGCAATAGGTTTTAGGGTCATTGGCTGATGCCTTGATGCTTGCGAGCTAATAGATTTAGGCTCAACAGAAACTCTTTCTACTTGAATCATTAAATTATCCTCTAATTGGATCGCATTGGTGGTGAGTGCTTCCCTAGTGGTGATACCTCTAATGACTAAGCCATTGTAGATATCCTCATGTCGTAACCCCCTAATGAATCTATCAAGCAATTGATTATTATTGAAGCGCTCATTTGGATTACAATGAGAATTCACATGCTTCAAGCGACTAATAAAGTCTCTCACCGACTCTCCTTCCTCTCGTTGGGCTTTCTGGAGCTGAGAGGCTACACCCCAAAGTACTCCCTCTCGGATGTATTCTTTTAAGAACAGTCTCCTAAGAGTAGGGCAAATCGTTTTTTCTTCCATCCTTAGGGTTCTATACCAATCCCTTGCCTTCCCACTTAAGGTTAGTCTTAAAGCATTACTCTTATGCAGGTCATTGTGTTCTCCTAGAGAATCCCATATTTGTTCAAACACTTCGATATGCTTTCTCACATCCCCGTCTCCACTAAATTTTTGTGTGAGCTTGGCTATTTGTACTGCCTTACTTCTAGGCTCTCTATCAGGTGTGTTACGCATATTCTCAGCAATAGATCGACCAATAGCTTGAGCAAATGTTGCCAAGTCACCTAAGTGAGCAGGCATCGTGGGTGAAGGCGCTCCAGAGACTACATGTGGAGTAGGTATTGGCATAGGGCTCGGCGCATAGGAAGCCCTTGGGTTCCACGTTTGGTACGGTGTTGTGCCATGTGGCGGCCCAAAGTTCATATGTGTGGCCCTAGGCATAGCAAACGTCGGATGTGACATGCTAATGCTAGCCGGTATGGTCCCATGGAAATAAGAACTTGGGTGTTGTGGTTGTGGAGCATAGGTTGTTGAAACAATGGGAGGGGTAGGGGCTACATGAGTACGAGGACCCATGGGTGTATACGATTGGTACACACTTGTAGGCACTCTTCCAGGCATTGAGCTACCATGTAGCGGTGCTTTACTAACAAATGAGGTCCATGGCGTGTTTCTCGGCATGCCCATCCTTGGGGTAGGCATGGTAGCTGTGGTGTCATCAAGGGAAAGATGAGCTAGACTTGGAAAGGTAAAGCTATCACTTGTGGGCTCAGATTGCACCGAGACCCCTGGCAAAACAACATATGGGGGATCCATCGGAATTTCTGAGGGAGTCTCCATTTGCGATAAGGTCGGTTGTTTAGACTTTCCTGTATCCAAGAATCTCATGAGACCCGTTGAAGGCATGTTGATCTCCTTGTTCTGTCTCTCTTACTCAACGACCCTATGGATGACCTCACAAACTCTTTGTTGTTGATCCTCCACACTAGTAGCACCCATTGTGGATTGTGGGACATCTAACCAACCCATATGATAGGTGTGACCTGTGTATAGGTCGGTTAGAGTTTCCGTTTGTAGTTCGTACTCCTAGTTCTCATTTAAGAATGCTCCATCTAGGATTGAGGTGCTAGGGGTGTCCTTTGCGCTAGATGCAATGTTGCTTTCTTGGGGTTGGCCCTTAGCGGTTGCTAAGTCAAGAGCACTCGATTACTCTCCTAGTAAAGATATTGACATAGGAGCTTTCGATTTTAACTCTCTTCATTGCTCTGCCTTGCGTAAGCTCTCGACTTCCTTTTCCCTAGCCGCAATGATATATCGCTCAACCTCTTGCACTTCGGCAAGGCTTCTACCATCAGGTAATACGACCTCGGAGGGAAATAACTCTGAAGAGTGAGGAGGTGCAGTGAATGAAGTATTCACATGCACATTCTCTAAGGGCATAGGGTCTACGTTGGTCACGAATGGAGAATTTTACTTCCCCACCCCGCTCATTTACATCATTAGCTCCATGTTCGGAGCGAGTGGCTCTACTAAAGGTTTCCTTCAAGCGGCTAAGCATGCTCGGCCCGGACCGCGGGTCCATGGCATGCATGTCTTGGCTTGAGCTAGGATTAGGCATTGGGAAACCCTCCATGACATCGTAGTCAGAGGAAGAGTCACTAGCCGCTATGTTCGGGACTTGGTTTGTACTACCTTGGGTCCCCGCCAAGGGCCTGGAACCTAAGGTAGGTGGATATTGAGAACTCGCGTAAGTTGAAATTTTCTCTAGTTGCTTCGTCTCTAGCACACAACCAGAGCGCAGATGCATGTGCCTTTGACACCCTACAATCGTCGGCGAATAACCTCGAAGGTTAACCTCTTACTTTTTTAGGCATCCGTTTTCACTCGTTTTTTATGTTTTTTAATATTTTTGAATGATCGGTTTTTTGATTAAAGTGTGTGATAGCTCAAAATGAGCGTATCACTCAGAGGGTCGCGGTGTGCTTTACAACACAATGTTCGGTCACGTGAAGCTCCGTTGGTCCTCAAAAAGTCGATTTTTAGCTACGTCTGAAGCTAAAATATGTAAATTCAAAGGGCGACTAAGGCCTGAGCCTAAGCGTGAGCTTGGGCTTGGGTCTGGGAGATATTCCCAATCCCAGTCCTACCTTAATTTTTTTTTTAAATTTTAAATCTAAGGATAAGGTCGCCGCGGCCTGCGGGAGAGCACACACACACTCTACTTACCTACTTACAACTAATAAACCTACTGTTACACACTAACACACTTCATTAGCTCTCATATATCTACTTCCTACTTACTGTACTTTGCATTACACAAAACTAACAACCTTAATACTAAGACCTTATCACAGAGAAAAAACACAGTACCTTTGAAAACTCCATTAACAAAGAAATACACAGTAGCAACACAAAATCCTTCTTCTCAACACACACACCCTCCTTCATTACCTTTCCTACAATTGAAATTGCACCACAAAAGAAGCACAGAGTGCCATTCAAGCTTAGTGTATGGCATTCCCCGGAAACGACGCCAAAAATGTGCGCGTATGTCGCATGTGTCAATGCAAGGAACTTGCCGATACACTGTGTGCGAGTCACAAATGGCTCCAAGCACACAACAACCCTAAACTAGTAAGCTCAAAGATGGCGATGGTGTGTCACTCATCGCTCTACGCTTGCTGTCGTGGAGGATTCCTCGCCACGAAGAAGAGGGAGATGCCACTACGCCGCACTCAACCGCCTCGCTGCCGTGCGTTGCCGCAATGCTTGATCGCACACACACTCTCTCTCTCATGCATACACACACACACACACACACACACACACACACACACACACACACAGACACACACAAGGAGATGAAGAAGAAGAAGATGGAGATGGAGCAAGAGTACTCTTCAATTGCACAAATGAGAGAATGAGTGATTTTTAGGTTTAGTTCACTTTTATATGAGCTCGCCCCATTCACACTTGGGCGCCCATGCTTAGCCAACTAATCCCTTGAATGTTCCAGTTAGAGTGCGCCTCTCATCGGCGATCACTCTTACCCTTTTCCTATTGGACTGACAAGCCCGGTACTTGACTCTACCAAATAAATAATATAATGTCCGTCATAGGTGATAGGAATGTGTGTGAGGGTTAACAAAAAATTACAATTATTTTGTCATTATTCCGAAAATGCCCCTTAAATTTTCCATTAAATACAAAATACCCCTGGTTGTGCGAGTAAATGTTTTAAAAGATAAAACAAATTGCTGGTTTTCATAAGAAGACTGTGTCAATACAAGATACTAAAACTAAAATTTGAGCTATTTATGTAGGCTTTGAAGATGAATTGCTTCATTATTTTTAGAAATAATTGCCTTTTTTGGGAGGTGATTTTTTGACAAATATCGTGCTAAGCTCTCAAAAAAAGAATCTCAATTGTCAAGAAACGATAAAGATTTGGAAAATTACCAAGAAACCCCTCTAATTTGTGGAAATTCCCAAAATACACCTCAGATTAAAAAAATTTCAAATCACTACCCATATTTTGTCATCAATTCCCAGAATGCCTTTCAAATATTCCAAATAAACAAAAATACCCCTGGTTGTGAGAGTAAATTTCTAGAAAGATAATAAAAATTGTATGTTTTCATAAGAAGATTGATTGCAATACAAGATTCTAAAAGTAGAATATGAGCTGTTTATGTAGTTTTTGGAGATGAATTTGTTCTTTATTTTTAAAAATGATTGCCTTTTTGTGGAGGTTATTTGTGGACAAATAACATGCTAAGCTCTCAAAAAAAGGATCTCAACTGTCAAGAAATGATATAAATTGGGGAAAATGATCAAAAAACAACTCTAATTTGTGGAAATTCCAAGAATACCCCTCAAATTTCAAAAATTTACAAATTATCCCCATATTTTGTCATTGATTGTTGTGAGAAATAGATTTGTAATGATAGAAAAACAATCTTCTTATCAAAAGAATCAACTTTTTGTCTTTTTGAAAAAAAAATGCAGTCTAGAGTTGTTTTGGGAGTTATGGAAAATTGGAATGGATTTTGGGAATTTATGACAAAATAGTGCCGAATTCAAGGGGCATTTTAGTGAGTTATTGGACTATAAAGAACTCTAGAGTAGTTTTTAGCAAAATTTAAGGATATGGCCAAATTACATAGTATATTTTGCAAAGAAAATAGATTGGATTCAACAAGCAGGGGTGTTAGTTATATATAGAGTGTGAGGTAGAAGAAAATGATAGACATGGTGAGGGAGATAGATATAAAGAGTGTCTCAGATGCCTATAAATATATGATATGGGGTTAGCTTGGAAATTCACATATATGCCATTGCTTCTGCTTGATTTGTTGGGCAATGGCTTCATCATCATTGAGCAAGGTGATTTTATTTTTAAATACTATTGGCAATGTCCCCTTGTTGATTGATTGCCCATCAAGATATTCGATGATGAATCCTGTGGACTATGGAGGTTGTGGTGACAGTAAGATGTTTGCCATCATTTCAACTCCGGATGGTAACATTCAAACGCAGGTGGCAGATGGTGTGCAAGTAAATCAATAGTTTCACTTTGTGGTGAATTCCAAGGTTTCTATTGGTCATGCACGACAATGTGAAATTAGCCTCAACACCGAAGGTGGCAATTGTAGAATTGTGTGACACTTCCATTGAAGAACAAGGAGAAAGGTCTGCCAAAATTTCATATGGTAAGACTGATGATTCCTTTCATGCCTGTGATGAAGAAAAGGTAGACAACTTAAGTGAGGAACATAACAAAAAGATAGAAAAAGAGTAAATTTGAGCAATTGGAAAAAACACAAAGTACATTAAAGTATATTGCATTGAATAGCCACAAGTACCCCAAATTAAGCCGAATGATCTCTGCATGTTCCATTAAGAAGCGTGTTGATGAAGTTCCTCACATATACAATGGGGACTACATTTATGAGCTAGACGATGTGCCAAATGGCGTTCCAAAAATGATGGGAATGGATCAGAAGTATGATGGTTATTGTTGAGTTAAGCCTATTCAATCTAAAACGAGGTATCCATCATTGATAAAGAGAAGTAAATGTGGTGGACACCTCATTTGTAAGAATAGCTCGTGCTCGATAAATGCAATAAACAGGTTGCCAAATGAGACTTCTTGGAATGGGAAATTACTAACATCAATTGCTTATGTTGGTATGTTTAGCTTTGAAAATGGAACACTTAGTTGCTTTCATTGTGGCAATTGTCCAATTCTTTTTGGGGAGTGTCCATGCATTGTCTATTACTTACTGACCGATTACAACTGGACCCATTTATTTATACATCTTGATGTCATGTGCTCAAAATGTCAGCCAATTGTCCAGGATCTAGTGTTGAGCTTGTGGATAGAATGTGGCAAGACGGTAGTGGAGACCTCCAAAAAAGCTGGGTTTGCTTTGATCACGTTCGTAGAGTAGCACAATGGACAACAATGGCAACCCATGTCTACGACCCTGCGTAAGACCTACCGACATATTGACCCTAGTATTTTTCTTTTGTTTTGTAACAAAGATTAATCAATGCACTTTATAGGATCCAAGAAACGTAAACAATAGCCATTTGCGAGATGAAAGAAGAAGACACACATGCGCAAACCATGTTTTGGGAAATGATGAATTCAATGCTTTTGGAAAGTGGGCACCTTCCAGCAGATTTTAGAGGATTCATGGCAGATGAGGATGGGGCAAATTGGAGAGTTGTTCGATCTGTATTCAATGGAGGGCCTGACAATATTATGGCGGCAAGAGAACGTTCTTGCTTGTTTCATTGGGAGAAAAGTTTGCAAATTCACACCATGCAATACGTTCATAAAAATTTCTAGGACGAGCACAAGCATACAGTTTAAACAAAGTGATGGTGGTATTGCCTTGTGTCAGAAAAATTACATAGAGACATTGCTATGTAAGTTTTGACTTGAGGATTGCAAACCTATTGCCACTCCCATGGAAACAGGTTTGAAATTGAGTCTACATGATGATGGTGATCCGCTAGATGTCACTCTTTACCAAACTGCTGTTGGATGCCTCATTTATGTATGCAACACGAGGCCAGATATTTAGTTTGCAGTCTCAGAGGTCAGCAGATTTATGCATATCCCAGGGTCTAAGCATTGGCAGGCTGTCAAGAGGATTTTTTTCTACCTTAGTGGCACTTTACATCTTGGCTTGTTTTATCCCGAGGGGGGATCATTGCCGCCAGACTTACATGCTTTTTCGGACTCAGATTGGGCTGGTTGTTTTGACACGTGAGTGTCCACAAGTGGTTTTTGTTTCATGCTTGGCAGTTCATGTATATCATGGTTGAGCAAGGAGAAACCTAATGTGGCCACTTCAAGTTGTGAGGCTGAGTACAGGGTAGTCTTCACAGCTACTGTTGAGTGTGTATGGATCAGACGCCTGGCTGATTTGGGTGTTGGACAGGACACTACCAACACTATCTACACTGACAATCAGAGCGCATTGGCAGTTGCAAGGAATCCAGTTTTTCAGGTTCACACAAAGCACATTGAGGTGCATTACCACTATGTCAGGGAGAGGCTCTCAGTAGGAGAGATTAGCTTGGCTTATGTGCCAACACAGGACAACCTTGTAGATCTTTTCACAAAGACATTGTCTCATCATGAGAAGGTTGAAGCTTTCCACAAAGCTTTGGGCTTACTCCCCTTTGTGGACTGATCATGTCCTCAAGACATGGCACTTTCCTTTACTCATGTGCCAGCTCTCGTTCACCGCATCACTCCAGGGGGGATTTGTTACCATATACATGTGGTAGTGATGTATGTGAACACAGTAGGACCGCCGGGGCATTTTTTGCCTCTTTGTTAGAAGCTGGACACACCCCACGACATCTAACTACTCGGCGGATTATTATTTTTTTGTAATTAGTCATTCATTGAGGAAAACCCGGTTTTTCACCTTGTAAATATTGGGACTTACAGAAGTTTCCAGATTGTATCCTAGTTTTGATAGTTAGATGGAGTAGATGGATGATTTTGAAACTTTAGGGTTTGAGAAGTTGTAAGGTATATATATCACTTTTTGACCTTAATGAAAAACCTTTTGTCATTTTAAACAAGTTTAAGTTTGTGAGTGAGCGTACTGTGTACGTGAGAGAGAGAGAGTGTGTGAGCTTTGTCTTGACGCTACGTGTGCTACGGTGGTTGGAATGGAGTGCGGAGAAGTGCAGTGTGTTGCCCCCGACAAGAGCTACGAGCCGATACCAACATTGCACGCGTACGGTCCGGCTTTGGGAGCTCCTTCTACGAGCTTCATCGGTTGTTTGGGTGAGCATACGTTGTCTGATTTTGCATTGCAACATATCCACGCGTTCAGATTGAGTAGAACTACACATTAGGCACTTCATATTTCGGAAACGAAGACATGTAGATTTCGGCCAGACATCCTACGTATTTCTGCACCGGGTGTTTTGGGTCGTGATTTTGGTGCACAGACCTTAGGGAGAGTGGCCTATAGGTATTAGTAGGGTCTCCTTCAAGTTCTATGGTGTTTCGGAAGTGTTTGATAGGTATTCGGCTCTAGCAAGCGTTGTAGGAAGCATCCTCTTTTGTTCTCTTGAAGACTGTGACTTAGACAAGTGGTAGGAGTCTCTGTAGGAATTAGTTAGGAGTCGGTCGAGTGTAGGTTGACACCTTATGCTTTCTTCCACGTGCCTGCGGGTCGAGCTTCATCCTTAGCTGACATTACTTGTTAGGTGAGTTCTCGCTGTGCTGACGTCCGTCGCGGCGTACCCGTCCAACATTGGTGCCGCTGCTGGGGACGAAAACCTTAGGTAGGTGACCGAGACTAATCCTTGAGGATTGGGATTTTTGGCTTGCCAAGAGTCTCGCTTTACATTTAGATAGGATCAGAGGGTGGAGGACTCTCTAGGTCTTAGAGGGAGTATAGGAAGCGTGTGTCTGGCCTAGATCCTTCGACTTAGGTAGAGGAGGTAGACTTAGGTAGTTTTAGGTAGTAGTCGAGTCTAGAGTAGAAGTGGGAGTGGTAGAAGCAGTGAGAGTAGAGCTTGAGAGTCCGGAGAGGCCAAAAAAGCAACCAAAAACACCATTATCACCATTTCCTCATGGTAGGTAGACGTAGAGTAAGTAGAACATCATGATTCAGATCTAGAGCATTTCATGCATGTATACTTGCTTGGTAGAATCATTACAAGTTTGTAAAAGACGCAAAAGTGTGGTTGAAAGCTTAATTGAAATCCAAAAGTTACTGTGAGTGTTTCTGATAGGCCTACAGAGCATCAGGAGCATTTCTGTCAGAAAAAAAAAAACTTTAATTTTAAGCCAGGAGACATCCTACGCGTAGGATGTCTACAGGCCAATCTGGGAGGGATTTTGGGATTTTGAGTTGACCAGTGTGTTCTGAAGGTAGGGTTTACCCTAATTTCAACTGGAAAGTGGAAACTTGGCCATCTCTTGACAGGATAAGACCAGATAGACTGAAATTGCTAGACATCCTACCCAATTAGTGCCAAAACATCAACTTGAAACCAAAACCATAAGATGGCTGCATGAGTGTGTCTTTCATGATATATTGAGTGACTGAAAGGGGTTTCACCTCAGTCGGGTAAGAAAATTGGGTTCAAAGTGGACTTTAGCACTTTTGACTGAAAAAGCAAAAACAGCTGAAGTTTAGGACTTTTGACATCCAAATCAAGATCTAAGCATACCACTGGGATACTGACATCAAGGGGAAGTTGTGGAACAAATATGGGGTCAAACAGACCAAATAGACATCCTACGCGTAGGATGTCTTCTGAGTGATTTGGGACTCCAAACTGAAATCTGAGTATACCAAGGTGATCATCAGCTCAAGGAGAGCTTAAGTCTTGAGTTTAAAGCCATTCTGATAAAAAAGACATCCTACGCGTAGGATGTCTAATGCAAGAAAATGAAGCCATAATTGGACTTTGAGCATTGTAAGGTGTTATATAGCCTAAGGCAAGCCTGCTAGTCAATTTTGGTCCAATTTGGAGTTGATTAGACTGATCAACACCATCACCAGGCCGTCGGAACAGATTTCTGACTCATTGACCAGCTTCTAGAAGTCCAAATCAAAAAGTAAAAACAACTGTAAGCTCAACACAACGAGGTGAAAATACAGTGTAGAAATCCAGGCAAAATGCAGCAGGAGACATCCTACGCGTAGGATGTCTATTGGGGCATTCTGCAGGGAAAATTTGACCTGGCCTAGACAGTGAGGTTCTATTTGGCTTACGGGTTCCAGAACTCCTTTCAGAAGTAAATTTGGACCTTGGTTGCCCATTTGACAAAGCAAAGATTGAATTCAAGTTTTTTCGCTTAAATTGGCCAACATCAGAGAAAAGTACTGTTTCAGGTTAGCAACCTAATCCGGAACATCAACAGTGTATAAAATACAATAGTGGTTGAGATTAAATCTTCAGTTATACCAATCATTACTAAGATAACCTCTAGCAGATAAGAGCGGTGATTCAATTTCCGCAATTAAAACTCTTGTGTACAGGTCTATTTGGCAGCAAAGCAAGAAGTTGTGCAGAAACTGATCCATTGCCAGGTTAGTGGTTGAACTTGTGATAAGTTGCATTGATAAGTTTGATGAATTTGAGATCAGGAAGATACATTGTTAGAGACCAGAAGGTGGCAGGTGACCAAGGTAGTGTAGTGTCCACCGAAGAGAGTGTAACTCAGGCAAGGTTAGATCCGCTAGCACCGATTATTGAGGAAGGTAGTGATACTGACATTTCGTCAGACAAATCTTTCTTCATGATGGGTAGCCAACAGCCAGGAGGTTTCACCTATGATGGACCTATGCGAGGAGGAAGTACCTCCCAAAATCCTTTGAATGATTCCAGGCTTACGATGATCTTCTTGGAGGGAACAAACTCAAGAGGAGCCCTAGTCTATTATGACTATCGAGGTCGCAAGTGCATTTGCATTGAAGAGAAGCCAGCACAAAGATTGGAGATAATCCGTGTGTATGATGATGGAAATAGATTCCGAGACAAAAAGGGGAACCACTATTTAATAGTAAGCAACCCTGAAGATTACAATAGATATGGAGACAACGTGGCTAAAGGGAAAATGGTTTCAGAAACTCAAGAGCCGCCACCAAACATTGATCGGCACGGAGCTATTTTCATGTATGATAAGAAAACAATCAGGGTTCCAACTTATGACGAGGATGCGGGAATCTACAAACACGAGAGCGAGGGTATTGTCTCTTACTTTCATAGTAAAGAACCATACATAGACGAACTAAACAAAGACAAGGTTCTTTACTTATTCTCTTATGAAACTGCTATGTGGAAGGGCATAGTTTTTGTTGATAGATATTTGCGAGAATACCAACGTATTCTTGTAGAGAAAGTAGAAAGAGCAATAGGTCCAAGAGCATCAGCATACGCCCCTGAGGAAATACCGAGATCCGCCCACACCCCAAGAAAGTCAACGAATCCGTTTTCAGATGAGTATGACGCTACATCACATTCCACTAGACCACAAGCATTCACCAACCAAGACCAACCAGCAAACCAGCCATCATTGCAGGCATGGCTTCGACAAAGTGCAACAATGGAACCAGACCGAAACCAAGAGGATTATCTAGTTGCACGAGGGCTCAGGGATTTGCAAGAACCCCCACACTATTCAAGGTATCAAGCAGAGAGTAAGCCAAAGACACAAGGGTCGACCGAGCTTGGAGGACCACCCATGGAACGAATTCGAAGAGAAGGACCACCTCCGGCAAGAACCGTTAGAAATTATGGCTTAGGAGCACCGTTGGGCGAGGAACCAGCCTATTACAGAAGGCCTGAGGAGGGGTATAGACTTGGAAGGGGTGATCCAATGATGAGGTTTGTAGACCATCGCAGAATTAGACCTTCTCAAGTGCAAAAATGGGTATACAGGAAATACACAGGAAACAGAGACCCAAGAGATCATGTAGCAGCCTTTGTACGTGTGATTAGAGCCGAAGAGGTGTTAGACTTTCCTACCCAATTCGCAGGGTTTGGACTAACCCTAGAGGATGATGCTGCAACTTGGTTTGACTCTGTGGAGCGTAGAGACTTTGAGTCGATGGAGGAAGTGTTTGACGAGTTTATTGAGGAATTCTCTCAAAGGGGAATAGCTCATAATACCGTCTCACAAATCCATAAATTCAAACAAAAAGATGGAGAATCTGTACGGAAGGCAGCCCTAAGACAAAAGAGATATGTTAAGTTCTGTCCTGTTGAAGAACTTCCAACTCAGTCCAGACTTATGCTGATATTCATCCAAGGACTAAGGAATGCAGATCTCTAGAAAGACTTACATATGAAGAGGAGCACTACATTGAATGAGTTGACGAAGGAAGCTTTGTACCTTGTGGACAATTGTGTTGTCTACAAAGAAGGGGAGTTCAAGGACCTTGATGACGATTCATCTTCACAGCAAAGTGGGAGCAAGTCCTCCAAGACAACACTGAAAGGAGAAATAGCGGTAAACCAGGAGCAGCACGTAGATGAACTGCTAAAAAAGATCAACTTGTACGCCAAACCCCAGGCTAAACAGCCCAAGTGGTGTGCTATTGAACAAAAATGGACAAACCATGGGACCGAGGAATGTTACTATAACAAGGGATATGTGAGGGAGAGACCTTATGCTCCCCAAGATCCTGTAGCTTCCCCTCAAGTTCCACCTATGCCTAGATATCAAGCAGGCAACTTACCAGGACATGTAGGTGTAGAGAGACCACAATCGGTGTTGGGGCAACAACCACCTCTACTAGGATTACGACCAGTTGGTGTAAGATACACCCCAACGGTAACTGAATCAGAAGAAAAGGCTTTGGTGCCTATGCATGCATATTATGAGGATCCCAACGGATATGCGGCAAACCTTGTCTATTATCCGCCGGAAGAACCCTCGACACCAGATCCATGGAGCATGATAGGGAATCAAGGACCTCCAACTGCTGCACATGCCGCAGGAGAAGGAAGATATAGCTTAGATGAACGAACATTGTTGTTCATAGCCAATGGAGGCATGGGCGGATAGAGACAGACTTACCAGCAACGAGGAGCTCAAGGAGCAAACAACCCAAGGGCCCCTGTTACAAGTGTGGTGGAGACCATTGGTTGAGAGACTGTCCCCATGATGAAATCATTAGAGTCAATGCGTATTGCCCAGAATGTGGGATTACTCATTTGATTCTTGATTGCCCTAAAAACCCGAGTAAAGGAGCAAAAGCCACTTTGAACCTGTTGGAAACAGTACCCTCCAGTGGAGTATCAAAAAATGAAACAGTCATACCTGTTCAGGCGGTGACACGGGCCCAAGCCCAAAGAAGGACGAACGAACCCATAATAGAAGAATAAAAAACAAATGCCCAAAGTTCAGAAACAAAAAATCCGAGAAGCACTTGGAAGGTAAGAAAGGCGCATAGGAAAGCCAGGAAAGAGCGAGAGCAAACAACCCTATCCGATGAGTTGAAACATACAAAGAACAGGTTGGAGCGGTTAGAAGATCTAGCTAGCCTAAGCTCACACACCACAACAGCCATAGCACCAAAGGAATTAGCTGAGCCCAAAAGTGCAGGATCAGGAGGATCTGTGCTGGAAGACAAGGTAAACGAGCAGCTGGATGCGCTTCTAAAAGCCTATGAAGCTCGACTTAAAAAAAAACCAGACCCAGGAGCAAAGGTGGATGACATATCCATATGCGGAAATAGAAAAACAAAGGTTGGATATGTGTAAAAAGATGATCGAGACGGCTCAATCATTGATGGAAGACCCATTGGGAAAACTGGCAAATTGCCATGACGCACGAGCTCCAACCCCTATCCAACCAACATTGGAGAAACATGAGGAAACAAAAGAAAGACTCACTAATAAATATGAATCCAGGGGAGAGCCTATCATAGTGCCCAATACCACCGATGAGGCAAGTGACGGGGTCCATCCTAAAATATTGGCAGAAATGGGAAAGGACGGTAATGGTCTAGATGATTTGTGGAAGCAAATCCGAGAGGCCAACGAGGCTAATAGGATGAATGACCACATGAATAGCACGAGAAAAGAAAAGAATGTGATCCTACCTCCTATTGAAGAATTTGAGGCAAGATCACAAATAAACTTTGAGATACATTCACAAGGGGGAGACCAAGGATCTATTAGTTCGGGGAACAGCCAACCAGACTCTTTGAGAACCTTACCCTCTTACCTAGGAGAATATGAAGCTAAGTCGAAAGTGAGAGCAATCCCATCTCAAAGACTTTCGTCTAACAAGGTGATGGATTCACAAGGATTGATTGAGCTGTTATCCACTCCGATGGCATGCACAATCACGTTAGCAGAACTCCCAAGGCTAAGGCCAAACATGTGGACCACAGTAGGAAAATGCCTAGAAAAATTTGGAGTGAAGGACCCCACCTTGAAACTACAAGAAGGAATCAGGGAATTGGACAGACCTAACCTAAACACTAGGCCGGTACCATTGAACAAGGTTGGAGAATATTATGAGGGAGAAGACGGAAACACGACGCTACCTGTAGAATTCCAAGGAGTAGTTTCCAAAGCCATTCTTGACAGTGGAGCTGGAGTTGCTATCGCCACCAAGGAAATCTGGAAAAAATGGGGAAAACCAGCTCTGAGGGCTACCAGAATGAAGCTGCAGTTGGCAGATGGTTTCATGGAAAAGCCTCTCGGACTCTTGGAAAAAGTAATTGTCACTTCGTGCAGGATCGAGTATGAGCATACATTTGCAATAGTCGATTTCGACAAAAAGAACAATTATGAGATAATCTTGGGACGACCATTCATGCGACAACTGAAGATGGTCCAAGATTGGGGTTATGACCACATATACCTCAGACATGGCGAGACGACAACTAAAATACAACTGAAAGACCATAGTTACAAAGATGTAAACCAAACACCGGTGGAAGAGTTTGATTCGGCTACAATAGCAGGATCAGAGCTACCAGCATGGTTGGGGCAACCAAAAGCGCTATGGATGTGCGGAGCTTCACATTGTGGAAGCTTAAGGAAAGAGGAATGAGTCTTAGAGAGAGCAATTGAGGACAAAGAGTATATTCCGGAACCATTCCCTGAAGATGCCTTGGAGCCTCTAGAATGGGAACACATACTGGCAACGTTAGATGTCTGTACCATTACCGACAGTCCAACAACAAAATTTTGCGATAAGGATGGTTACGATGTGCTGCCCTATTACATGGTAAGCGTGGTGCCAGAAAAAGAGACGGTAGTACCTCCAGAACAAGAAGAGTTTTACAACTCTTCTGAACAACTGGAAGTAAATGATGAGGCAGATAATGAGTGTTCGGACACCTCCAGTGAGCGTGGGAATGAAGCCGAGAATATCAAGTTTTATGATTTTGCTAATCAACACCCTAGACGCCAAGAACGCTATAGGAAGAAAAGAGCCGAAAATAAAGTGAGAGAGAACCTGATGCCCAGGATAAAAGGTAAAACCCACTATTTGATGCTTGTAAAAGCAGAGGATTGTGTGAAAGATCAAATATCAGGGAAATTCTTAGAAAATCGAAAAGAACGAACGCGAGAAGAAATAAAACAGGAAAGAAAAGCTAGGGTTGAAACAAAATCACAAAAATCTGAAAAGTCAAAAAAAGAACCAACAAAAGACCAAGAGTGGACCAAACTGGAGCATAAACAGAAATACTAAGAACTGAAACGGTCTTTGAGGGAGATGGACTACTGAAGAGGATAGTGATGGTAAAGGGGAGTCAGGAAAGGGCAACATGAACGTACCACCACACTATAGGAAATTTACTATCCAGGATAGAAAAATCATCATGACACCACCAATCCGGGAGAGAACCAACCAAGAATCTTACGATGGGCCTGAAAATGCAAAAAGAATAGACCTCGCAGAACCAGGTGAAAAGCCCCAGCCGGTCTATATAGCTAATGATTTAGAGCCTGAGGAGGAAGCACAGCTAACACGACTTCTCACGAAATATAAAGATGTGTTTGCTTGGTCCTATAAAGACCTTAAAGGAGTTGATCCATTGATATGCCAACATACAATTCCTTTAAAATCAGATGCAAAACCTAGCAAACAATGTCCTTATACATATAATGACACATTTGCCAAACGAATCAAAGAAGAGATTGATAGGCTGATGGACGCAGAGTTCATCTATGAAATTGAACATACAGATTGGGTTTCACCTATTGTGGTCGTTCCCAAGAAGAATGGAAAACTGCGAGTGTGTGTAAACCTCAAAAAGGTGAATGCGGCAACCATAAGGGATAATTATCCCTTGCCAATTACAGAACATGTCCTTGAGCGAGTGGTCGGGAAACGGGCTTATTCCTTTCTGGATGGGTTTTCAGGATACAACCAATTGGCAATAGCAAGGGAGGATCAACACAAAACAGCTTTTTCCACAGAATGGGGGATTTATGCATATCGAGTTATGCCATTTGTCTTAACAAATGCACCAGCCACTTTCCAGAGGTTAATGATTCACGATTTCAAGGAATACCTAAGAATATTCTTAGAAATATACATGGATGACCTGTGTGTACACTCTCTTCTGCGAGAGGAACATATCCACCATTTGCAAAAGGTCTTTGAAAAGTGCAGAACATATCGAATCTGTCTAAACCCGAAAAAGTGTGTATTTATGGTTAAGCAAGGACGAATCTTAGGACACATTGTCTCAAGAAACGACATAACCACAGACCTGGACAAAGTCAAAGTCATTGTAGACTTGCCCAGGCCGACTAATGCAAAACAAGTGCAATCCTTTATGGGACACTGTGGATATTATCGAAGATTCATCTACATGTATGCGGTCATCGCACAACCTTGTATCGTTTGCTAGTCAATTTCGAATGGACCAATGAGTGTGAGACTTCATTCCAAAGGCTGAAAGAAAACCTTATATCTGCACCTGTGCTAAAGGCACCAGATTGGGACAAGATATTCCATGTGCACATTGATGCTTCGGCATATGCCATTGGAAGCATTCTAGCTCAACCTGGAGACGGAACAATGGATTTTCTAGTTTGCTATGCGAGCCGACAGTTAAACAGTGCAGAAAAAAACTACACAACCACCGAAGGGAAGGGTTAGGAATGATTTATGCTGTAAAGAAGAAATTTCGGCATTATTTGCTTGCAAAAAAATTTGTGTTCTTCACGGATCATCAAGCTCTTTTATACCTAGTAAATAAACCTTGCAACACAGGGAGGATCGTACGCTGGTTTATTATATTGCTAGAATTTGACTTCACAGTGGTGGTCAAAAAGGGAAAAAATCATCTGCGAGCTGATCATCTTTCAAGAATACACAACGGGGAAGCTCCTCAAGGGGTAGATGATGACATACCAGATGCTTATCTTTTCAACATTGAAATGGTACCCAAATGGTCTCAGGAAATAGTTAGCATTCTCTCCTTTGGAAGTGAGTTTGATAATATAGGATGTAGATCCAAACAGCGAACAATTCGACAAACAAAAAACTTTCAGTTGATAGCAGGACGACTGTATCATCTTGAATCTGACCTAATCCTACGATTATGTATAAATCTGGAAGAATTCGAGTGCTACCTCGAAGAGGCTCATGTCCAGGGTTTTGCATTTCATTGTTCGACAGTGAAAACACACCAAAGACTGAAACAATTAGGGGTGTATTGGCCAACTATGTATGCGGATACACATTCTTATGTTACCAATTGTACAGTATGTAGTGCCAAACGACCAGTGGATCACGCAACTTTGTTTCGGGTGAACATAGCACCTGCATGGAGTCAATATATCATTGACTTCCTAACCACCAGAACGTTCCCTGAGAACACTACAACAGCACGGGAGAAAGCTATAGAGCTGGAAGCTCGTGACTTTCAGCTAATTGGAAATCAACTCTATAAACGGGGAAAGGACAACCAACTTAGAATCTATGCAAGTGAAAGCGAATACCTGCTGATTCTAGAACATGCACATAGCGGAGTAAGTGGAGGCCATTTTTCGGGCGATAAGACGACAAAAATCGTCTTAACCGCAGGAATTGGGTGGCCTACATTGCACATGGATGCCGAGGAGTTTGTCAAATGTTGTGATGCATGTCAACGCACCAAGGTACCAATCAAAAGAGATGAGATGCCATTAAGGCCAAAGATGGGGGCAAGGGAATTTGCAAAGTGGGGCATTGATTTTGTGGGACCTATATCACCCCCTGCATGTCGCACCCACCCAATATATCATTGTGGCTACGGATTATCTCACAAAATGGGTCGAAGCCAAAGCAACACAAAAAGCTGATGCACTCACCACGGCTCAATTTTTGTATGAGAATGTTTTTGTACGTTACGGGTTACCAATAGAAATTGTTAGTGACCGTGGAACACACTTCCTCAATGAAGTCATTGAATATCTACTAGAGGATTTCATGGTCATACATAGAAAATCAGCACCATACCATCCACAGGCCAATGGGCAAGCGGAGGCCACAAATAAAAACTATGCACGGTTCTCACTAAAATAGTGTCACATTCAAGGACCGATTGGGATCAGCAGCTACACTCAACACTATGGGCATACAGGGTAGCTTACAAAACCTCAATAGGAACAACACCATACAACATGGTGTTTGGGCTAAATGCTATACTAGCCATAGAGTTTTAAATCCCAACTCTACGAGTATCAACAAGCTTGGATTGGACAGGGCATGAACTCTCTTCACGAATTAATGATCTTGAAAAGCTAGATGAACTCCGCTTACGAGCTGTCGCTTCGATCTATGCTAAAAAGAGAAGACAAAAGGAATTTTTTGACAAACATGTGCGTACCAAAGAGTTTAAAACAGGTGATTACGTACTTGTTTATACCTTGAAGCAACATGCCAAGAAACTGAAAAAGCGAGGGATGGGACCATTTGTGATTCATGATCTATCACAAAGTGGGGCTGTCAAGCTTGCTACATTAGTAGGTGAAGAAATGTCAAACTGGATTAGTGGGTGTCGACTAAGGAGATATCACCTACCACTCACACAGGAAATGCTCCAACAAATTCATCAAGGAAAGCAAAGAATGAAGGAAAAAGAGAGAGTACGGGAGGAAGCTCAAACCGAAGCACAAGAACGCATTGCAAAAAGACGGCTTTTGCGACAACAACAACAATGTAAACCACCATTGAGAATCAATGTCATTCGACTGGTGAACTTGGAAGAGGACACAGTAGAGCCAATAATTACAGTCAAGGTGGGCAACAATCAAGTTGAATCACCAGCCTTGCTCGATTCGGGTGCTCAAGCAAATTTGATCTCTTACGGATTATACCAACAGCTCCAAGTCATAGATCAACTTCATCCTACTCCCCAAGTGCTGGAAAGTAGCACATCACATCCATTGAAAACATTAGGGTGGATTATATTGCATATACAGTTACATCAATATATTTACCCACACAAATTCTATGTGGTGATAGATGAAAGCACACAACAACCAATGATGCTAGGGCAACCTTGGCAAAAAGCATACAATGTCCAAATAGACTGGAAAGCACAGGCGGTCAAAATCCAACACGAACACGAACAACAGGTGATAGCTTTTGCTCAAAAGGACCATCATGATCAAATGCAAGCCATGCAATCACTGGCAACAAAAACAAAAGAACACATACCACCAAAGATCAACATGAAACCTGAGACAAACAACCAAGTAAAGGCCAACCATGCTCATCACAGACAACCGAAATCACCGGCTACACTGCAAAAATCTACGCTACCAAAACAAGGTAAACAAGTATGGCTGCGGAAGGATAGAAAAGCCATGGCGGGAAAAACACAATGTGACAACCGGATTCCAACAAAGCAGATGGTGCAACCCAAAACCAAGGTAACCAAGCAGATATCGATTCCAAAGAAAATGCTTAGCCAAAACCCTAATATCACTCACATTTGGATACCAAAGCAAAAGACAAATCAAATACCTACGGTACAAGCAACAATGGAAAGCAGACATTTGCAGGTCAACCGGGCAAACATATATAAGAGGTTGCCGATGACAGACAAACTAGTGGCAAAGTTGGCAGCACCAAACTACCAATGGAAAGCAAGGCAGTCTTGGGATTCTTAACCCTAGCATTTATGGGTAAGTCTAGTGCACCAAGCTTGTGCTTGCACTGGTAAAAAATGACTAGGCTTGGGTTATTATGGTTAAGGCGATGATGTATTGCTTGGAACGTGGCTAGTGGAAAGGACTTGAAGTGCACGACAAGTTGTGTGCCCTCGTTGGGTTGTCCTAAAACTTGGGGGTTTGACGGGTGAACTTGCATGGAAATGCAACAGGGCAATGGAGTCCTTGGAATGGGGAGAGTTGTTTAGGTACTTTCATAATTCCATAACTCACTGGTCCCCTTGGATCTCCAAGAATGGATGCATCTTGTTGACCCCTTTTTGGAGAGAAGTGGCTAGGAAAATTAATAAAAAAGGTATCAAACATCTTGGTCAACTTTGGGATTACAAAAAATGTAATTGGAAAGGAACAGATTAGCTGGCTCTCCAATATAGAAGCCAAGGACATACGGCCCATAGCTATCACATTCCAGCCAATTCCATCCTCAGAAACAGCTACGACTCCATCAACAGTGTCGGCAAAGCAGTTGCCTCTGGCCAAAAAGACCATTAAACAAAGAGTAGTAGAATTACAACTGCTACTTGCAAAAAAAACAGGAAACCTCGACGGCGAATGCCAATAAGCATCTTGCCTATTCCCTTCTCTTGCACAGCATTAATTTTTCCATGCATTGACCGAGTATGCATAAAATAGGGCCACATTAATCGGCCAGGCATTAGCAGGACTTTTTCAACCTATGCACGGCACATACTACGAGGTGAGACCTTGTCGTCCGGGAGGACTCCGACTAGGAGGGGGGGAGGCATTCTCAATGCGGAACCAATAACAGAAACATCAAAAAAGGGCATGATTTTCGACTTTTTAAAGGGTTGACATTTGATTGCGAAATTTTCTGGAGTAACCCAAGTATATATGCCCTTATACAGCATGAAGCTACAGGTATATGGGACCAAACGCCAAATCAAGCCCTTAGATGTGTGTATATAAGTAGAAATAGCCATTTTTCAGGCAAAATACTGGTAAAACGGAGAAATCCGGCCATAAAAATTGCATGTGAGTGTATATAATGTGTTCCGGCGATGTTTGTGATCTATTATGAATTTTGGGGATTTTCTGGGTTTGATTTGCTATTTTCCTTTTAATTTTGCTAATTTTCGGCAGAAAAACTTCAAAAATACAAAAAGCAGGTGAATAACAGTCGTAATGAAAAACAAAAAATATGGGGATGACCAGTGACTAAAAGACAACCTATGGTACGGTGGGGGTGCAATTATGAGACTAGAGCGGAAAGCGTGTTTTGGCCAGGTTTTGACCGAAATGACAAATTTCTGGTAAACAGAGCAAATGGAGTCCAAATCAAGAAATTTTTGAGCCTAAACCGCATCTTGCAGAAAGATAGGAGCACATGTCAAATTTCATGAAAAATGGTTCGGGGACCTCTATTATAAGAATTTTTCACCCCATTTTTAGCTCATTCTCACTATTGACCTTGTGGAGAGAGCTTCTGCCACCTAAAGCGGATCGATCTTCCAGCAGCTTCTACGACGCGCACGGCTACCCGACCAGCTCCAGACATGAGAGGTAGGCTCACCACCTTGAGCTTTTCGCGCATGTTTGTCATTTTGTCGCGAGAACTAGCGTAGAAGTCATACACAAAGCGGGCAGTAGAGACCTGCAAATAGAAACGGCGGCCAAACGGCTAACCCAAAAGCAACAAGACTTCATCGGCAGCTTACCGTAGTCTAGGAGACCAGTCTTGGATAGCCAAAGGCAGTGGGAAACCATCGGGAAAAACCCTAATTCCCAGAAACCCGCAAGAGGCCACCAAATGGGAAATCGGCGAAACGGCGACCAAATGCTACCAAAATTTATGGGTATGAGCATATCGACATGCTCGACAAGTCCATATGACCCGCATGACCAAAAAGTGACCCGAAACGCCACTAAACCTCAGAAACGGCATCAGACAGACAAAGCGTCAAAATGCACTTGCGGCCAAACCGCAAGTCCGTTTGCCACCAAACTTCACGAGCGGCTTTCCTAGACCATCAACAACCAAGTCCTATGGTGGTGGACCACCACAAATCATCAAAGGTATGTAAACGCAGCCACGGGTGCTTCTAGAGCGACAAATTGCCAAATGAAGCTTCGATGAAGCCGAAGTCGACAAAAACCATACGGCAAGGATCCCCAAGGGATTGGGAAGCTATGGAGACCAACATCGAGGAATTTCATCGCCAAAAAGCACTCCAAAAGTCAGAAATCGGCTCGGAGGCTCTGAAGTCCACACAGGGAGTTATACTCTATCCATTTGACTTTTTTGTTGAAATTAGGCTCAAAAGGGACTTAGGGGGGCAAAGGGCAAGCACTGGGAGCACTAACAAAGGAAAAATCACCAAGAGACATCCTACGCGTATGATGTCTCAAGGGCATTTTTTGGCACAAAACCCAACAATTCTTGTCATGCACATGTTCTGAATGACATTTACAAGCCATACCCCAAGTTTCATCACATTTGGATGAGATTGGACCTCATATGCATGGAAAAACGCAAAGTTAGGGCATAAAGGAACTAATGGGCCTTTGACCTACCAAATCTCATGAAACTTGCACAACACATTCACATACACATCAGCTAACTTTCTGTGTGGTCTGGGAGTTAAAATGAGGAAATAGACATCCTACGCGTAGGATGTCTTATAGACCATCTGGGCATGAAGGAGAAGTTTTGTCATTTCAGAATTGATAACCTCATCAACAAGAGCCCATATGTCAAGCTTCAAGCCCTTCTAATCACTTTTGACCCCCAACACCTTCAAGATACACTTTTCTGAGCCCAAAAACACCTCACAGAGCCCTACAGGCATCAATTATTATCCAAATGCAAATCCAAGAGCATGGCTATGTTCCATAGGTCAAGGACAACCCACAGATCAAGTTTCATGCAATTCTGATGAAAAAGACATCCTACGCGTAGTATGTCTTAAGCTTAGATTTAGACTTCTGTGCAAGAAATGACATCATAGGAGCTAATACCATGATGCATTGAGCCCATATACCAAGTTTTAACCCATTTGGACATCAATTGCTTCCCATGATGGACAATCTACCAAAATTGTGACCTAAAGCGTAAATCAGCCCAAAAATCCACTTTTTGACATCCAAATTCAAATCCAAGCTTATAACCATGTTCCATGAGCCTTACACTACCTACATGTCAAGTATGCACCATTTCTGAAGAAAAAGACATCCTACGCGTAGGATGTCTAGATGGATTTTTTGGATCAAATTTGCACTGTGAGCACATGCACAACTTCACAAGTTCTTTTTAGGCTATAATTTCAATTTTCAAGTCATTTGGATAAGTAAAACTCAGTTTAGCAGCTGATATGGAAAAAACGCTAACTTCGGATTGCTGAGTGCAACAGGGTCTATGGCAGCCTCAAAGTCACCGACAAAGAAGAAGAGAATGACAATCAAAGAATATCTGGACGAGGTGGAACCATTTGTCATTCCAGAGGGAACATTAAAGCCCACAAGCACCTGGATACAAGAAGATCTACCAGAGTCAAACGACATTAAGATCTACCAAGGTGTGTTCAAGGACAATGACAGAAATGTAATAGAGCTGCCAATGCTGCCAAGGGAGCTCAATGAATTTTTCCGAAGCAAAATGGCCGGCTACTTGGAGAAAATTGACCTCCATAACTATTTCGAAGCAATCCCAGCAGGGGTGGACGTCAAAAGGGTATGGGAGTTTGTGACCAGCATTAAAGAAGATGGAGTGGCCAAGGTGACTGATTTGCACGGCAGACCCAACACAGAGATCATTATCACGGAAAGGGTTGTCGCCCATGCACTAGATCTCTCCAATCAGGGAGACAGCGTGACAAAGAGAAGGGATGAAGTAAAGGTGTACAAAGAGAAAAAGGCTAATTACACTTTTGAAGACATCGCCAACCCAAAGGTGGCGATCATGAGCCAATTGTACAACCAATACTTCCACATGTGCACGAAGAAGCCGTAGAAGTACAGGATGCTGCCAGGTGCAATTGCCACAACATTTACTTGGGCAATGACGAAGGGCACCCCAAAGATAATCAATTATGCGGCATACATACATGACAGCCTGGTGAAGATGGGAAACAAAAAGCCAACCTACATAGTGCCAGGAGAGATGATAACCAAGGTAGTTTATGCAGCACTGCACGCCAAGGGAAGGTGGCCTGACCCCCCATCTTACAATGACTGGCTCAGGGTGAAGGAAGACAAAGAAGACGAGCCACAAAGAGCACCAAGGGTGGCTACAAGGTTGAAGAGACGACTAGAGCCAGTGGAAGAGGAGCAACCTGAGCAGAAGAAAGGCAAAAAAGAATCTTCTCAAGTGCGGGTCAAAGAGACTCGATCACAAAAAGCGGCTAGACTCGAGAGGCTGATGGAGAGTTTCCGAGCAGAAAGAGCCTTGAAGGGCGATTTAAACGAATTATGGAAGCCATCCCTCGAGTCTATGTCCGGATCCTCAAGAAGAGTGTAGAGGGACCGCTTTGAAGACTACATCAAGAATTTCGAGATTCTTGATGCCGCAGTGGAAAACATTCCCCACATCCCTTTCACCGAGGAAGAAGTGGAGCAAATACGGCAGACGTTGCTAGATGAACAAGAAAACCAGGAAAGGGAAAGAAAGAAGAAAGCAGATAGAGATATAAAGGGCAAACCTACAGCTTTACTAGATAGCCCTAAACCTAGCCCACAGCCATCACCATCACCATCACCACCTCCTAGCAGCCCTCCACCAGAAGATAAGGAGGCTAGAGACAATCAAGAAGAACACCGGGCTGAAGAGCAAGAGCAAAAGCCAGAACCTAAGCCCAAGGAAGAGGCCAAGCCTGCATCTGAGCAAAAAGAACTTGAGGAAGCATATTATGCATTTATGGACCTGCTAGCTGCAGGCTATACAAGGGAAGAAGCCGCCACAGTCGCATTCGACTTGGCGAGGACAGGGCATGAAGAACAGATGCCAGGCATCCGGCTAATTGAGCTAAAGGAGATTGCTACCGACACGGTAGACCTGCACCCGCCCTCGAATGATTGGGATGTGGTGATGACAATGCTAGCCGGAATAAGGGCACAATCTGTGGCATCAGACAAAGAATTGATAACTCTAAAGGCCACTGAAGTAAAGACCAAGATGGAAAGAGATCTACTGCAGGCAAAAAGCCAAGGACACAAAGAAAGAGAAGCTGACCTCCAGGCCAGCCTGGCCACTGCTCTACAAAACTGCCAAGTAAAGGAAGAAGCAAATGAGGCAGCGGCAAAGAGATTGCAAGCAGCTGAAGAAGAGTGCCTGCAACTCAGCAAGTCATTGCGAGATGCAGAAAAAGAAAGAGATAATCTGACACTCCAGCTAGCAGAAGAAACTAAAGAAGTAGAGGCCTTGAGGAATGCTAAGGAGAAGGCGGAAATAGAACAAGAAGCAAGCCTGGATGAAGTCCTTGAGCTCAAGGACCAATTAAAAGTCAAAGATCAAACCATCCATAGGCTGAGAGCATCACCTGCGAGAGTTAGAGCTACAAGATCAACTCAAGTTATTTCGGAGAGTCAAATGTATGAAGAGCATATGCAAGAACTCCAAAGGGAGTTGACTCTTGAGAAGAAGCAGAGGGTGATCATGGCTGAAGGTTCTATCGCAATGCAAACCAAATTGGAGGACAGCCAAAAGGCCCTACAAGAAGAGTTGGAGAGCATAAAGATAAAGCTCAAGGAGGCTGAAAAAGTAAATGCTGAACTCAATGACCTCCTCGTGACTATGGGCGAACAAGCTGAAGTGGAAAAGCAGACGCTCCTCAAGCAAATTGAGGAGTTGAAAGGCCGGCAACAAGCAGAATCAGAGAGCTCACGGCCAGCTGCCAATGAGGGCATCGACCTCGACAATGTGGCAGATCCTGTGGACACACCCATGCCAGAGGAAAGCATAGCAGGCTCCTCTCAAGAGCCCCAGGATCTAACATAGGAAGAGGAGGAAAAATTGCGAAAAGCAATAGAGGCAGAGCTCAGAGAAAGCACCAAACAGGCCTTGGAATGGGAACAGAGGGTTTTCAAATCAATGACAATTCAGAAAATCGACGCCAGCGATCTCAGGCGTGAATGGCTACAACCCTCTCTCCCATATCCATTGCTTAAATATGAAGCGGCAACAATAAACCAGTGGATCAGAGAAGAGCCAATGGTCCCTCTCTACAACGCAGACACCTCGAGGCCAGAAGGAATAAGGCTGATAGTGGATTCTCAGCCCAAGTGGAGGAAGGCTTGTCTTACCAAGTACCCGCAGTACCTAATACACTTGGTAGAGGCACCTAAACACATCAGAGACAACCTCAGCTTCTGCCCTCTACCAAGGGTTAGGATGTGGAAAGCACACGAACTCTTACAGAGAAGCCAACCCACTTGGCTGAACTACCCAAAGCTGCTAGGCGTGAAGGCAGGTGAGAGAATAAGTGTACAATACATGGTGAAAACCCTAACGGGCGCCATAAAGTTGTTCACTGGCTCACCTGACCTTACATGCATCATGATGAGAAAGATTTGCAGAACCATCCTAGCAGTGTTTGAAACCTTCAAGCCAGGACAGGTGACTGACATCATATTTTTCTTCCAGGACACATACAGATGTGCTTATGATATGTCACGTCAGCCTTCCAAGGAGGTGATACATGCATTATACCAAAGAATCATGTTCCTCCCATCTTATCACCTCCAGGTGTTTGAAGAAGCTTTCTACACGGGATTCTTTACCATGCATACAGACATCTTTGGACCAACAATGCTAAATCTACATGCACGGTACGAATCACTGCTACAGATGCGGGAGACCATAAGGTGAAGCAAAAGATCAAGGCCATGTCGGGGACGACATGAACACGGAGGGGGGGGATGTTAGAAGCTGGACACACCCCATGGCATCTAACTACTCGACGGATTTTTTTTTTTTTGTAATTAGTCAATTGAGGAAAACCCGATTTTTCACCTTGTAAATATTGGGACTTACAGAAGTTTCCAGATTGTATCCCAGTTTTGATAGTTAGATGGAGTAGATGGATGATTTTGAAACTTTAGGGTTTGAGAAGTTGTAAGGTATATATATCACTTTTTGACCTTAATGAAAAACCTTTTGTCATTTTAAACAAGTTTAAGTTTGTGAGTGAGCGTACTGTGTACGTGAGAGAGAGAGAGTGTGTGAGCTTTGTCTTGACGCTACGTGTGCTACGGTGGTTGGAATGGAGTGCGGAGAAGTGCAGTGTGTTGCCCCCGACAAGAGCTACGAGCCGATACCAACATTGCACGCGTACGGTCCGGCTTTGGGAGCTCCTTCTACGAGCTTCATCGGTTGTTTGGGTGAGCATACGTTGTCTGATTTTGCATTGCAACATATCCACGCGTTCAGATTGAGTAGAACTACACATTAGGCACTTCATATTTCGGAAACGAAGACCTACAGATTTCGGCCAGACATCCTACGTATGTCTGCACCGGGTGTTTTGGGTCGTGATTTTGGTGCACAGACCTTAGGGAGAGTGGCCTATAGGTATTAGTAGGGTCTCCTTCAAGTTCTATTGTGTTTTGGAAGTGTTTGATAGGTATTTGGCTCTAGCAAGCGTTGTAGGAAGCATCCTCTTTTGTTCTCTTGAAGACTGTGACTTAGACAAGTGGTAGGAGTCTCTGTAGGAATTAGCTAGGAGTCGGTCGAGTGTAGGTTGACACCTTATGCTTGCTTCCACGCGCCTGAGGGTCGAGCTTCGTCCTTAGCTAACATTACTTGTTAGGTGAGTTCTCGTTGTGCTGACGTCCGTCGCGGCGTACCCGTCCAACACTCTTTAGGAGGTTTCTTCCCCCGAGCATTGTATAAACGCCCATCACTCTAGGGCTATCTATCTTTCCATTGCACACTAAGTAACACACTCTCTATTGTATTCCTTGAGCTTCTTCTCCAAGCTATGTGCGTTTCTCTGCAGCCCTAATTCCAACAGTGCATAACATGTTTCTTTGTTGGTTGGCACTGAATGTATTGTAGTTTGTCTACTTGGAGCTTACCATGTTACTTTTTTTATATATGCTATGTGTTGGGTTGAAGTCGTTTTGCAATTCATCTTCTTTGTGCATAACATATTTCTTTGCTAATAGATGATGTGTAGTAAACTAAAATTGTGATCTGTGTCGTGACTCACATGTCCTAAAAGTGAGGAGTGTACCATATTGTCCTTTGAATATGGTTCTAGCATAAGTTTTATCAAAGACAACCATAGTTTGAAAATTCTAAGGGATTGATAAATGACAAAGAAATGTCTCTATAAAAAGCTCTCTCCAGCGACAGAGGAGGGAGCTTTTTGCTAGAAAATATTACCCAAGTAAAAGAAAATGAAAAAGCTCTCTCAAAAGCTTCCTTCAAAAGCCTCTCCATACCCGTCCCCGAGTCACGAGAGCACAATCAACATAGGCATCCATGAACAAAGCACACACTAATTGCATTGAAGTTGGACTTCCCAATCATCACATGCCAACCAAGGTACTCTAATCATATCACACACAAGTAGCATTAAGCTCAAGGCTCTTAAACCCTCACACACTTAAGCACACAAGTAGGCATGGACTCTAATCACATGACCAAGAGTTCACACACACTACACTAATCAAGAGAAATAGAGAAATCATCAACTAATTGAAATGCTCATAATAGAAGAGAATCAGATCAAAGCAAGAAGTCATTACCTCTCTCAAATTATGAGAGTGTAAAACTACTTTATGACATTAATAAAATGTAGAGAAGACAAGACTAATGAGAAAAAGAGAGATTATATTAATCAAGAAGAGCTACTCTAATTACGAAGGACTAACATTAACCTTCTAAGCATGGGTATTAAGCTCAAGGCTAGGCCATTCATTGAGTGAGTACTCAAGAGTGAGCTCTCAAGAATGAATCCTCTTGCATGAAAGGGCTTCTTATAAAGGCATGGACTCTAAGCCTTTCTACTATGGGATTAAGTTGAGCCTTCTACCTTATACAATTTGGAACTCCTAAATGAGCCCAAGACCTTATACAATGTGAATAGGAAATATTGTGCACATCAATAGCACATCCCCAACTTGGTGCATAATCGGTGTAGCATGTGTTAGCCACTGCTAACATTCCCCCCTCTTAATATGGCACACATCCTCGTGTGCCGCTAAATCAAAGCACGGTGACACGGTAGAAAGCACGTCCATCAAGGAATGTTGAGTTGCAAAACATAAGACAAGTCATGAGTATCAAAGGCCAACAAAGATGAATAAAACATGAAGTGCATTGAAAGATTATGCAAAGTGAATTTTTGCTTCTAAAAGATGGATCCATCATAGCCAAAAACTAAACTACATAAAGCAAAAAAACACCTAAATCATTATAAGGATTTCTACCACTAAAAAATTTCAAATTTATGCATGTAACACAAGTAATCAATTATGACCCTAGGCTAATGCAAGCTCATAAACCTACTAGCCTAAAAACCACATGATCAATCTAAATAAAGCATCCAAGTCTATCATGTCACTTGGCCTTTTGAAGCTCATGGAAGATTTTTTTTATAGTTTTTCATAGAAAAAGGTAAAGTATATCACAAGGCGATCACCCCAAGATAAGTCTAGCTGCGACTCTTGGCTCCTTGAACCCTCAAGGAGGTGTTCCAAGAATCTACTGACCTACCATGGCGACGGCTAACCCCTATTAGCCCAAGGCATCGGTTTAGGGCATTGACCAAGCGAGCCAAGGTGGTTCCCCTTACGTGCCAAGTGCCAATAAGGCACTAGGCCTAACATAGACACACCATAACATAAAAAATTCATTTTTATCTGTCTAGTAGCATTTTTTCTACTCTTTTTGACACTTTTTTGATTCATTTGTTCATTTTTTTTGCATTGTTATTTCTTCGATAGTTAGAGTGCTTATGGAAAATGGACTAAGAGACTAAAGCTTAATCATAGCCCTAGGTCATGCTAGAATTGAGTGGAGTATTAAGACAATCACTAAGAGTCTAGGACTAGCAAGAAATGATCCTACAATAACCTAAGGTCAATGTCAATTACCCATGATTATCACACGTAAAACCAAATTTCTAATGACTTCAATATTCACAAAGCAAAGTGTTGAAACTTTCATGTATGTCTAGTTTTTGAAAATGAACAAAACCATAGCTTAGAAGAAAATTCAAAGTGTTGAAACTTTCATGTATGTTTAGCTTTTGATAATACAACTTTAATCAAATGAAAGAGGATGGCTCTAAGTAGCCAGATATTGCAAGTTAATGCAATGCCGACCTCCCTTGGATCAATGGAATCCCACTTTGTCACAAACTTTCAAAAAAGGACTTGATCATTAGTGCTCTCAAGGGTTTATGTTCAAATCAAGCACTTAAATCATGCTCATTGACAACCCCAAAATTTTAGTGCTCTCCCATGGTCATTCAAAGAAGCTCAATTTTAGTGCTATTTCAATGCTTGTGAAAAATGCTTTCATAGCACTATCAAACCCTGGCCCACACACACTCTCTCTTCTTGGCATGATTTGTCCATGGCCATTTATTATGTCCTGCTCACGAGGCCTCAAGAGTTAAAAATGCCGATCACTTGCTTCGTGTGTTGCCTGTGAAACGATGAAATTAATGAACCCCTCGAGCCCCTGAGACTTTGTCTTTTGTCATTGACGCCACCAGAGACTAGATGAGTGTGTGTGTGGGCCAAGATTTTCCGTTATGGTAGAAGCAAGCCGCAACATGCAACATATTCTCAAGCATGTGAGCGTCAGTTAAATATGCCACAAGTGGCATGGCTGGGGACATCGAGCTTGTGAACAACCTAGGTGTTGATGTCATGGTTCCAAACCTAGAAGAGAGAATACTTCATAGCTATATGGAGATCATGTGGTGGCATGTCAAAGTCAGGTTGGGGCCTTGAGAAGGCTTGTGTGTGTGTGTGTGCGCACGCACGCATGCTGATTTCACAACAAAAGTAGGAACATTAAATTAGATGCACGAATGGCATGCAAAACCGGGATCTGGCCCCTGGGTGGTGGCAAGTCGAGTGGGCAAGCGAATAGCGCAAGGACCGGGTCACGGGGCTAGGCCTAATGCACATGACATAAATGGATAGAATTTAGAGTAGGCGATGAGAGTTAGTGGTTGCAATGAGGCCAACCTGCCAAGGTAATCCATGGCAAGCAAGGGGCCGAGAAAGAAGACAAGTGGTGGGCCACTCAGAGGGTAGGTGAGTTATGAGTATAGGCATATGGGTGAATGAAATCAATGCACCAATCAGTTTTAGTGCACATGCATTGTACTTGATGACTCTCTTGAATCGTGCATGTGGCCACGATACCCCACTCCGCATGAATTGTCCCTTGCTTTGTTTGGGTGCAAGCAACAATACACACACATGAGGTAGCATGCTGTGAGAGGTCAAAGTTGTGTGTGTGTATTTTTTAGTTTTCTTTTCAATTTTTTGTTGCTTTTTGAAAACCTTTTTGAAAGGTAGTTCCCGCCGATTGTTTGGCCAAAGTGTGTTAACAATGGACACGACCGAGGTTAATCAATGAGAGTGATGGAGATGATTCCTACACAAAAATCATTCAGAACTTGTGCAAAATTCTTTTCAATTTTGACATTTAATTTCACACACCTCTTGTGAGGGAAACATTCAAAATTAGATCAATTTCTTATTAAGTTAATGAATATCCCATCAATTTCTTGAGAATTTTGTTCAAGCATTCACTTGGCATACACACTTGATTATAAAAATGCCTCAAAGGATGCAAATTTTTATGGAAATTCATCAAGTGGACACAACCTCATGGGTACACATATGTAACGTCTCAAATTTTTAATTTGACATTGTTGCAACTTACACTCTTCGATCGGACAAGGTAAGCATGCACAATTAATGCCCATATTTTCTCATTGAAGAATACCCATCTCATTAGGTAGCAATCATTGCAAAACTAATTGCTCATATCCAATATAAATTTAGCCAAACCTAATTAGGTTTGTCATTGCATCACTACACACTTTTGATTATGGAACTTGCAAATGCACAATGCAATGAAATTTTTTGCCATATCCAATCAAATTGGCATACACATTAATGGTAACACATATAAAATCATTTCAATTGCGTACCAATTGAATCATCTCAAGTCACACACCAATATTTAGGTCTTGTAATCATCATGATTAGTGAAATCATCTCAAGTCACACACCAATCTTTAGGTCTTGTAATCATCATGATTAGTGAAGAGAAACCAATCATTCATTGTTTACTTGGATAGATAATGCCATTTCATAGGTACACACATCCAAATTTAAACAAAAAATGTATGCAACTTATCCATCAATTTCACATTGCAATCCTAAAATTGCATACTTGATCACGCATAAGAAAATGCATGCATGCTCAATTTCTAAAATCCTAATTAGACCCAATCAATCAATGCACACACTCCAAAATTACGCACAAAAACTCAAGTTTGGCTCAATTGGCAATGCAATTAGGCCTATCCCTAATGCTTGCACACACATTTCATGCACATTTTACAATCAAGGAGCATTTAGATGTCCCAATTGATAATCAATAATTGAATCAAGTGGTCTTCAATTGGGCACACACACTCAAATTTTGCCCAATTTGTTTTGGAAAATAAGCATATCTAATGTTTGGATATGCCTAACATACACATCAATTATAGATTGTACACTCACATATCATCAATTTGCTCAATTTCTATGCATGCACACAGTCAAGATTAGGTGCACACACACTTGATATTTATGAAAATTTCCCCCTCTTTGGTGCATCACACACACACACACATTGATCTTTATGCACACACATGAATTTTTTATGAGAATTAAGAATTATCTTGTTACACACAAGGTCCATTAGTCAAAATTGACCATCAATTTTATTCCAAGTGAATCAAATTAGGTACAAAGTATAGGTCAATTGATTTACACAGCTAAACTTAGCAAGTGATTAGCACACATTGAACCACAATAATCAATCGAGAATTGAAATGAGTAAGTGAGTGCACTTACATCCTAATCACACTCCAAGTTATTCATTTGATCCATGCGAAGATGCATCATTGCACACAAAAGTATGTGCACCACCAAATCGGCTCCAAAATTGACCAATGTAGGTCAAAAATCAAACACTCAAATTATCAAATTAGGCACAAATAACTTGATTAGAGTGATGATTTCACCTCTTATAAGGGGATTAAACATACATTACACATCAAAGGTAAGTGGTTAGGTTAGCAAAATTAGTCAAAAGTTAGTAGAAATTAGTGATTGTTAACATGAAATTAGCATGGAAATAGTCAAAATTAGCATGGAAATGAAGCAAAATTAGTAATGGTTAATATGAAAGTAGTGACATTAAAGGTGAAATTAGGGGTTTGGGTATTCATAACTCAAAAATTAGCTTCCAATTACTTGCACGCACAATCAATTCAGTTACACACACTCAAAATCGAGGAAATTAGTAGTGAAATTACTCTTATTAAAGCATCCTCTACTCCTCTACCTTAGGCAACCGCTCCCCAAAAATGACGCCAAATGTTGGGAGGTAGTCGTAGCATAGGCTAACTCCAACAAAATCATCAATTCGGAGAGAGTGTTACCTGGCTAGGGCATGAAAACATCACACAACTAAATGTGAGCATCATCAAACATAATGAATAAGAGGATTCATAAGAATGCCTCTCCAATGCAAGTAGAGATTAGCCATGGCAAGAATAACTCTAATCACACTCTAAACACTAATCAATCAACTCCTACGCACACCAAGTCCACCAAAGTCCAACTTGCCAATCTTATCGAGTCACAAGAGCACAATCAACACAAGCATCCATGATCAATTCACATACTAATTGCATTGAAGTTGGCCTCCCCAATCATCACATGACAAACAAGGTACTCTAATCATATTACATACAAATAGCATTAAGCTCAAGGCTCTTAAACCCTCACACACTTAAGCACCCAATTAGAAACAAACTCTAATCACATGACCAAGAGGTCACACACACTACACTAATAAAGAGAATTACAGAAATCATCAACTAATTGAAATGCTCATAAGAGAGTTAGATCATAGCAAGAAGTCGTTACCTCTCTCAAATCATGAGAGAGTAAAATACTTTATGAAATTAATGAAATGTAGAGAAAACAAGACCAATGAGAAAAATAGAGATTAAATTAATCAAGAAGAGCTACTCTAATTAAAAAGGATTAGCACTAGTCTCTTAAGCATGGGAATTAAGCTCAAGGCTAGCCCATCCATAGAGTGAGCACTCAAGAGTGAACTCTCAAGAATGACTACTCAAGAATTAATCCTCTTGCATGAAAGGGCTTCTTATAAAGGCATGGACTCCAAGAATTTCTACTATGGGATTAAGTTGAGCCATCTACCTTATACAATTTCGAGCTCCTAAATGAGCCCAAGACATTATACAATGTGAATACAAAACATTGTGCACATCAACAGCACATCCCCAACATGGTGCATAATCAGTTTAGCAAGTATTAGCCACTGCTAACACAAGAGGATCAGATGGTGGCACAAATTTCTCCTACTAGATATGACATGTTCTTCATCATTCAATTGAGCCAATGCATAGAGGATTTACATTGTCGATGCGGTTTATGGGGTTGCTTCTCCTTCTACGTCTCCTTGGGAGGCTGTAAGGAGAAGGAGGCACCATCTTTAGGGGTGGGAGATTGTTGTATGGAGGTAGGCTTCGACAAAGGGGGTGGGGGAAGTGTCTTTTTTTTTTTTGAACTGGAGATACTTGTTGAGTTAAGTTTCTAAGTTTTTAGGCTAGACAATCCTTAATTTTGTGGGACTTAAGGCCATCATGAAAGCATGGATGAGGTTGATGCTTAAACACAAGTGATTGAAGAAAATAGGTATTGTTATCTCGATTGATTGTAACATACTTAGGCCGAGATGTACTTAGGTCCATTTCAACTAAAATTTGGGGATGCCACAACCTATTAAAATCGCGACTACTTAGCACCTTCCCTACTGAAGAAGTTATCTCTCTAAGAAATTTGTATTATTGGTAAGGAAGGTGTGGTAGTTCAATCCACAATGGGTAGAGAGAAGGGTCGCTATCCTCTAAACAAAAAGTGCATGCCTAGAAAAAAAAAACATAAGGGTGCATTTTTAAACATCCATTGCCTTACACCTAGAGCTTGTATTGCCATGATTTCATTCTTTAAAAAAATAATCTAGGAAGTTTTAGGAAGGACTTTGACTTGTTGCACTTCTATTCCTTGAGATAGCCATTGTTCTCTAAACCATGTTCAAAGAACTTCTAAGGGGGGATGTGCCCACAGACCATTAAAAAAAGAGCTCGTCTTTCATACTCTAAATTCATTCTTATTAACAACATCTATTGGCAGTATACATGCAAGCATACCTCGTTTATTTGTTGATACTATTGTCTCAAGATTTCCATTGCCCGAATCTTGTTGCATATCTAAAAAACCTTTAGTTTTACTTTGAGCGGTGAGGGCCTCACTAGATCTTGAATCTGGCGACGCTCTTCTAGGGGCACAATCTTGTTGCACAACATGGTGAACAGGCGTGAGAGGCTACATCAAGGAGAGTAGGTAGTTGTTCATTAAAAAACGGGGGAGCTATGTGAGAAGTAGTGACTACATTGTGGTAGAAGCAACTATGGCAGCATAAGAAGTAGGCAAGTGCACATGAGATGCTATAGGAGGGCTCAAAGGAGCATGGAGTTGGTCAGGTACTGGCATGAAAGATTGCATGTGATTGTGTGTGTGTGTGTGTGTGTGTGTGTGTGTGTGAGAGAGAGAGAGAGAGAGAGAGAGAGAGAGAGAGAGAGAGAGAGAGAGAGAGAGAGAGAGAGAGAGAGAGAGAGAGAGAGAGAGAGAGAGTTTCTTATATATATAGGTTAAAATAGCACATGAGACTTCATAAAAAATTCAAGAACCATAGACCATAACATCTATTTTAAGTAGATATATCTATTTAGTCGTTCACACTACAAGATAAATATGTCTATTGTGTAGGCAAGATCTAGTATATATAGGGCCCTGCTAGAGAAAGAGGGAAACAGAGAGAGAGAGAGAGAGAGAGAGAGAGAGAGAGAGAGAGAGAGAGAGAGAGAGAGAGAGAGAGAGAGAGAGAGAGAGAGAGAGAGAGAGAGAGAGAGAGAGAGAGAGAGAGAGAGAGAGAGAGGAGAGAATATTTGCATCAAGGTCAATTGTGCATAAAACGACGGGACTTTTAGAAATACTTAAAAATACATAAGCACGCCATATGGCTACAACCTAAAATGAAAAATATGTTGATATTGTACCAATCTAGCTAAAACATGCACCCAACATGGTACCTTTGTTAACATGCATAGACCATGCATGCTTATTTAATCAGTATTCTATACATTATTGAAGAAGTTAAGCATAATCTAATTGTTTTGGTACCTCGATGGTCCAGCTGCTTTGTTTGACGCCATGGTAGTTTGGTTTGAAATCACCAAGTTTAGTGTTGGTAGATCTCTTACTAAGGGAAGAAGGAGTTATCTAGCTATTGATTGACTTACTTAGCAGTGCTCTAGCATAAAGGAAGCCCTAGCCATGCTCATATACCAATCAGGTGATGTTATGAACTGGAACTTACGTGAGCTCAAGGTAATGAGCCCCCCTTTTTTATACTATTTCTCTTGCATAGAGTATTCTACTTTGCAACAAAGGTGTCGTAGCTCAAGCTTGTGCATCAAGCTATGAAGGTGGTCTGCCTCATAAAATTTGAGACATTTGTCCTCGAGTTAAATAAAGGCGTTATAACTGCACCGTCAAGCTTATCTTTTAAGAGCCCAGGTTCCTATCTTTAAATAGGTCTAGGGTACAGGCCCTTGGGTTTATTGCATCCCAAGTCCCAAAGTCAAAAAAGACTTTAAGGCTTAGTCAAAGTTTAGGGTACAGCCTTAGCATAACTCACTTATATTTTTTTGTGATCTAGTTAAGCTATTAGGTCACATCTAGGTCATCTCAGCAAGGTAGTGATAGCTAGTCCACTAATTTATTCAAATATCCAAGTTAGCCTAATTGGCAGAACCAACTAAGCTCACAACTAGTTCCAATGTGCCCATATCATAGTATATTTTCTCAGGAGACACCAAATTTAGGATTTAATGAGAATGGGGTGTTTATCTCAGTGTAGAGAGAGAGAGAGAGAGAGAGAGAGAGAGAGAGAGAGAGAGAGAGAGAAGGAGAGATAGAGAGAAACTTATATATATATATATATATATATATATATATATATATATAGAGAGAGAGAGAGAGAGAGAGAGAGAGAGAGAGAGAGAGAGAGGGAGAGAGAAAGTGGGATAGGTATAGGTGCATAATAGCTAATTTGTCCTAATGATACGCGAGGAGGTTTTTCCAAAAAGTAAACATGCGCCATCGTGCCATACAACTACTTCCTGCAAACGTCATGAAAGAGAGAGAGAAACAGAGAAAGAGTATTTGTGAGACTAAATAGTGATGCTAGAGAGAGAGAGAGAGAGAGAGAGAGAGAGAGAGAGAGAGGAAGAAAGAGAGAGAAGTTTTGTTTGAATCATTGCCAATTATCCAAATGGCAGCGGGGAGGTCTCAAAGGCATATAGAGTTACACCATCGCGCCATGCAACCATATCCAGAAGGTGGAAAAATTTGTGAGAGAGAAAAAGAGAGGAGAGAGATGGAGAGGAAAGAAGTGATGAAGTTTTCCTTTGTGTGGGAAAGAGAGAGAGAGAGAGAGAGAGAGAGAGAGAGAGAGAGAGAGAGAGAGAGAGAGAGAGTGTTCTATGAGGAAGGCCATGCATTATGGGTGCTAGTCTTGATTGAGGCCTTCTTCATGAATGCCACTTGTCCCCATCAAGCATAAAGAATTAGAGATAGGAAAACGTGTGTGAGAGGTAAAGTGAGTACAAAGTCGAGGGTTCACTTCAAAGGTTTTATTGTGAAGATGGTTTGTGTGTGTGTGAAAGCATGCCATGGTGAAGGTCTAAGGAGCCATCACCATCTACATTTATGCCATAGCTAGAGTTCCAATCTATCTGTGCAATCTAGATTCCTATGGATTGCTAGATATATTGTTGGGGCCCATTCTAGCAATTGATCCAAAAAATTCAAGTCAACCAACTCCTCCCAATGCAACCCTTCTATGTTCATGGAAGAGAAAAATGTGAATGTTGTTTGTTCCATTCCTAGGGGATTCACCAAGGAAAACTTATCGCACCATGTAAGTGAAGGGGAGGGGGATTCTTTTACAAGTTACATAATTGTATAAGTTAGGGACATGCCCCAATAATTTATCTCCCAAGCTTAAAATAAAGGGAGGGGGGTATGATATTTGGGGAGGGGGGAGTGAGAAAAGGGGAAAATGAGAGGAAGTTTTTGTGTTTCAAAATCATGGCTTCCCAAAAGAGTCTACCCTCGAACTTGTGAGTCAATAGCTACAAAGATACATGCAAGAACTAACACTGCTTTGTATCAATTGCTTGTTTTGTGATTATAGTTCATTTGTTGAGGGATGAAAGCTATAAAGAGTGTGTATAGATGCAAATTTACATGGAGAACCTAACACAAATTTATAACCATGTTTTTTGATTAATTTAGATGGGTCAAAATTGGAAGAGTAGCTAGAGTGCAGGCTGGTCGGGCACATAGTTTGAAAGTCAAACTTAACATTCACTATTACCATTATATAAAAAAAATTTGTGGATAGCATTATGCTTGCTAAAAATTGCATGGTTGATTAAATGAAGATTACAAAAGATTTGAGCCAACTAGACAACAAAGTTTCCCATAGCTCGGCTACATGTTAGTTACAAAAAATGGTGATTCGCATAGATCTCTAGTCTCTCTCATGCCATAGATGTCTTGCTAGTTGCATATCCTTTGATAGAATAGGGATTTGCTTTGCATGTATAGCATGAAGGTCAATGTCTTCAAATAGACCCACCTTGTATGCCTCTATGGTGGGGGTTCTATTCATCCGCCCTTTGCTGATCACCTTAGAATATTTTCTTCATTGCATTGTGTTTGTAGTTGTTTGTGTGTAGAGGGTGGTTAATGTTTCCTTGGTGGGAGCAAGAACCTATGCTTGTTGCACATAGACCTAGGTTTTTTTCTCCTCTTCTTTGTGTCTTTGTGCTTGTTTCTCCACCAGAGGATGTCCTATAGTATACAAAATCCGGGCCGTTTGCTTGGTCTATGCCATGGCTACATATGTTTTTTGCAATGATAAGAATGTTTAGAGAAGAACCTTATATAGAGATTTTGAAATATCCCTTAAGCTAGGCACACTTCACACATAAGACCCCTAAGCACCCACTATTCAAGGGCTTTGCACACATTAACCACCTACAACTTACCTTTTTGCACAGTGTTTCTAAACTTTGGCCAAATTCTTTCTACACAAATCTGTGTACTTCAGCATGCAGCATGTTGCTCACACTTTTGTGACAACCCCCATTTCCTAGAGTTTGCATTGCGAGAAACTTTTTGGATTTGTTTTGCTAAGGTCTAGTTTTTTGCATGCTCACATGAGAGAACTTGGCCAAATGTGTACCTATAAGACCAATTAAAAATCTCACAAAGATAGTTAGATCACCATCATGTCTGGTGCTCTTGAAGTATGTAGCCCTTGGTCAATAGTGAGACTTCTCCATCCCTTGAGTGCTCTATCTGTCAAGAGATCCATATTTGTGCATATAAAAGGCAGCATGGGTAAAAATTATGTGATGTACACATTGCAAAATGTTAATTCTTTTGAGAAAGAAACAATGTTCAAATTAAAGCTACAAGACAAACCATGTAGTGGGAAGTATTGCTTTTGGCCCATGTGGCAATGACGATAGATGTGAATTCATATACTAGTCCTTGGAATTATTGGTGTTGATCCAATCTTGTGTATGTAAAAGACATGATGTGCATGAGTCTATCAAAGGACAAACAAACAAGCTTTCTTTGGGTTGGCACTTCTAAGTTGTTGTCCAGGTTTGTTATGCATTTGCATAGCTTCTTCCATAGTGGCCATTGTTTCTTTGCCCCATCTAGATTGGCATTCAAGTTCTCATTGCAATGACTACTATTTGGTTTTTGGAGGAATTGGTGTGCCTTTGCTCTGCTCGTAGAAGCTCATTGAAAATTTCATAATTGTTGCCTCTTTTTTTTGTTGGCCACTATTGAGACATTCCCTCCAATAGGTTTGAGAAATCTTCTATTTTGTAAGGCCTCCCTTGATTTTTCTTTTGGTTTCATAATGAACAAATAATTTATGTGGAGAAAATGATTAAAAATATGCTTGAATGCATGTAATGTGCAGAAAATGAACATTAGGTAGTGGGAAGGAGCCCCTGAACCCTATTATCAACGTATTGGAGGAACGTAAGAAGGTTTGCAAATTGTGCATGTATGCTAAGAGCAAGATGTTTGGATACAAGCACCTTCTACCCATAGGTCCCCGTTGTTATGTCATATAGCTCTTGCCGAAGCAATTGGTCCTTGAGCATTTTGTGGTGCTGGCATTTATTCCTTTCGCAAACAAAAGTGTATGCCAACTATTTGAGAGAAACGTGATGTATCATTTAGTGGTTTCATGCTTCAACTTGGGCCAAAGGATAGCACAATTAGAGTGGTTGATTATTGATGAAAATGAGATTTAGAGAGAAGAGGTTTTCTTTGTCAAGTTGAAAATAAATCCAAGAATTTAGAAAAAGAGGTCAAAAAGTGATATTTTGATATAGATATATGTTGGAGGCTCTTTTGAGAGGGAAATAAGGATTTTATTTAAGTATTATTTGTCAATTCTTGCCCAATTTTTGCTTATGTGGCAAGTGGTAAATCTTTTTTGGGAGGGAATTCAAAATAAATGTTTTTGGAAAAGAGAACGATGACTGTCTCAAAAATAGAGGCATAATATATATATATATATATATATATATATATATATATATATATATATATATATATATATATATATATATATATATATATATATATATATATATATATATATATATATATATATATATATATATATATATATATATATATATATATATATATATATATATATATATATATTCCTTTTAAGAGAAAAACAAGAGCATTTTAAACGATTTTAAAAAAAAGTGATTTTTTAAGCCTTACACACCCATGTTGTTGCTTAGGTAGCAAGTGGGTAGTTATGCTTCACCCACCTTCAAGCTAAAAAGTGTAGAGAGAAAGAGAGGACTTTAGATTTAAAGTTTAAGCTTCTTAGCTAAGGGACCTACTTTGAGCCTAGACAAAGACTAAGAAGACTAAAAAAAGGCTAGAAAGAGAGGTGAACTATTCACCTTGTCCCTTGATTGAATGTAAGGGACAAGTATGATCATAATGTATATTAGTAGGTGAGTAGAGGTATGGAGAGAGCTTTTTGAGAAAAATTTTCCCGATTTTTACTTGCAATAGCCAAAAAAAAAAATCCCTCACAAGCTTCCTTAGAAAGCTTCCTCGTGGAGAGATCTTTAGGAGGAAAATTTCTCCCTTCTCTCTCTCACTCTCTCCCTATCTCTCTCTCTCTCTCTCTCTCTCTCTCTCTCTCTCCCTCCATCTCTCTCTCTCTCTCTCTCTCTCTCTCTCTCTCTCTCTATCCTCCCTCCCCTCTATCTCTCTCTCTCCATTCCCCCCCCCCCCCCCCTTCTCCTCTCTCTCTCTCTCTCTCTCTCTCTCTCTCGTGTGTGTGTGTGTGTGTGTGTGTACACGCACACACACATAGATGTATATATATATATATATACATATGTACACACACACACACACACACACACACACACACACACACACACACACACACACACATATAGATGTATATATATATATACATACACACACACACATAGATTCACATATATATATATATATATATATATATATATATATATATATATATATATATATATATATATATGTATATGAGAGAGAGAGAGAGAGAGAGGGGGGAGAAAGCTCCCTCCTAAAGCCTCTCCGCGAGGGAGCTTTTTTTATTTTTGCTACTGCAAGTAAAAATTAAAAAAAGGCTCCCTCAAAAATATCTCTCAATTCCCATCCCCTTAGTAGGTTAGTCCAATCAAACCAAAAGAGAGGAACGTTACAATTACTTGTGGCTCATCAAAGCATATTCTTCTTAATTTTAGGCAACTACAACACATTGTAGATCTACTACTTTTCACCTCTAACTACTGAAAAAGAGATGGTCCCAAACTCTTGGGCTAGACTCTTAGCATTACTCCCTACAATTGCATGCACAGGTTCCTATAGAGGCTTATAGAAACTATACCAATCTTTCTTATTGGTCATACGTCAAGATGCTTCACTATCTAAAATCCAAGAACCATCATTGGAGTTCCAATTGATGAGAATACCTCTTTCGAGGAGAGCCATAGTTGAAGCTCTGCTTCAACATTGTAACTTATTATTTTTCTTTCGAAGAAGGTTTCAAGGGGTTGTTCTTCTCATCCGCTTTCTTCTTTCTACAATCTTTGATGGTCTAACCTTTCTTGTCACATTAGAAGTAGCTATCAAGGAACTTCTTCTCTGTCTTCTTCTTTGAACCATTTCAAGACAAAGATCCTTCCCTTTTGCATGTTTTGTGAATGTAGAATCACCCCACCTCACCTAATGTTTAGTTGCCTCTCTTCTTAAAGTACCATTACATGTAATTCTTCAAGATTAAGAGGGGTTAGACGAACCTAAGTCTTAAGTGCAATAACAAGGCCATCATTCTTGGCAGAAGTATATGCATGTAATGCTACCCAAAATCCTTTAGAGAGATGGCCACATCAACTGCGATAAATTTTCTTGGAGGTCTTTGATCCGATTGATAAAAGCTTCCACTTTCTTCCCTTCAGCAAGTTTTTAATTAACAAGATAATTTTCTATTTTGGATTCTTGTATGATTGTGAGCCTCATATTGGATAGATAGTATGGTCAAAGCTTCATGTGCTTTAGTGGTGTGTTGAACCAAGTGAGTGCATAATAATTCACACATGACAATGGAACCCTGGGGGATTCAATCTATATATAAAATGGGATGCCACCTGCAAGGGGGCAACTTTGATAAAACCCCTATATACAACTCATATTATGGAATATGAACCCCCTGTCTATGCTTATACAAAAATCAATGAAAAAAACTATTATACCCCTATCTTACATATAAAATGATCTAACTAAGTAAAAGTAGTCAAAAGTGTGTAGCATAGTGATTGGCAACATACTAAAGAACCATTTCTATTGGTAACTATATGTACCCTTCAGTGAGAGATATCTTTGCATTAAATTGTATGACTATGTGGTTGATATACTACTATGTTTGACAATTGGATAATGTCTTGATGGTGTTTAACAGATCAAATGATCCAATAATTGTGCAAAAAATGATCAAAGAAGGTGTCCTCTATCAGATGCTCCTTACAAAGGTGTATAGCTTGAAATATTTGTAGAGAAATAGTCCAATTCCCCAAAACTATATGCCATGGGGGCCTTAGGGGTTTACTAGGAGTAGTGCTAGAAGGCCATGCGAAAAGGCTCTATAAGGACTTTGTAGGTCATTCTGGTGTGCCCTTTTAGCATGACTCCTTACAAGTCCCTAAGGCTCACCAGGACATGTTTGGGTCAATACTCACTTCGTATTAAACAATTTAACAATGTGAAACACTCAATATAGACACAAAAAAGATATTGGATCCAAAGACACTAATTAAAAGCCTTCTTAATTAGTTGGATTGTATACACTACAAGGTTTGATTAGAGGTTATCTTCTTAACAAGCATTCTCTTCCACTTCTTAGACTGAGGCACCTATATTAACATAAGAGTGTGGGTAATCTCTTGTTGGTCCATGTTGTCAGGCCATCACACGACCACAAAATGCACAATAGAAGGTAGACACGATGAAAGATTCCTTTACAAGAAAAACCATGTGTGCATACAGTGCAATTGTACCAAGGCACAATACTTTGTACATACATTTGTGTGCAAGAACGTTATAAGGGCCATCGAGGTTAAACACATTGTGCATAAAGTAGACATCACCCATGGGGAAAAGGCTAATTTAGTGAGCCAAGGGAGTCTAGGGACTTAATGCTTTCCTTTTCCCCCTTTTCATGAGGTCCACTTGTTCACGTTCAAAACATCCTCTTCTTTACAGTTTTGCTCTTCAATATTCTTCTCAATGTGCAATTCAATGGGAGAGCGGGACTCATTGACAATAGAAGAGGTTAGCAAGGGGGAGTGGGGACATGCCTCTTGCTTTCAACTAGCCTTTCTTGCACATCATGAAACTCAAGAGATGGCATATCTTGACAGGGAAATACATCCAACTCTTGAGTTTCCAGGATGACAGTGTCAAGAACACTTTCACGTAAGGGGAGTGTTTCCTATAGCTGATCCACTATAGTGTCCAGAGGGAACTCCGTGTGTTTGGAATAGATGTCTAGGCATTCATCATGTAGTAAACCAAATGCTTCTCAAGATCCATGCATGAACACATTCTCATGCACATGCCTCACCACTACCCTAGACGGGGAACTTCTATCCTTGGGATGAAATTAGGGCATTTGTCATTGTTGATGGATGTAGATAGTGGGATGAGAGCAAAGGAGGAGGAGGAGACATCTATAGTGCTATCAAGGACCATGGGTACAACAAAAGTTGGGCTTGCTCAATTCCGAGGTTTGGCACTATTGCTAGCAAATCTTTAGCATCTTGGATAACTCCTCCCACATGCATGTAGGGGAGAGTCTCCTCCAATGCATGGGTGTGTGCTCTCATCAAGAAAAGGATGGTGGCATGCTCCAAGAAAAACCTTGTTTCTAGCCTCTCTTTCTTTGCTGCTACCACCTGCATACGTGTAAGTTCGATGAAATGCTTGGCATTTTTTGTTACCTCCTCAAAACATTGAAAGCACTACTTGAAGGGGCCGATCTACTCTTTGTATGTGGAGAAGGAGATCTATTGACACATATTTGCCAAGGTAGCCAATCAAACGGATGTCTTACTTCATAATGTATGTTTAAAATTGGGGAAAAAATGTCTAAAGACAAGCACAAAAGTTATCGACACATGTATAGGAGAAGCTGTAAGGACTAGAGAAAAAGCTAGTGTAGAGGCCTTTACAAAGATGGGACCTGCGACTACCTTTAGGGATATGAATTGGAATTACCCCTTAGATTTTATCAACAACAACATTTGAGATTTCAAAGATACAACCAACATGGTGAGCAATAACTAACCATGCTAAGGTGAACATCATCACCCATTACATGAATAGAGGAATTCCACAATACGAGCGAACTTTACCAAGCTTATGTAGACCCAAGGTGAACTTTACCATGCTAAGGTGAACATCATCACCCATTACATGAATAGAGGAATTCCACAATACGAGCGAACTTTACCAAGCTTATGTAGACCCAAGTGACATCAAGCTAAGCACCTCGATATAGAATACTCTGTTGATGATGGAATCAAGGCTAAAAGCACACTTTAACCATACTCATGGGAATTAATGAAATAGTACATGTATGGATGAATTTATTGTCTCCGAGGTAAACATAAATATTTTTCTCCCAATTTCCTTTGCCTTGGAAAGTTGTTGAACTTAGGTTCACATGGAAAATACCAAAGTAGTAAGTGCAACAAATTGACACAGTCATTGTAGCAACCCATGTTCTTTAGCAACATATGTTTTAGGAATACCAAACTACGCAAAAGAAAATCGCATAATGTTGTTGTCATGCATGTTCTTTAGCAACCCATGTTTCATGAATAACTCCACCAAGTCATGAATGTGTGCATCTTGTTGCTTGGGTTTTGTCACATGAAGGTGTTATTAGTTAAAATTTGTAGCACTTTCATTAGCATGTTTGCACATGCTAATGAAAGTGAATGCATAGAAACCAATGCAATTCTTATAACAAGTAGTAGGTAACTATAAAGCCTCTGCTACAAATTCTTTAGTAACCATGACATATATTGTCTCTGCATTGGGATTTGACAATTGTGCAGTACCCTCTTTCTTTATGGTTGTTGATAGAAGTTTTTGTGCTCTTCTGTAATCTACCCCACATGGCCGTAACTCAAAGTACTCTTGTAACCCCATCCACCCCCATCATCTAAAATACCTTCTTAGCATCTTCTTCCTTCAGCAAATATTCCAACTCCTTTGACATTATCGACACTTCAACCAAGGTGCCCATTGCATCCTTGAACTTCCCTCAAATGTTGCGATGGAGTTTACTATGAGGAACTCTTTGTCTAGCCAATATTCAATTGCATGCCTAATGGATTCCTCTTCTAGCTAGTAGGGAAGGAGCTTGGTCGGTCTTCATTTGACAGACTTTTTAAGGTCCCTGTAATGATTGGATGACCAAAAACCCAAATTTCAAAGGTCAGTGTCTTTTTTTGTGTGGATAGATTTCTCCACGGTTAAATTGTGAAATTAATTCCAAAAACTTAGCTTTTTAGTACAAAACATGTCCAAGCACTTAGAGTAATTCATAAAAATTAAGTCAAAATTTGCAAGAATGTAAGAACTCATGATTTTGAACTTTTTGCATGACATGTACTTTTGACCATATAAGTTGGATTGTCCATGTACCCTCATAGCTCTGTGTATTATAAAAAATGGTGAAAATCCCAACAATAGATTTGTAGACTCTAAATCGTACAATCTTTGTGGAAGGAGGTGATTCTAATGTCCAAAATCCACCAAACTTGATGAGTGTGTACATAAGATAATGACAAGACTTTTGAAGATATTAAATGCTCCCACAATAAGAAAAGTATACTAGTACAATTTTTAACATTCTTCAAAATTTGTAATTTTGGCATTGGCAATTGGTTCCCCATTGCTTCAAGGCTTCTATGAATTTTTTGAGTGACTTAGATCACTAAATTTTGAGTGATGCCAAGCTTTGGCTATAGAGATCTAAAATTTTACATTTATCTTGGCACATTGGGTGAAAAGTGGTAAGCATGATGGCAAAATCCTATGGTATAAATGTGTGATGATAAAATGCATCCTTGTAGCAAAGTAAAAAATCACGACACTTTACATTACCTACAGTTTTTCTTAAACCTCACCCACACATTCCTTGCATACTTTAGAGTATACTTATGCAATAAATATACTCTATTTGCATCCCTATAGCAAAGTTAAAAACAGGACACTTTACATTACCTACAATCACAATCCTTGCATACTTTAGAGTATATTTATGCAATAAAAGATAAGTTGAAATTCAAAAGATGTCTATAGATGGCAAACTTGGTTGGAAAGCCTTTGAAATTCAATTTTTGATCCTTGTGAAGCATACATATGCCCAATTTTATCCCAACTATTTCAAATGTCCATTCTCCCACTTGGTAAAACTTGTGATAATAAAAAACCCCAATTTGACCAAAATGTTAAATAACATGATTTTCCCCCCTTTTGCCAAATTTTGAAGGTGTTCACTTGGTTGCATTCCTTGATGTTTGTGGAGTCTTGTGGTGTTTTGTTGGAGTATTTTGGACTTTTTGAAGCCATGCATAGGCCCCATTCTGCCCAAAGGACTTAAAATGAACATTAGTCTCAAAGTTGGGTCATGGACTCAAAGTGAGATGTGACAATTTTTATGGCTTCCATTTAACTTTGTACAGCCATTGAGTTAAAATTTTTGACTTTTGCACACATTTTCCCACTATATGCATTGTATTGTTAATGGTCTTTTGCTCGTATAACCCTCAAAATGGTGATCATACATTCTATCCATGTCGTCTATAGTCTACTGAACGTGTCGATAAGTTTGGTTGGATTTAGTCTGGTGCAAAATGATGCTTTATAGGATGTTGTACCAAATATGATGGTATGGTGGCCATACCAGATCCATACTGGTGAACCTAGTAAGTATGTGTGCTCCCACACTCCATCTGGAGCTACTGGTGTGATCAAAAGCGGTTTGCCACCATGTCGATTTTTAAATTGGCAATCATTGCACTTGGCCAAAATTTGATTTTGGTGCCATGGACTTGTCCTATATTAGGTCTTTAGTTTGAAGTTCAATTTTGGTGAGAAACAATGCCCGAATTTGTCCCAAATTCCTTTTCTTCTACATCTCTTCCTTATACTCTCTCTCTCTCTCTCTCTCTCTCTCTCTCTCTCTCTCTCTCTCTCTCTCTCTCTCAAGCACCAAGTACAAATGAGCTAGGAATTGGCCCTTTGGGCTGTATGAGTTTGGATTTTTAGAACACACTTTTCCCAAGCCTAATCAATGGTCATATTAGGTCATGCTATTTGTAATTAGAAAAGAAAATCACCTGATTCACATACCATTGACCTGTGACTTCAGTGAGAAATAGGCTTTCTACTGACATGTCTCAAATTGCTTGAGATTTTATCCTCTATTCATCTTGGAGTTAGTGACCAGTCATTTGAGATCAAATTTTACACTGGACACTAATGGCCATTTATTATTAAATTTTGATCTTTTCATTCAAAATCAAAGAATACTAGCAAAATGTTATCACTATTACTACTTTTGGACATTTTATCAATTGCTTATGTTTTATTTCAAAAAACCATTCAAAAGAAGCAATGAAAATAGAACTTCCCTTTACCTACTACTGTGAGAGTTTAAATGAAAAGCAACCACTTCTATTTTGGGTACATGCATGCAAGTGATAAAGAAATCCCAAAATCAACTCATTGTGTGCACAACAATTTCTAGACAAGAATCATCTTCTTGATCCTCCATGAGAAAGACAAGTTATCCGAGAGTATTCTAATTAGGTGACCTCTATCAGATGACCTATTGTTTTCTAGCCCTTTCAAAGTCAATGGAGCCATTAGCAACTCCATTAGGGCCAAGCTGCAGAAGATACACTTTTGCACCCTTTTATGATAGTTTTATTTCTTAATTGTGGCATACATTCTCTTGATTATGTAGCTCATGTTCCCTTATCTTTCATATATTTATTTTATTGTGATTCATGCTACATGAGATAAAAAAGATATGGAAGGAAAATATTCAATCATATTGATTGAGGGGGATGGTTGATACCCACTATGGTGTTTTGTGTTTTGATTCTTGTTTATGTTGTTCTCTTTATATGTTGTGATTATTCATTCAATTGTTTTGTTGAATTCTTTTCATTTAATGAATTGAAGTTGTGTTGAAAGTGTTGGAAAGATATCAGGAAGCCAATAGTGGTATCAAATCTTTCAAAATTCTTCAAACAATGTGTAGAAGCAAAGAAGAGTGCTTCTTGTGGGCAAATCAAATAAATTTTGGCATGAAGAGTCTGAAGAAATTTGCTTTTGGAAGGCTCTCTCTTTGTTAAAGATACAAGAATTACGAGCTTCCTCATCTCAATAGTTTCATCACAACTATGAGAAACCTACTTCAAGAAAATGATGCAAGCAATTGAAGAAAATCAACAAAGACAATTCATGCATCACTTATACTTTGAACAAAGAATCACAAAGTGGTGAAAATCAGTCTTTAAATCAATCAAAGTGCCTAAAATCATCAACAAAACAAGAAGAAGCTCGCTCAACTGCTTCTATCTACCATTTTGGATTGCTCAAAGGCTTTGCATATTCACTAGTGGCCTTGTTGAATTTTTTTTGGCTTGTTCAATATACTAAGATATCATCTTATACATTTTCTTATGTTCTTTTTCCTTTTTGCAATGCGACTTTTGCATATATTATGGATTTACATCTATATCTTTACTTTTCTTTTGCTATGGCCACCCAAGATTCTCATGTTATGGATCAAGATTGATGTTCTTTCTAAAGATCTTGAAAAGGAACACAATGCATGTAATCTCCTTCAACAAATGCTTGAGAAGATACAAAAGTAGAGTTTTAACAAGAACAATCATGAAGATGACAACGAAGACAAGCGACTTATCAAAGTGATTAAGGATACTTCGGATGCTCAATCCAAGACAAAACAAAACAAGATCTCAAAAAAAGAATTTACTTTTATAAAGTATGATAGAGGAAAGGATGCACATATGCTGGTCTCTTTGTTATGGAACATGTTTCTCTTTGGTGAATGTAACTCGTAAATGACACAAACAGCCACAAACTTGGAAGAAATTTTAAAGAATGTTAATGAAGTACTTTCTTTCTTCTCAATACAAAGATAAAGCAAGACATGCATGGGATGCTCTTCAATCTAGGACATGGAAAATTATCACATTATACTCAAACAAATTTTGGCAAATTCTACTTACTCTTCGATATCTATAAAAAAAAATCACTCCACTTTCAAATGAAAATAAATGTCTTGGAGTATACTTTTTCATGTTGAGGTCAACAAAGTTCGTCCACACACATGGGAGAGAGCTATTTCTTTAGCTCATGATATTGAAGCTACAAAAGGTATAGATCCAACTCCAAAAGGACTACCAATTAGAAAGAGTTATCCATCTATTCCACCACAATGTTCAAATGTAAATACTCTTCAACCAAAGACCAATGACACTGATGGAAAATGGTGGATATAACATTACAATCAATATCAACCACAATCAAGTAATTTTAATGAAAATGGTTTTGGAGAAAGGAAGGTAAATAACAATGGTTCAAGTAATGCTTTAAAATCTTCATCTATTTCTTTCTTGAAGTCACAAAACAAAGCTCCACATAGTCACAACAACAATAATGACAACAAAATCAATGGAAAACTTGATATGAAGACGATTGTTTGCTACACTTATCACAAGATGGGAGATACAACTAACAAGTGTTGTGAAAGCAAGTTAGTACCTTCCTCACACTTTATTGAGGGGATTACAAATGATAATGACCATCAAGTATACAACATGGAGATATATATCAACATTGTCAACACTTTTGATAATAGCAATCATGAACCTTACGGTAACTCAAACTACCAAGATCACACAATTACTCCTATTTCTCAGCTACATAGTCTCTTACATATGTAAGTTAGGATTGGTGATGGTGCTCTTAAGTTATTGCATGATAATGGAAGCACACATGATTTCATTTCTACATGTGTTGCATAAAAGTTGAAATTGTATATATATAAATCCCACAAATTATAAAATAAAAGCACCTTTCCAAGGAACCAATTAAATTGTGTGTATCTCGTAAAAGATTTGCAATACCAGTTCGGAGACTTCATTGAATCACGAGATTTCCTAGGAGCATCATTGCAAGACATAGATTTGTTTTTGGTATGCCTTGGGGTTGATCCAAAGACTGACTATGATATGCATATACTCATTGTCACACATAATGAAAAATATTTCACATTACAAGCTAACCAAAAGCTATAACTATAATTTTTTTTTTTGTCATACTCAAGCCAAAAGGCTAGCTAGAAAAGATCACAAACACATTTTGGTTCCAATTAATGAAATTGAAACACATAAAGACCAATTATATTCTTCTTAAGAGAATTTTTTGATAAAACATAAAGAAAGTTTTGTTGAAGATTTACTTCCAATATTACCTCCTTCTAAAGGGAAAGACCACACAATAGAGTTGATTCCAAGTAGTGCACCACCTTTTTTAGCACCATATCAAATGAACAAAGAGAAATTCAACATGAAATTGAGGAATTATTAAATCGTGGTTTAATTAATCCAAGTAATTCACCTTTTGGTACACCAGTTCTCTTAGTCAAAAATAAAAATGGTACGTATTGTTTGTGTATAGACAATAGAAGACTTATTAAAATCACAATAAATAATTGTTTTCTTATGAGTCCTTGTATTGATGGCTTGCTTGATAAGCTAAATGATGCATCCATTTTTAGTAAGATAGATCTTAAATCTAGATATCATCAAAAGTTCATATGATAAAAAGTGATGTTCATAAAACTACACTTTGAATATAATTTGGTCATTATTATGAATTCCTTGTAATGCCTTTTGGTTTAACAAAAGAGCTTGCTACATTTTCTTTGAGATTGTGTTGTGGGTTTCTTTGATGAAATTTTGGTTTTTAGTAATAATGAAAAAGACAATTATACACATTTGGATACTTCATCCTCATTAGGAATTGAAAAGATCTACAGAGCTCTTCTTGGCTTTCAAGAAGAAATCCTCAGACTCAAGAAAACCCAAAGACTCCCGATTTTTGTTGGACTGCTTCTCAAGAAGAAAGACATACTTTTGCTTCAGTTCCTCATGCTGCACTTTTAATATTACATACTCTTCCTTTTTATAGGGCTTAGAGAGAACATTGGTCATTCTCTACCCAACTCTGCTCAAATTTTCTCCCCCTACTACCTGAGCTCCATCTTCATGTGCTCCACATCCTCAACAGGAAGATACCATCCGTCAATTTCCAATTCATCATCTGTGCATTGTTGAATCTTCTTCTCAACATCCTTGCATGGCAATTACCCAATTAAGGAGGACACACTTATCCACTTCCAACCTAGCATTGATGGTTGCCAACAAATTGAGCTCTATTTTTAACACATTAGTTCATTCTTGCTGCCACTCCTTATACAATTCATCATTGCTCTCCCTTCTGCTCAGCTAACTATAGTAAAACTATTTGCTTTCTTCCTCTTGCTATAGCTTAAGCCTCTTCTGTTTCCTTAATCTTTTGCTACAACTTCTCCAACTCAACACTGCTCATAGTCTTGTTTCTTAACACCTGCTTTAGTTCTTCAACTTCCATAGTTAACTTCTCATTTGCCTTAAGCAAAATTGTAGTACTTTTGCTGATCTATAAACTCCTTCAACAAATTTGATGCTTCAAGCACTTTAGAGTACGAGATATTAGTTGAAATTGGTTCCATTGACACATTCTCTTCTACTTAAACATTTGCTACATGTGATTCTTTCACCAGCTTTAATACATCTTCCAATCTTCTCTTCTTAATCTTGATTGACTTCTTGACAACAGTTGGAGTCGACGTAGCTTCCTCTATTGAAGACAAAAGATTTTCCTCCCAAAGATTTGAGAGCCAAATATCCTTATCCAAGCCCATGCTTTCCATATAGTCTTCATGAAAATAACCTACATTAAGCAAATCCTGTTATGTCCTCACAGTAGAATCTTTCCCAAAGGTTACTGTCTACTGCTTTCTTTGCTATAACCTGATCATCTCGTTCATGCCTCCCACTTTCCTTTTGAATAGGTTGAGGTGTCAAAATTCTCAGTACATCATTATTATGGACATGCAATGAGTGGACTAACTTTAGTTGACCTCTGCACCTTCTTCTAATCTTTAGTAAACACCTCCGAATGGATGCACTCATAGAGCATTGTAGCCTATCCAAATTTCCTCTCCTTCTCTACTTCACTCAAAATAGCATAAGTTTTCCTAGAAGTATAATCCAGCTTCACCAGCAACATGACCTTTTCCAAAAACCACTTCAACTGTTGCATCACTTCAAGATTATGCACATTCTTCAACACAAAATAGTGCCGAGTCCCATCATTTTTTCCAAATTCTTCATCCATTGACTCTTTTAAAGCCTTGTCAATTGCATTGCTTACACCCTCTGGCAAACCAAAGACAATAAACACTAACACAGCCAACAAGTAAACTCCATGTCCCACCATCCCATTACACTCCACTAGGCTCTTCACAATCATGCCGATTTGTGGATTAAAATTGATAATGTGTCCATGGCAAGAGGGCATAAGCCAGTAGTGCTATTGATTGAAGCCACTTCTTATGATGCAACTAGAATGCATCAATCTTGACCTTAAAATCAACAAATTGATGTGTGGTTACCCTTTGCATACAGCAGAGATGGCTGTTGTATTGGGTCATCTTCTTCAAATGTCCACCATAGATACAAGACTCATTAGGCATGAAGTATGCAAGCTTCACCTAATCTGCATGTCATCTTGGTCTGCCGATCCTCTCCCTATAGGCGATCCACGTGAACAAGCACTCTCACCCATGGGAAAATCCTTTCGTCCTTGCATGTCTTGTGCTAGCACTTCAGACCCACTTGCGCTTGAGATGTCACCTCCCTTTTTAGAATCGGGTGTTGGTGAAGAATACGTTCTTGGGGGTGCATTTATAATCATATTTCTAACACCTAATTCAAGGAAATTAGTTGCCATGTCATCACTACAACCACTTTAAGGTACGGTCCCAACAAATAGCTTCAACCTATAACCATTGATTGGTTTTCCAAATGGTTTCCCAAGTTCATCCTAAAGAAGGAATGTTCCTTGGCCTTGTACTTTGTCAACCTCCTTTTCTGGACTGCCTCTGCCAAGTAGGCACTAATCAACATGTCCTCCTCAAACTTGAGCAATGATTCCATCCTATAAGGAGTAGATTCCTCTAGAGATAACTTGTGTTGGACTGCTATTCTGAGACTTGAAACCACAAACTCCATTATAAAAGTAGCCTCCAATCCATACACCAACCTAAAAGGTGTCTAACCAGTTGTCACCTTGAAAGCTATCTTAAACGCCCACAAAGCTAAATCAAGCTTGCCATCCCAATCCTTTTTTTTCTCCTCAACAATCTTCTTCAAAATCTTACTCAAAGTCTTATTGGTATTCTTTGCTTGGCAATCAGCTTGAGGATAATAGATAGTAAACTTTTTGTGAAGAATTAGGTGCAATTCAGTCAACTCTTTGATGACTTTGTTGATGAAATGTACACCCTGATCTGAAACCAACTCCATAGGACACCCAAATCTTGTCATAATGTTCTTGTAGAGAAACTTAGCTACACTATTGGCCTTGTTGTCTCTTAATGCAACAACTTCCACCCATTTTTATCATAGTCTGTGGCCACCATAATATACCTATTATGAATGAACCTTGCATGAGGTTTGATAATACCCATGAAGTCCAGTCCCCACTTTTGAAATGGTTCCAACGGCAAAATTGGTTGCAACGGCATTCTATCTGCTTTCTTTGGCCTTCCATCCCTGTGACATATCAAACATTGCCTGCAACATTCAAAAGAATCCTTTTAGACACTAGGCCACCACAATCCAACTTGAATTTTTTTTCTTGCAGTAACTTCAGTAGAGAAATGTCCTTGAGAGTTCCCTGAATGAGGCTCAGCCACAATTGTTCTCTGCTCCCAATCTAATACACATCTTCTAATCACCTGATCAATTTTCCTCCTGTAGAGGACTCCAACTATGACAAAAAATGACCCGCTCCTCAATACCAACCTCTTCCTCTTATCTAGAGCCATTCCATCTGGAAAAACCCCATCAGTCAGCAACTGGAGCATATCCTCATACCAATCCTCTCTCAAACTCCCTGATCACCTGAAGCAACCTACATCAGGAAATTCATCAATGTCCTCTCTTGGTTGTTCTCCTCTCTCCAACCTACTTAAATAATCAACTATGACATGCTCTCTTCTAGGAGTATGGATCACACTATAATCAAATTCTTGAAGTAGGAGAATCCATCTCGCTAATCTTTGTGATAACTAGGTTTGTTGACCAAATAGATCAAAGCCTGATGATGTAAGGTTTCCAGTTTCTGAAACCTTAGAAATTGTACAAAGACTGTTCAAATTAACTTGGCTATTGAGGAAACACTGTAGAATGATCCAACTATGGCTTATATTGGTGTTTTTGGAACCGTAACTAGAGCTTTACTATGGTTAGAATTTTTCAGAATCAAATTTCGATAAAATATGGAAAAGTTACGGGCTCTGAAAGGTTACACTAGGAATTTAATAAGCTAAGTAAAATTGAATGGTTTCAATAATTATCATTGCTAAAGGCTTTTTTTATCCTAAGGTTCTAGAAATTGCAGATATTTTTTCCAATTTTAATCATTAAAAATAAGAGAAAATAGCAAAAATCGATTCCGAAAGCTAGGGGGCTGTGTGGAGCTGTGTGGAACCTGCCTGAGACAAAATTAGCAATAGGTGGCGCTAGTTGAAAGCTATGGGCTTGCTTGAGGTGCCAGAACCTGCCAAAAACAGCCCAGGAGCCCTGAAAAGCTATAAAAAGACCCCCTTCCTTCACAAAAAATTAAACGCGGAGCCTCCAATGATACAGCTTTTGTGAGAAGGTAATAACAAAGTGTGGAAGAAGTCAAATGGCGGCAATTGATTCTATTATTGGTTCAATAGAGTCGATGGACCTATTCTCAAATACAACCCTCACAATGTTACTGTTACCTTTGATGACTACGAGAAACCAAGGTGAATTAGTGACTTTGCCCAAGCATGACCAATGAAAGTGAACTCAAGAAGATATTTCTATAGAGGTGATGTAAATGAGCGGCATGCTCATGTAAACTGCTTTAATGGATTACCACCCACGGATGTATCACGATTCACGAGGAGAGGAATGGTACAAGAAAGAAGATGTGAATTTCAATGCACAAGTTGAAGTGCTAAACTTGGATACTCAAGATGTAAACAAATATAGGGGTAGGCCCTCGGTTGTAGGAACCAAAAATTGGTTCATAGGACACTTTCGTATTTATGTATCTCCCTAGAAACACTATGTATCTTTTTGGTCTTCTGCGGTTATAAAAATTTGACTTTGATATAACACATATTGTTTTGAGGATATAATATTTGAGTTTGAATCTTGGTTTCATCATTCTAGCTAACTTGAGTGATGGGGTGTGTGTGTAGATGAGTGATATCTTACCTCAAGGAATATGGGCGGATATACTCTCCCACCTTATGGTGGAGGAGCATTTCCAAACTGGAGTGAAAGTGCAAAGGCTTGTCACTACCATGCATAATGGGGAAGAGAAGAAAAGGTTGTTCCAAGCTTGGTATCATTATGCTGCAAGGAACCCCAAGTTTAGACCACCTGAGCATCAACCCTTGCCTATTGGAAGTATCGAGTGGATACAATCCAAGTTGGGAATGGAGATTGTTGTCACTAATCAAATATTGTACAAAAATGCTTATGAACTTACCCTTAGACCGACAAAGGAAACATGGATGGCGAGAAACATACTTCCTTTAATAATGGCTACGGGATGCTTCGACATTGTTATGTTTAATGTATGGGGCTGTCAATGAGAAAACAACAACCGACGTTCCTTTAGCCCGGTACCTTGGAAGTTGTTCTTTGAGTTATTTGGAAAGTCATCAATCCACAACCAGCGCCATAAAAAAGTGTATAAAATGCCTACAATAGACCTCAGTGCCTTGCAAATTGTGCAAACATACACAACTCAGTTGGATGGGACACACCGGATGTGTTTCTATGCCTACTTCAATGATTACTTTGGGTACAAGAAGGCGATTGCTCACGCCGAAATGGGGGTACCTGTAACAAACAAATCCCTTACTCAAGAGTGGTATTACTCACACGTCAATAAAGAAATGTTCCAACCAAAGATAAAAAAGGATTCTTGGGATCACGCATCCGATATACTCAAGGAATGGGACAACTATGCTTCATTGGTGGAAGGATGTCACAATGGATATTAACGAGTGCATTATGTCAAAGCCATTAGGAAATAAATTAGAAGCTTTCGAGACACTTGTAAACTTTTTCAAAAACCCAAAGTTTTGTGATATAGAAACTGGATTAATTTTTTTGTTATTCTTTCTCCTAATTCTCTCTCATCTTATCTTCAACTGTCTATTCTATTTGGTTTTAAGACTTCGAGCGGATTAGGATAGTTACTAATTGTGAACTTGGTTGATATGGTGTAGTAAATTACCATGCCTCCTAGAGGGAATGCGGCTACTGCTAACGCAAATGCACCTATTGTCCCTCAACACACCATCATTGATAGAGACATTGATGCTATGCTTTGCAAGTCTCAACCTGGGAATTTTAGCGGGGAAGGCAAAGATGTAGGCAAAGTTCTTGAAGATTGGATTGAGTGCATGGATGGCTACTTTGATTTGGCTCATTCATCAGCAATAAACAAAGCTATCATTGCTAAGTTCAAACTAGAGAAAACAGCCAAGCGTTGGTAAAGAGACCATTGCATGAAAAACAATGTTGATCCTAATGCTGCAATTGGGATTATCTTAAGACCCAGCTAAAGAAGAACTATCAGAACAAAGTTTATCATTCAGACCGTATGGATGAGTTTCTTGACTATACTCAAGGGACCAAAGATCTGGAATCATACTATCAACATTTCTTAATCCTTGTTGTATGCTCTAGAAGGGATGACTCAAGAGGTCAAAGTGGCTTGATTTGTGTCACGGTTACATAATCCTATGAAGACTAGACTCTAGAGTCTTCGTCTTACCAATTTTGCAGACGTCCTTGAAGTAGGAAAACCCATCAAAATAGAGTTATCTACTACTAAAAAGAGGAAACCCAAACATGTTCCTATTCGTAAAATCAAAAGGCCTCGTCCCGAGGACGAACAGAGGTCTTAAAATCCACAACAAAGAAGAGAGAACTTATTATGTATGAAAGCCAAGCATGATCATTTGTGCTACACTTGTCTTGATCCTGGTTATCAATCCAGGGACTGTCAATTTAACAATTCAAGCTTCACAGGATTGGTGGACAATTATGAACATAGAAACTTCAATCCGAATCGGAACCCAAAAATTTTAGACCCAGACCATCGACAGTTCAGAGGAACTTCAATTAGCAAAACTTTAACCAAAACCAAAGACAACCTCAAAACCAAGGGAATTTTAGACCAGGCAATCCACCTTTTGTTTGGAATGCCTGTCAACAATAACAACAATGGAAATATTAACCGTCAACCTCGTCAATATGTATTTCCCAAAGAACTTTCACAGTTACCACCCAAGCATGATGTTTATCATGCAATAGAGCTTACTTTAGGAGCTCAACCAGTTGCCCGTAGACCTTACAAAATATCAGTACCTGAATCTGCAAAACTCAAGGAGCAATTAACTCAACTCTTTGAACAAGGCTTCCTTCGACCTAGCGTTTCTCCGTGGAGTACTACTGTTCTCTTTAATCAAAAGAAGGATGGTACTCTACATCTTTGTATTGATTATCGTGGATTGAACCAAGTAACAGTTAAGAATAAGGATGCAATACCAAGGATTGATGAATTGCTTGACCAATTACATGGAGCTTATATCTTCACAAACATTGATCTTAAGTTAGGGGATTACCAAATACGAATCAAGGAGGAGTACATACCAAAGACAGGATTTAATACTCGTTTTGGACATTATGAATTTACAGTTATGCCTTTTGGACTTACCATCTCCTGCAACTTTTAATCATCTCATGATTGATGTGTTTTGAGAGTATCTTGATGATTTTGTTCTTGCCTTCTTTGATGATATCCTGGTTTACTCAAGAAACAGGGAAGAACACGAACAACATGTGCGACAAGTACTTGAACTTCTCCGAAAATCAACTTAATACCAAACGTAGGAAATGCACCTTCTTCACTGACAAGGTGGAATATTTCGGATTTATTGTATCCAAGGATGGTGTTTCTACTGACCCAAGTAAGATTGAAGCTGTTATAGCTTGGCCTACGCCAAAATCAGTACGAGAAGTATGTGGCTTTCTTACTTGGTTGAATTTGCTTATAATTTCTCATTTCAACGCTCAATTGGAATGTCTCCTTTTCAAGCGTTGTACGGACAAGAGTGTCTTACTCCACTCAAATGGACAGACCCTCTCATACGAGTTCAAGCATCCAGACAGGATATTAAGACTGTCCAAGATAGATAGAAGAGTTATGCTGACCCAAGACGATCTACCAAATTTTTTGAAGAGGACGATATGGTATTTTTACGAGTTAAACCCAAACATAGTTCTTTATCAAGTGGGCAAGTGTAAGAAGCTAAGTGCTAGATATTGTGGAGCTTTAATCACAGAGCGGATTAATGATCAAGCTTATAAACTCTTGGTACCACCACACATAAAGGTACATGATGTTTCTCACGTCAACTTACTCAAGAAGTATGTACCTGATCCACAACATATTCTTGATGATTCTCTATTATCTACCTCTATCGATGGAACTTTGAAGTATATCCCGAAGTGATACTTCAAAGCAGAACCAAGTCTTTACGTAATCGCACCATTATTGAACACCTTGTTAAATGGTCAACGTATCCTCAGAAAGATGCCACTTGGGAACGTGATGATGTAATGAGACTAAATTATCCAGATTTCATGTCGAGGTGAGGACACCTCAAATTTTTCAAGTGTGGGAGAATGTAAGATCCCCAATTTTTGGGTCTCTTTTAAAATTAACATAATTAGCTTTCAATATCTATCTTGTCAAATTTTGATATAAGATGCGTAATTGACAGTATTGGAAGGTTCTAAAGTAAAAAGCAAGGCCATTTCCATGTTCTAGTAGGTTAGATGGACGTTTGATTCAGTTTTGGAAAAATTCACTATTTTTAGTTTTTTCATACTTTTTATGCTTTTAAGTGTTTTTTTACAAAAAACAAGGTCGTATCCTTGATCTATGTGTCCCAAGGAAGCTATGGTTCAAATTTGTTAAATCTACTTTTTGAGTGCTTTTCACACTATTTTTAGCTTTTCATGATTTTTAGTGCTTTTTAGTGAAAAGCGAGTCCGCTTTCTTATTCCAGTGGACGAGGGGAACCCGTGGTTCAAATTTTTTTTTTTTTGCCTTTTATCCTACTTTTTAGTTTTTCGTGCTTTTTGGTGTTTTTGAAAAGCAATGTGCTTTTATGATGACCTAAACATAAAAATATTAATTTTAGTCTCCTTCGGATTTAAAAATGATCACCCGGAGCAAAAACAAGACCAAATGGGATTTTCAGAGGAATTATTTTTATGAAAAGCAGTACTGTAAATACGTCGAGGCAGTACATAAAATTCATAATTATGTCGGGACATTACTGTGTGGCATAGTTTAGCTAAGTGTAAGGTCCCCAAACCCGCCGACACCAAAAACGGGATGGAACCATTGACAGGTCTCTAGGCCTACTAAAGTCAAAGTCCTTAAACAGGAAAAATTCCAGGGAATTCACCCTTACCATTGACAATGGTTTAGGTTTATAGCCCTATAAAGAGACCTAGTCCAGTCTCGCAATGAAAACGGGACTAAAAAAAATATTTTTCCGGCCCTATAACTTCATCATTCAGATTATGGTTTCCTTAACCAACGGTTTTCTCCCCCTAACATATGTGAGGGCACAACCGTTGGTGGATTCCTCGTCCAAGTGAAGAAGTTTCTAAACGTTTTAGTGCACAGGAATGGATAGTTACATGACTAATCAAGTCCACCCGTCCATGATTGACAACCTTAGTCAATCCCCACTTACCACCTCGCACTCACACATGATTTCTGTATTGTTTAATTACTACCACATTCTTTGCACAATTAAAACAATGATTCTTTTTAGCTTTCACAAATGAATTTTTTTTAAGACAACCTTTGAAAACAGTATTGAAGACATTCTTTCAGCAAACAAACATCCTTAGACTTAAGACAAGGTACTGTCATTCTGAAGTATCTCTGACCAGTACTGGTTTGTCTCAAGACCACCTATACAGGGGTGAAAAAATGGCACCCATTTTTTATTTATAAAAACCTGGGTAGAAAAAGCCATCACCCAAAGTCTGGGCGCCCATACGCCAACCGGTTGCCCATACAATCGGGCGGTTCCTCTAGGATAAACTTGAAACCTTAAGTAATATCCACAAACACAAACAAGCACGGGGTAAAGACTCCACGCGCGCTGAGGAAACCTCAGCCATGGCGGAATCGCCATCATTACTCATTACCTCGAGTAAAATATTTCCAAGGAATCGGAGGTGTCTTGAGACAAGATGTCTTAAGGATGGTCAAACATTTCTTTCCTAGGTCAATTAGTCATAACCCGATCATTTCTTTTCTATTTACAATCATTGCTCGTTGGTTCCGTGGAAGTTACCTTCTATTTACAGCCAATTTATCCTTTCTAACCTTACGTATGCAATGCTAACTTAAAAATGAACTTTAAAAGATTTTAAGTGAACAAAATAGAAATCCACCTGGGACTGCTTGTCCATGTGCTGCTGCGCTGGAACCCCCAGACTCTCCTCCGTTGGCCTATGGCTAGGCCCAGCCTCATGGTCATTAGTGGCTTTATTCCTTTTGTTGCTAATATCCTCTTCCTCGGCAAGAGGATTTCCTCGGGTTCTCTTTGGAGCCATATCGATAGCCTTATAAAAAGAGTTAATCGATTAGAGGTTTAATTGAATAATCTCTTTTCTTCCTTTTTACCCAAAAAATAGGATTTTTGGAGTAAGTAGATATCCTTGATAGTTAATTGGATGAGATATTCCTCCTATACTTCCTTATACTATAAGTAATTTCCCATAATTACCATTTAATTAAGGAAGCTTTTTAACTAGGTTTCTCCTTAGTCTATTTTCCCTGAATATTTTGTATGTAACCTTAGTAAATTATAATTCCTATCGGCTAATGGATTACTCACCCTAATTGTAATTTGATATGTTCTATCTTTAGGAATTTTCATAAATTTGATTTATAACCTTTCCCTCCTATACTTATGGTCTAATTTAAGCAAAATTTTGCTAATAATAATTTGTTACACCAACCATTTATGCTGAGGTAATTTTCCTAACCTTCAATAGTGATTTTGAACCTCAGGTATTTATTTGGTAAGTAGATAAATTCATTTACTAATTTTCTTTCACTATTTTATACGCAAAATTAGTTACTTTTATTGAAAATAAGTATTTAAACTATTTATCTGAGGTAGGGGTATTTATCATGGATTTCTCAAGGTGTGTTCTACCTATGATAATTATATCAAAGGTTTTTGGATGAATTTACTAATTTTCCCCTTTTATTTTCCCATAGAAATAATGTAAATTTACTGAGATAATTAGGTAAACTAATTATCACAGGTTTCCTAACATGTAATTTACCTCTGATAAATAACTCAATGCATTTTTAATCAAGAGTAATTCTGCTAAAGTAATTAGGTAAATTAATTATTTGAGGTTAACATAATTATCACGTGTTCCCTAACATGTACTTAACCACTAATAAATAACTCAAAGCATTTTGAATCAATTTGTGAATTTCCCCCTTTTAATTTGTCCTAAAACATAGTAATTCTGCTAAACTAATTAGGTAAATTAGTTATCTGAGGTAAACATAATTATCACGGGTTTCCTAACATGTAATTAACCTCTAATAAATAACTCAAAGAATTTTGAATCAATTTGTTAATTTTCCCCTTTTAATTTGTCCTAAAAATAAAGTAATTCTACTAAAGTAATTAGGTAAATTAATTATCTGAAGTGAACATAATTATCATAGGTTCCCTAACAGATAATTAACTTCTGATAAATAACTTAAGGCATTTTGAATCAATTTGATTATTTTCCCCTTTATTTTTCTTTAAAAAACAATGTAATTCTGCTTAATTAATTATGAAAATTACTCAAAAAGTTATAAGATAATTTTCTTAGCTTAATGATAGTTTAGCACAGCTCTGATAATTATCTCAACTTAATCTAAACGTAATAATATAATTCCCATTAATTTATGGTTAATATGGATAATTTCAGCTTTAATATGATATAATAATTAATTAGCTTAATATCCCTATGCTTAATTACAACAATCAGTAGAGAATGTTTAATTAAGAGAGGATTCTTGAGTATACATAGGATTAATATTTAATTTATTAAGAAAATAGATTAACCTAGCTTTGCTAATTAAGAATTAGGTTAATTATCGTTTAATTTAATCAACTAGAGCTTAATCTCTAGTGATTTCTGCGTAGCGGCTCTCTAGATGAGAGAGAGTGCGTCAAGGCTCCGAGTCTAAATTTTTATGAAGGAAAGGGATCCTTTTTATAGTCTTTCTGGGCCCCTAGCAGTTCCTCGCAGGTTTTGACACCTCAAGCAGGCCCCCAGCTTCAAGGTAGCGCCAACTGCTGCTATTTCTATCTCTGGCAGGTTCCCCACAGCTCCACACTGTCCCCACAGCTTCCAGAATCGATTTTGGTTGATTTTACCGATTTTTAATGATGAAAATTGGAATATCAGTTAATTCTAGAACCTTAGGATAAGAAAGTCTTTATTAATAATAATTACTGAAACCATCCAATTTTTATTAATTAATTGAATTCCTAGTGTAACCTTCCAAGGCCCGTAACTTTTGCAGCTTAATTGAATTAATTAATTGAATTCCTAGTGTAACCTTCCAGGGCCCGTAACTTTTGCAGCTTTTATCGGATTCTGATTCTGAAAATTACTAACCATAGTAAAGCTCTGCTTATGATTCTAAAAATACCAATATCAGTCATGATTGAATCATTCAACAGTGGTTTTCAAGTTAATCTTACAAGCTTTGTACAATTTTTAAGGTTTCAAAAAACTAGAAACCTTACAATCACCCCAAGTTAAGGAATTGAGATGTCCTCATCTCAACCGAAATTGGTAAAATCCTCCCAGGTGGCGTTTTCAGTAGGGTAGTCTTTCCATTTTACTAAATGTGATAACTCTATTTCGTAGACTCCTTTCCCTAGTGTCGAGAATACAATCTGGTTGGAGTTCAAGAATTCCCTGCTTCTGCATCACAATCTGTTCGTCATCTAGAGTGTGATTTGGATTTGTGATGTAGGGTTTTAGAAGACTGATATGGAATACATTATGGACCTTGAGGTGCTCAGGTAGTCTTAGTTTGTAAGCTTGATCACTGATTACTTTAATCACTTCATAAGGTCCACAATATCTGGGGCTTAGTTTTTTGTATTTTCCCAAGGATAAAGTGATTTTCTTTGGCCGTAGCCTAAGGAATACTTTATCCCCTTGTTTGAAAAACCGATCAGACCTTTTTTTATCAGCATATTGTTTTTGGTGGTCCTTGGCTGCATGAATGTCTTGTCTTATGGCTTTGGCTTGGGCATCCATCTCCTCCAACATTTGCTTTGAAGCTTCTACTCTTGTAGTAGGGTCAGAAAAGTTTAGGGGTGATATACATTCATGCCCATAAAAAGCATTGAATGATGAGTTATAGGCGAATTCCACGAGAGGAAGAAATTGGATCCATTTTCGGGGTTCTCTACTACAATAGGCTCTAAGGATGTCTTCAATAACTTGATTCACTCTTTCCGTCTGGCCGTCTGTCCAGGGGTGATACGATGTACCAAAACATAGCCGGGTACCTAAGGATTCAAATAAAGCTTTTTTGAAGTGAATTTTGCATCTCTGTCACTGACTATTCTCTTAGGAAGTCCGTGTAATCTGAAGATCTCCTTGATAAATAGATGGCTTATGTCTGATGTAGTGTAAGTTGTTTTTACAGGCATCAAATGGGATACTTTAGTCAGCATATCCACTACCACCATAATGGAGTCGTAACCCCCTTGAATAGTGGGAAGCCCTATTACAAAATCCATGCTAATGAGTTCCCATTTCATTTGAGGAATGTCCAGAGGTTGAAGTTTTCCTGGCATCATTAATCGTTCAGCCTTAATCTTTTGACAGGAAAGACATCGTCTGATGTAGCGAAGTATATCTCCTTTCATTCTTGGCTAGAAATAGCTTTTCCTTATGGCATTAAGGGTCTTTACATAACCAGGATGGCCGGCAATTGGAGCGTTGTGTCCTTCATAAAGGATTAACTCCTTTAATGTTGGATTCTTAGGAATGTAAAGCCGATACTTATAATAGAGAAGCCCATCCTCAAGTGAATAATTCTTGATTTTGTCTTTCTCTTTCTCTTTTAGGTCCTGTTGATTGATAACCTGTAGAAGTTTTTGATAATCCTTATCTTCCAGAGAAGCTTCCTTAACCTTGTTTATAATTGGATTGTCGACTGTGGAAATAGCCCCAAGAAAAACCTTACGGCTAAGAGCGTCAGCAACCACATTCTCTTTCCCTGGTTTATATTTTATTTCAAAATCATATTCCTGTAAGAGTTCTATCCATCTTCTCTGCCTCATGTTGAGTGTTGCTTGTGAGAAAATCCATTTTAAACTCTGATGATTGGTGATTAACTGGAACTTCCCTCCTAGAAGATAGTGCCTCTAGAGTTTTAGAGCATGGATGATAAGTAGGAGTTCCAGATCATGAGTTGGATAATTCAGCTCGTGGATTTGTAATTTTCGAGAAGTAAAGGCGACTGGTCTGTCTTCTTGGTTTAAGACTCCTCCTATAGCAAGACCGCTGGCATCTGTTACTACTTCAAACTCTTGAGTGAAGTCAGAAAGTTTGAGTACAGGGGCTGATGTGAGATTTTGTTTTAGTTTGAGGAAACAATCCTCCTGTTCTTTTTCCCATGTAAGTTTGGCTGTCTTTTTAAGTAGCTGCGTCAAGGGTGTGGCGATGACTGCATAATCTTTGACGAAGATTCTATACCATCCTGTAATGTCCAAAAATCCTCGAATCTCACTGACCGTTTTTTTATTGTGGCCAGTCTATTATATCGTTAATCTTTGTGGGGTTTACTGAAATTACTTCAGGATTTATTATAAAACCAAGATAACTAACTTCGGGCGTGAAAAGCACACATTTACTCATCTTGGCATATAACTGATGTTGGCGTAGAAGATGAAGTACTTTACGTACATGGCCTTCATGCTCTTTTTCATCCTTGGAATATACCAGGATATCATAAAAAAAAACCAACACAATATCATCCAGATATTCTCTGAATATATCCTGCATGAGACGGTTAAAAGTAGCCGGAGCATTTGTAAGACCAAAAGGCATCACGATGAACTCATAATGCCCATACCGGGTGTTGAAAGCAGTTTTGTAAATATCTGCCTCCTTAATCCGGATTCGATGGTAACCTGATGTGAGATCAATTTTTGTGAATATCTTGGCTCCATGTAATCTATCAAGCAATTCATCAATGCGAGGAATAGGATATTTATTCTTTACCAATACCTGGTTAAGTCCCCTATGATCGATGAAGAGACGTAAAGATCCATCCTTCTTCTTTTGGAATAGAACAGGCACTCCCCAAGGTGAAATGCTTGGTCTTATGAATCCTTGTTCAATAAGCTGATGAAGCTGTTCTTTTAATTCAATAGCTTCAGGGAGGGACATTTTGTAGGGTCTTTTTGAAATTGGTTCACTACTTGGAAAGGTTTCTACTTCGTGGTCTATATCCCTAGGAGGAGGTAAATTTGAGAGATATTCCGGAAATATATCTGAAAATTTCTTAAGCCATTCAGGAGTTGTGTTGTCCCTTGAATCATCTGCCTTATTAAGTTTTACTACAAAGATCTGTTGCCCCTTGCGTAACCCCTTTAGAAGTCGACTAGCCTTAACTAAATGAGCCTTAGGCTTCCCATTTGATTCTTGTACTAATGTTTCTTCACCTAAGTGATTTTTGAAGGTTAAGTTCCCTTGAGCACAATGAATTTGGGCTTGATTTTTTATTAACCAATCCATTCCTAAAATGCCATCATAGATTCCTACTGGTAGAGTCTGAAAGTAAGATGAAGTAAGGGTTCCTCTTAGTTCAAAATCAACTTCCCCAACTGTAAATTGAGATAGAACCTCTTTCCCATTTGCTAGTTCTACCACTAATTTCTTGGTGGGATATTGGTTCAATTTAAGTTTCCTTAAACATTTAGGGGAGAGAAAAGAGTGAGTGCTGCCACAATCTATAAGTAGTTCAAAATTTTCACCTTCTTTGTTTACAATGGTTTGGATGACAGCATATTGTTGCCGAGCTCCAGGGTTATCAATGGCGGCAAAAAGAGTAGCTCTTTCATCTTCCTCATCTAGCAAGGTAGGCTCTCCTGCAGCATAAGCTATGGCTCCTCTACCTCTTCCTCTACCTCTTCCTCTACCCCGTCCTCTATTTCCTCTACCTCTTTGATTATTCCCTTGTCCTATCTGAGTCTGAGAAGTGGTTCCGGCAGCAACTCTGGGATTTTGCCCCTCGGGGCATTGACTCTTGTAGTGTCCCATTCTATTGCATCCATAGCATCTGATGTTTGGAAAAGTATGCTCTATAGTGGCTGCAGCAGCTGACACTGCCCTTCATTGGTTTCCTTGGTTGTAATTTCCTCTTGCTCTTCCTCTAAAGTTATTGTAGTTGTAATAGCTCCTTGCAGGGGGGTTTCCTTCAGTTGCAAGTGGTTTAGCTCTTAGAAGAGCATCTTGAATAGAGATGGGTCTCATAGCCTCCAAGCGGGTACTTAAAGGTTTGTTTAGACCCTGACAGAAACGAGCAATCTGTTGTTGCATAGTCATTGGTGGTGCATAACGTCGTAAAGACACATATTTGGTATAGTACTCTTCCAAAGTAATCCCTAACTATTTGAGGGCGAAGAATTCATTCATTTTAATAGCTTGGTGAGCTGGAGGAAGATATCTTTCTTTCGCTGCCTACTTCATTCTTTCCTAGCAGGGACTAATGAAGGGTTATCTCTACAGTATTGTTTCCTCCACAGTTTTGCATCTCTGGTGAGTCGAAACATTCCTAAAATTACATGATATCCCGAAGCAGTTCCTGCTGCCAAGAAATAATCATCCATGGCGTCGAGCCAGGCTTCGGCATCACGTTCTAAGTTGGTTCCCTCTCCCTTGAAAGTTGGGAGTTGAACTTGTTTTAACAGTAGTTTCTTTTCCTGGGTGGGAGTGTAGAGACTTTTTTCATTTCCCTGGGTTTGTAATTAATGAAAATCTTTTAGTGATAACACTACTTTTGTTTTGTTATGCAAGTTTTCTACTCTATATACTTTTAAAAAATGAAAACAAAAATCCGACAATCATTATCACCATCTCAATTAAACTACACAAGCATGTCATAAAACCATGGTGTATACAAGGGTTAATACAACACTGACTCATACTATATACAAGATGGACTCATACTATGTACAAGATGGACTCATGCTATATACAAGATGGACTCATACTATATACAAGATGGACTCATGCTATATACAATGTGTAACTCTCTAAATAAACATCCTCTTCACCACTGGTGGGTCTGACAGGGGTCTACCCTCATGGGCTACCTGATAATATACCCACTAATTTTGTGACACTTCTACCCCATCTATAATAATGGTATGATCTGAATCTTCGGTCCCACTGAAAAAGAAAACTTCGATGGTCCGAAGTGTTTCTGCCCTCTTGAGTCTTTTCAGATTGAGTGTCAACCCTTCTACATGTCCCGCATCAATCAGGAAAATTCCGCCAAACTGTGACCAGCTGATTCCCCATGTAGGAGGAGGGGAAAACATTACATCTAATAATTGCATGATGCTCTTGCGAAGTACAAAGTTATTGGAGCTGCAAGCAGCCTCGAACATGATGTTGAAAATCACAAACTTTCGGTAAGCTTGGTGGATATTTTCCCGTATTGATAGGGAAATTCTCATTTCACAATATACCATCATTAAAAATGCAATATAACTTGTGCCTATTTTTTCAACTTTTATCGTCCTAAGGTCAGGACCTTATTAAACCATGCTCTGATACCACTTGTAAGGTCTCCAAACACGCCGACACCAAAAACGGGATGGAACCATTGACATGTCTCTAGGCCTACTAAAGTCAAAGTCCTTAAACAGGAAAAATTCCAGGGAATTCACCCTTACCATTGACAATGGTTTAGGTTTATAGCCCTAGAAAGAGACCTAGTCCTGTCTCGCAGTGGAAACGGGACTAAAAATATATATTTTTCTGGCCCTATAACTTCATCATTCAGATTATGGTTTCCTTAACCAACGCTTTTTTTCCCTAACATATGTGAGGGCACAACCGTTGGTGGATTCCTCGTCCAAGTGAAGAAGTTTCTAAACGTTTTAGTGCGCGGGAATGGATAGTTACTTGACTAATCAAGTCCACCCGTCCATGATTGACAACCGTAGTGAATCCCCACTTACCACCCCGCACTCACACATGATTTCTGTGTTGTTTAATTACTACCACATTCTTTTCACAATTAAAACAATGATTCCTTTTAACTTTCACAACTGAATTTCATTAAAACAACCTTTGAAAATAGTATTGAAGTCATTCTTTCAGCAAACAAACATCTTTAGACTTAAGACAAGGTATTGTCATTTTGAAGTATCTCTGACCAGTACTGGCTTGTCTCAAGACCACCTATACAGGGGTGAAAAAATGGCACCCATTCCTTGTTTATAAAAACCGGGGTGGAAAAAGCCATCACCCAAAGTCCGGGCGCCCATACGCCAACCGATTGCCCATACAATCGGGCGGTTCCTCTAGGATAAACTTGAAATCTTAAGTAATATCCACATACACAAACAAGCACGGGATAAAGACTCCACGCGTGCTGTGAAAACCGACTCATCCATGGTGGAATCGCCATCATTACTCATTATCTCGAGTAAAATATTTCCAAGGAATCAGAGGTGTCTTGAGATAAGCTGTCTTAAGGATGATCAAACATTTCTTTCCTAGGTCAATCAGTCATAACCCAATCATTTCTTTCCTATTTACAATCATTGCTTGTTGGTTTCGTGGAAGTTACCTTCCATTTACAGCCAGTTTATCCTTCCTAAGCTTACGTATGCAATGCTAACGTAAAAATGAACTTTAAAAGATTTTAAGTGAACAAAATAGAAATCCACGTGGGACTGCTCGTCCATGTGTTGCTACGCTGGAGCCCGCAGACTCTCCTTTGTCGGCCTATGGCTAGGCCCAGCCTCATGGTCATTAGTGGCTTTATTCCTTTTGTTGCTAATATCCTCTTCTTCGAGGAAGGATTTCCTTGGGTTCTCTTTGGAGCCATATCGGTAGCCTTATAAAATGACTTAATCGATTAGAGGTTTAATTGAATAATCTCTTTTCTTCCTTTTTACCCAAAAAATAGGATTTTTGGAGTAAGTAGGTATCCTTGATAGTTAATTGGATGAGATATTCCTCCTATACTTCCTTATACTATAAGTAATTTCCCATAATTACCATTTAATTAAGAAAGCTTTTTAACTAGGTTTCTCCTTAGTCTATTTTCCCTGAATATTTTGTATGTAACCTTAGTAAATTATAATCCCTATCGGCTAATGGATTACTCACCCTAATTGTAATTTGATATGTTCTATCTTTAGGAATTTTCATAAATTTGATTTATAATCTTTCCCTCCTATACTTATGGTCTAATTTAAGCAAAATTTTGCTAATAATAATTTGTTACACCAACCATTTATGCTGAGGTAATTTTCCCAACCTTCAATAGTGATTTTGAACCTCACGTATTTATTTGGTAAGTAGATAAATTCATTTACTAATTTCCTTTCACTATTTTATACGCAATATCAGTTACTTTTAATGAAAATAAGTATTTAAACTATTTATCTGAGGTTGGGTTATTTATCATGGATTCCTCAAGGTGTGTTCTACCTCTGATAATTATATCAAAGGTTTTTGGATGACTTTACTATTTTTCCCCTTTTATTTCCCCTGAAAATAATATAACTTTACTGAGATAATTAGGTAAACTAATTATCTAAGGTTAACATAATTATCACGGGTTTCCTAAGATGTAATTTATCTCTATTAAATAACTCAATGCAGTTTTGAATCAATTTGCTAATTTTCCCCTTTCAATTTGTCCTAAAAACATAGTATTTCTGTTAAAGTAATTAGGTAAATTAATAATGTGAGATTAACATAACTATCACGGGTTACCTAACATGTAATTAACGTTTTATTTAACATGTAATTAACCATTGATAAATAACTCAAAGGATTTTGAATCAATTTGATAATTTTTCTTTTTTAATTTGTCGTAAAAACAGAGTAATTTTGCTAAAGTAATTAGGTAAATTAATTATCTGAGGTTAAAATAATTATCATGGGTTTCCTAACATGTAACTAACCTATAATAAATAACTCAAGGAATTTTGAATCAATTTGCTAATTTTCCCCTTTTAATTTGTCCTAAAAACTGAATAATTTTGCTTAAGTAATTAGGTAAATTAGTTATCTTAGGTTAACATAATTATCACGGGTTTCCTCACATGTTATCAACTTCTAACAAATAACTCAAAGCCTTCTTTTAATTTGTCCTAAAAACAAAGTAATTCTGCTAAAGTAATTAGGTAAATTATCTATCTGAGGTTAAGATAATTATCATGGATTTTGCAACATGTAGTTAACCTTTGATAAATAACTCAAAGCATTTTGAATCAATTTGCTAATTTCCTCCTTTTAATTTGTCCTAAAAACAAATGTAATTCTTTTGAAGTAATTAGGTAAATTAGTTATCTGAGGTTAACATAATTATCACAGGTTCCCTAACATGTAATTAACCTCTGATAAATAACTCAAGTCATTTTGAATCAATTTACTAATTTGTCTCTTTTAATTTGTCCTAAAAATAGAGTAATTCTTCTAAAGTAATTAAGTAAGATAATTATCTGAAGTTAACATAATTATTGCAGGTTTCCTAATAGATAATTAACCTCTGATAAATAACTCAAGGCATTTTGAATACATTTGATTATTTTCCCCTTTATTTTTCTCTAAAAAACAGTGTAATTCTGCTTAATTAATTATGAGAATTACTCAAAAAATTATAAGATAATTTTCTTAGCTTAATGATAGTCTAGTACAGCTCTGATAATTATCTCAACTTAATCTAAACTTAATTAATATAATTCCCATTAATTTATGGTTAATATGGATAATTTCAACCCTAATATGATATAATAATTAATTAGCTTAATATCCCTAAGCTTAATTACAACAATCAGTAGAGAAGTTTAATTAAGAGAGGATTTTAGAGTATACATAGGATTAATCTTTAATTTATTAAGAAAATAGATTAACTTAGCTTTGCTAATTAAGAATTAGGTTAATTTCAGTTTAATTTAATCAACTAGAGCTTAATCTCTAGTGATTTCTGCGTAGCGGTCTCTCTAGATGAGAGAGACTGTGTCAAGGCTTCGAGTCTAAATTTTTATGAAGGAAAGGGGGTCTTTTAATAGTCTTTCTGGGGCCCTGGCAGTTCCTGGCAGGTTTTGACACCTCAAGCAGGCCCCCAGCTTCAAGGTAGCGCCAACTGCTGCTATTTCTGTCTCTGGCAGGTTCCCCATAGCTCCACACTGCCTCCACATCTCCAGAATCGATTTTGGTTGATTTTATCGATTTTTAATGATGAAAATTGGAATATCATTTAATTCTAGAACCTTAAGATAAGAAAGTCTTTATTAATAATAATTACTGAAACCATCCAATTTTTATTAATTAATTGAATTCCTAGTGTAACCTTCCAGGGCTCGTAACTTTTTCATTTTTTATCGGATTCTGATTCTGAAAATTACTAACCATAGTAAAGCTCTTCTTATGATTCCCAAAATACCAATATCAGCCATGATTGAATCATTCAACGGTGGTTTTCAAGTTAATCTTACAAGCTTTGTACAATTTTTAAGGTTTCAAAAACTAGAAACCTTACACTAAGGTTCCATTAGTTGGCCAGATACTACTCAATTGGTCAGTTTTATTGGAAAAATTGAATGGTAAGTGGGAGAGTTGACCACCAAAAGCTATGCCATGTAATTAGAAAAGACTCGAGTCTTTTCCCAAAATTAGGAAGCTAATCTTGGCTGAGACGTAACGCTACCTGTAGCTTGGGACACACTTCGGACAGTTGGAAAATCTATAAAATTGCCAGATAGTGTTGAGTTTTCAGTGCCGTCTGTTGCATCTACTACGGCAAGGCTATACATATCTATTACACGGAGTGGTGCAAGCTCTTCATCATCACATCTCCATAAATCTTCTCTCTCGAGAGGAAGAAGAAGAAGAAGAGGAAGGATACTCTCTCTCTACTTGCTTACTATCTTCTCTCTTGTTTCACGGTGTACGCGCTCTCCGGAAGCTTTTGCGGTGATTACCTCTAAGTAGCTCTCATCACCGCTCTCTTGCGGAAAATCAAGAAGCCTCTCAACAGTCCCTAATCGATTCTAAAGCACGGTGAGAAGCTCTAAACTCCATAGACATCATCTCTCTCTCTCTCTCTCTCTCTCTCTCTCTCTCTCTCTCTCTCTCTCTCTCTCTCTCTCTCTCTCTGTCATTTTTCTAAGTAATCACCCTCTCGGTGATTGTTTTTTTGTATACGAGTGCATATATGGATTAACCGAGTACGCATGAAGTTGTCCCATGATTATTTCATCATGTTCAACACGTTGAGTTATGCACATGATGCGTTTATGATCATGTGTGTGCATAAAAAGTGCTTTTCGTTTCACGTTATAGAGACGGTAGGAACGCTGTTTTGGTCATAACTCACAAACCGTTATGAATCAGTCCAAACCCTTTATACCAAAGATAAAACACATCATTTAGAACATTTTATCTCTTTGGTGTCATGTGAAAATCACGCACGAGCTAAGAGATATGGTCAAAAAACAGCTTGCTGCCCACTGCACTTAACCAAATTTTTCGACTCCACGTTCCTTGCAGAACCACTATATAGATTCATCGGATGGGCAAACCCGTGTAACCAATTGAAAGCTTGATGAAAATTGATGATAAATGAATTTAGGTCTCAGTTATCACCTCGGGAATGCGAGTTATTAATCATTACATAACTGGTTTTGCCTACACGTATAGGGGTGCTACCAAGGGGGTGTACCATATTATGTCGTGAGTTAACGAAGCTATTTATGTATGATTTATGGGTTGTTTTGTTGAGTTTATTAGATGCCCATAAACTTATGTGAAGGTATATGGTTAGACATCCCGAATCGCATAGGCAGATATGATTAAAGTGGCTTTCTTTTGGGGTTATAGTTTGTTGTGTGAGTACCATATGGGTGAAGTGATGTGATAGAGTGCTAGTCTATATTATGGAGCTGAGCTTGATGCATTGATTTGGGGTCAAATACTTTCATTTGCATGTTATGCACTCTCCCGAAAATGCCAAAAAATAGTTTTTTTGCATATGAGTGAAGTTATGGTTTATGGTATCTAAAGGTCAGAGCTGTTTTGCATCATGTTTATGGTGATGGAATGCTATCATATGATGTATGGAAACTTATGGATTGATGCGGATGCCTCATATGCATGGGTATGATTGCTTTCCACCTTTCTAGGTCAAAACTAGCTCTATGTGCTAGGGAGGTGAAGTAAAGATATGATGCATCAACTTTGCATGGTTGGATGTTGTCAAAATTGGATTTTTATATCATGATTAGTTTCTGGTCGGACTCTTTTTATGCATGAAAGAATCACGTTTTAAGAGTCACGTGTGTATGGACTCGGATTGATTGCAGGGGTTATGTCAAACTCAAACTGTGGGAGTTTGTTCAGTGATTATGATTGGTGGTTAATGGCTGAGATCCCCTCATGGATTATGGTTGTGACTTTATGGTGGAAGCCAGCGTGGCTCATGGTTTTTTTTTCTGGATATGGTTATGCTGCCGAAATTTTTGCAGCATGTTATGTTCTAAAGTGGTTATGCAGGATTGGTCGTGCCTCACCCAAGTTGGGTGGAGTGGTCACCCGTGTGATGTGATTGGATTATGGTTTATGGTTTTTGGGATTGGATCATGAAGTGATCTAAATGGTTTATGGTAGATGTGTAAGGGTAGATACCCTGTACATTCTAACTGCTTGGAAAAGATTGTTTGTGTATATGGGAAGTGTTATTGTGATTGGACTCATGTGTTATGTTTCTCATGGCAGTGTTGCTACAAGACTAGGATCACCTACATCAATTAGCCTTAGACTAAAGGGTTGTTGACCTAGGGCTTTGCTGGGTCGGGGATGTTGTCTAAGTCTTCTTCTTTTTGTTAGGCTCATCTACACAGTTAGTGCATCAGGGGTCGAATGACCTACATGGCTAACATGTCGAAGATTTTGCGTTGGCTTTGCCTAAACACCCGGTGCTGGGCATCGAAGAGGCATGGCGCCTAAACTGGTATGGTTGGTCTTGATACCCTACCACCTACAGGTACTTGGGATCCTTTCAGAGCTCGGGTTCATGGAGGGAGGCAAAGAGGCCTCAGCTTATGTCTGGCTCGGGTAGCTTGAAGGTGTTCTGCCTGCTCTCGACGAAGTGAAATTGTCTCTATCTGTAGTAGAGCGGATGTGGATGGGTGGACCGGTCGATTTGTACACAGGGTCCTGTGCTCTACTAGCTATTTTTTCATAAGCTTTTGATGTTATGGTATACCCAGATTTTGTCCTTGCATTAATACATGGTTGCATGTTTCATTTAGATGGGACATTTAAAGATTCTCTGTTGTCATTCTCTCACATCTCTGTGCACTCTATTTCACCCTCCATTATATTCTCTCTCTTTCTCTTCCCACAACGCGGTGTACACATATATTCACCCTCCACAATGTCATATTTTTTCTTAAGTACGCTTTCATTCATAACACCCATTTAGGGGTAGCACTAGTTGCTAGGTACCTCTGGATGCAATCCGGCTCATGGCCTAAACTCCATGCTTGGTCCGGCATTGAGAACTCCTCCCCTATGCAAATGCTTTCGCAACTCTGATGTATAATGAAAATTGTATAAAGGTGTAAATTGTATATTTTGTGCATAGACCCCCAGGGAGGGGTATCCTTTCAACAACGCTTCCACAAAGATTCCATAAAGATTCCTCAAAGATTCTCTAAATATTTCAAATAAAGATGTTGATGAAGTGATGAAGACGAAGATGGATGGTGTAATGTGAAGATACAAGCTCATGGACATCATTGAATATCCCGTTATTATTATTTTGAGCCATTACGGCCTCTTTTGTAATGTTTACGGGAACTTCATATTTTAAGTCAGCAATTGTATTGAGGCCATAGATGCTTGTTGGATGAGCAAAGCCAGCTCACGGTGTTGTAATTAAGCTCTATAGAAGCCTAGGGACAAATAAGGTCATTTTGGTCGGACATTAGGTTTTTTAAAGCTTAGTATATAAGCCAAAACCTAAAGCTTTGTAAGGAGACTTATAATAAATCTGATCTTCTGTGTCGTTGGGAGACTGCGAGAGAGTGAGAGAGTGTGTGTGTGTGCTACAGGAGCTACGGTGGTCGGAATCGCAAACGGAGAGCAGCAGTGTGTTGCCCACGAGGAGAGCTACGCGTTGATGCTTACATCACGCGCGTTCGTCTGTGTTTTGGCAGATTCACCCGCGAGCTACTTTTGGAGTTTCGGTGAGTAACTGTTGTCCGTTTTTGCATTTCAGCATATCCACGCGATCAGAGCGAGTAGAGCTACACATTAGGCACTTTAGTTTTTGGAAACGTCAACCTGCAAAAATCGGCCAGACATCCTACGTGTTTCTGCACGGAAGGTATTGAGTAGGTTTTTTTGGTCACGGACCTTAGATAGAGTGGCCTATTGGTGTTGATAGGATATCCCTCAAGTTTCGTAATGTTTCGAGAACGTCTAATGGGCTTTTGGCTTGCGGTAGCATCATAGGAGACTCTCACGTTCACAGAACCGATAGCATGTAGAGTTGATATCTCTGTAGGAAGTAGTCATTAGTCGGTCGAGTAGAGGTTGACACCCTTTGCTTGCTTCCACGCGCCTGCGGGTCGAGCTTCGTCCTCAGTTGACATTATATGCTAGGTGAGTTCTCGTTGTGCTGACGTCCGTCGCGGCGTATCCGTCCAATAGGGTATCTCTCATAGACAAAGGTATGATGAGGCCTAACTCCTCTCCCTTTTGTTCTCTTGTCCTTTTAGTGCAAAAGAAAGATGGTACATAGGTGTGGACTATCGAGCACTAAACCATATCAATCAAAAACAGATTTCCTGTGCGTCGGGTAAAAGATCTATTTGATAAACTACAAGGCTCTACCTACTTCAATAGGATTGACCTTAAAAGTTGCTATCATCAAATGACGATAGTGGATGAAGATATCCTAAAGACCGCGTTTTGTACAATGTTTGGTCTTTATGAAAATCTAGTCATGCCTTTTGGCTCGACCAATGCACCAGCCACATTCAATCATTTGATGGAGAAAATATTTAGACCCTATCGTAAGTTCACTGGAGTGTTCTTTGATGATATCATTATCTACTCCAAGTCCTTGGAGGAACACAAGCAACATCTCCAAGTGATTTTTCAAGCATTGAGGGAGAACAAGCTTTTTCTCAACCAAAGGAAAATCAAATTTTTCCTTCAAGAGATTCAATACTTAGGTCATATTATCTCTCAAGATGGTATCCATATGGATCCATCGAAGTTAGAGGTAATAAAAGCATGACCTAATCCAAGGAATCTACATGAGTTAAGAACCTTTATTGGTATGTGTGCATACTATAGACGCTTCATAGCAGAATTTTCTCAAATAGCAAGACCATTACATGACTTAACAAAGAAGAACGCTAAGTATTCATGGACTGCTAAGGAGAAAAATGCTTTTGAAAAGCTCAAAGAGAAGCTTACCTCTCAACCGGTACTCATGCTTCCAGATCTCTCAAAACCAATTGAGGTCCAATGTGATGCTTGTGGTGATTGCCTTGGAGCAATCTTGCTTCAAGAAGGGCATGCCATAGCATATGAGAGCAGAAGGCTCAATACGGATGAACGATTCTTGGGCATTTATAAGAAAGAGCTTTAGCTGTTCTACATGCCCTAGACACATGGAAGCACTAAATATTGGGGACTCCATTCATTTTATGAACATACCACCAAAGTCTCAAGTACTTCATGACACAAACCAAGCTTTCCGACAATCAAATGAGGTGGGAAAATTTTATTTGGCATTTTTATTTTCATATTGCTCACATTGCAGGTAAGCACAATCAAGTGGCCGATGCACTTTCACGACGACCAAAAGTGAATGCGGTGTCTATAGCAGCTCACAATGATCTATCTTCTATGATAGATGCGTATGCTACTGACCATGAATTTAAAGATGTAATGTCAGCCTTGATTTGGGGAAGAAAGAGGAACCATTTACCTTGCAGGATGGTTATCTTCTCCATGGCAATAGGCTATGTGTTACCCACTCCCTTTGTGAGAAAGTCATCTATGAATCCCATGCTCCTCCCTATGTGGGGCATAGTGGAATTCAACCTACTCTTCAAGGAGTAGAGACGTACTTCTATTGGCCTACCATGAAAGTGGACATATAAGAGTATGTTTCAAAATGTGTGGTATGCCAAAAGATTAAGTATGATAGAGGGGAGAAACCTCGATTACTCTAGCCATTGCCGATCCCTAATTCACCATGGGAGAGTATGTCCATCGATTTTATCTTTGTATTACCCGAGTCTATCCATGGGAATACGAGAATATGAACAATAGTCGAAAGCTTTAGCAAGCAAGCACACTTTATTTCTATTAAAAATACTATTAGGCACACCAAATGGCAACCCCCTTCATATCTCACATTTTCAAACACCATGGATTACCAAAATTCATCATGTCAGATAGAGATCCTAGAATGACCAATAATTTTGGGAAAGGTCTTTTTGAAAATCTAGGTACAAGATTGAATTTTCTATTCGGCCTACCACCTACAAACGGATAGTCAAAGTGAGATAGCCAATATTACGATACTCGATCTACTAAAGAATTGTGTTACGGAAGTAGATCAATGCTCACAATGGGAGAAGTACTTACCCCTTGTAGAGTATGCATACAATAATACTGTCCATAGGACTACGGGAAAAGCACCTTTTGAGATCATAGAGGGAAGACCTAAAAGTCCCTTGCTACTTAAAGTACATGGGAAGATCTTCGCTGTTGCTGATGAGTATAGCCGTGACCTACAAGAATATTTTCAAAAGATTAAGGAGGCTATACCATCTCTCAACAAAGGCAAAAAGCTGCTGCTGACAAGCACAGAAAGGCCTTAACATTCAAAGAAAATGATTGGGTCTTGCTTAAGTTTCCCAAGGCTCGATTGAGGCAAACAACATGCAAAAATCCTACGGGCCATCAAAACTATTATACTAAACTAGCAAAAAGATACAATGATCCTTTTCAAATCTTGAAGCCAATCGATGACATGGCTTATGAACTCAAGTTGCCCAACCATTGGCTCATACAGAATGCTTTTCATGTGAGCCTACTTAAGCCCTACAAAGGAGAGCCACCAAGAGAACCAATTATTGAAGACCCTCCAAAAATCGAAGACCAAGAAGAGGTGCTACAACCTGAAGCTATCCTTCGGCATGAAGAGAAGGTACTACGACATGGTAAGATTATCCGACGGTATCATATTAAGAAAAAATATTATCCTTTTGAAGATGCTAGATGGATGCAGGAATACAACTTAAGGATAGTATGAACCTTGTCAATGCTTACAATGCTACACTAGAGTAAGCAAATGTAAATGCTTTCTCAATGAACAATGTTTTTGTCTTATAAGACTAATCCTCTTTTGTGCACAAAGTTAAATAGTATACATGCTTAGAATCATGTTTGTGATGACGACGTCACTCAAACACCAAGTAGAATTTGTCACTCTACTTTGGGAGCATGATATGAACTTAAGAGAAGACATCCTTGCGGCAACTACATCTCCCAAGCACCAAATGGACAAGTCATACATTTTGAAATGATATCTTAGGATGAAAAGGGATCCTCTACTCGCTAAGAAACGTATACTAATGACTAAGACTTTATCTCTTCTACCTTATAGTCAAAGACGACTATGATTTCAAGAGAGAGGTAGTGTCATAAATTCTAATAGCTAACCAACCTAAATGATTTTCTCATATGAAACTGGTCGTTTAATGTGGAAGAATAAACGGGAACAAGGGTTAGAATATAGACATGTGCTTATGGATCTGTCTCAACATGGGGCCAAGGTTAAAGGGGTCCAAATGAGAGATGGTTTGTTAAACAACAATTCTACCTAATGTAGCTTAAATACCGTAGGGTTAGCTTCATTAAAGACCTCTAAAAGTTAGTGTTAAAATTTCCTTTGACCTTAGGCAAAGCTAGGGCTGACCTTGAGGTGGGAATCCTACACAATCATGAGGTGCTTGTCGTGCTTGCTAACTAAGGTGCTTAAAGTGTTTGTGGGAACCTTGCCCAAGCTTGAGGTGCTTCTCATGCTTAAATGACTAAGGTTCTTGAAGTGTTCAATTCAAACATGATCTCTCAAGAGGCATAAATGATTTTCATGCTTAAATGACTAGGGTGCTTGAAATGTTCAATTCAAACATGATATCTTAAGAAGCATAAAAGACACATGTCAAGATCCTCCGCATGTGGCCCTCATGATGTGCTTAAATCCTATTGGATATGCTTTAAAGGGTTCCAATGAGAATTCAGATGCATAAAAATAAATAATTAAGTTCTTTCTCTCAAAGAGGAAAAAGAGGACATATGTCCAAATGATATAATAAATGATACAAAAGAGAGAGAGAGAGAGAGAGAGAGAGAGAGAGAGAGAGGTGGACCAAGCATGAGAGGGAGTATACTCTCTCTCTCTCTCTCTCTCTCATTGTGTGAAGTGCAAAGTGCAAGAGCTACATCTCCTTCTCCAAGCTTGTTGAGAAGTTGAGAGCCTACACCAACACTCTTGTGTATGGAATGCAAATCCAACCAAGCATCATGCATCAATGCTTAAGCTTTCCATCTTCTTCATCTTCATTACTATGCTATTATGCTATGCTAAGCAAGAAGAGCGATGATAAGTGAGGAACTATTTCTTTCTCCTATGAATGATTCTTCTTCCTCTTCCCTATCCTCATTCCCTGCTAGCTCTCTTCACCTTCAAAGGTGTTTGAGGCCTTGGGACTGAGGCTTAGGATAGTTAACGCTTTTTGCAAAGTTTATGTTATGCTTGTGATGGATGAAGCTTTACATCTTCATTGCATCACCTAGGTCACAAGGAACACAAAGATTGTATTGTGCCAAGTCTCTCTTGATGGGAGAATCTATAATATAAATGCCTTTTGGAGGGAGGACCCGGCTCCAAGTAAATCTGGTCCTCAACTATTGTCATGTTCTCTAATACTCTCTCTTGCAAAATTATTGTTCATGCCAAGTTAATTAAGTATTATGTTTATGTCGCTACCATCAATTAAGTTCACCCTCTATGTTCTCAAAGTAATCTCACAAAAATTCTCACTCTAATTCTCTTAATTCTGCTATTCTCAAAGCTCATAGGCCATTTCCATTACAACCTACTACCAAAAGTTTGTCCAATTCCTCCTTCACTAGCTTTGCATAACTAGGGTTTAGCCTATACCTCTGCTGCACATCTGCATGTCCCTTAAGGTTAAGCTTGTGTTCACCAAAAGCTAGATCAACTCCCTTCATATCACTATAGTGCCAAGCAAAGACATCCTTCTATTCCTTGAGTAATCTGTTTACTATTAAAGGCTTGATCCAAATTGACATTGACTTTAACCATCATCTGAAATTCCTTATCTCATCCCAATTTCATATCTTCCAAATCATCTTGCTTCACTCTTGAAGATTTGGTCAAGTACTCTTCAAAATCCTCTTCTACCTTGATTTATGCCCGTTTTTATTCCTCCTCCACACCAAGTTCCTCCGGTAATAGCCTCTTCTTTCCCAAGTTTTGATTAAAGTTCACCTGCTTTGGAGTTTGTAACACATACCTATCTACAATATGTTATTCATTACCTCAACTATTGGGATCAGAGAAGAATTTACTTGCCAAAATTGTTCCTCTTCATCCTCATCAAGCTCTAGAGCCATGTTTATACTCTCTGCATGCAGTGGCTTGCAATTGGATGAAAGAACCTCATTGGGCACCATCCTCATTCTGGATTTTTTCTTTACCTGCCTCAATACCACACTGCCAGCTCCACTGACCTGTTTAACCTTTGCTTCTTTTAGCCAAGGCCTTCCCAATATCATTGGTTATGTTTGTGAAGACTTCTCCAACTTCAAGACAACAAAATTCACTTTAAACTTAAGTCCCCCATTATCAATCTACTTGTCCCCAACAATCCCCAAGGGTTGAATTCTTCTCTGGTCAGTCATCTTACTTGAAAGGGGGCAGGATCTGATTGAGTGATATCCAGTTCCCTACAAGTATCTTCTGGCAACACATTCACCCCAAATCCTCCATCAATTAATGCTCTAGTATATGTAATTGCCCCACGTTCACACCGATAACAAGAGCCTTGTGATCCGCATCAGCAGATTCCAATTCTGCAACATCGGGTTCCTAACATGTAACTTCTCCTTGCTTCGGACCTGCATACTACTGACCTTTGAAGAAATTGATTAGCAACTTGGGACCAACTCAAATATTTGTTTTAGACCAATTCGGGTAGAAGCGTCCATCAAAGCCTCAAAAAGTGCTTCAGACATCTTACCCATTGCCTTATTGGGTACTGTTAAGAGATGTTCAGGAGCCTTACAATTGACTCTCTGCTAACCACCTTCGGATACTCCAGGAACATACTCTGGTGCCAACATCGGACTGGTGATTTGTATCCCTTGCTTCTTTTGCACCTTATTAATCTCCTTAACCACTCCTCTCCTAATCCAAACCTGAATTTCCCAATCAATAGGTGGTACTGCCCCACTCTTGGGAACTTACTCCTTATTCATCTTATTACCTGCCCTAGTCATGACCATGGCTCTAGGGATCTGCTCTTCCTTGAAGACTTCCTCAATCTAAATACATTTGGTACAATCACAATGGAAATGATTCACAAATTTTTTCGTGTTACAACAGTCCACAACCTACGTTAGGGCTGCATCACGTACTGTTTCAAAGGTCTTTAGAGAATCTTCATGCTTCTCCTAAAGAATTTCTTCTCGAATCACAACATTCAATTGTGTTAGGGGCTGTTGTTGAGATTTATCTGATCTGTTGTTATATCGAATTATAGGGATGCCTCTTTCTGTGTAATGTTTACACCACAAGGAGCAGTCAAGACCTTGTCAATGTCCTATTGTCCCACAATAAGTACACGGTTGACTGCTACTAGCACCCTCTTTATTCCTTTGGTTATTCTAGCCACCCTGATTCTAAAATCTTTGATTAGATCCAGGGTTACCCCAACTCCAAAAATTCAGTGGTTGGTCTTGATTCCCCCCCCTGCACCCATTACATTGATTGTAGATGCATTCATCCTCTGTTGTACCCTTTCAGGGACACATCCTCAAAAATTAGGATTATACCAACATTTATCAAAACTATGTCCAAACACTTGACATGTGTGGCAATAGGGCCTTTCTGGCATTCCCAGCTTTGTAAGTCCCATTGTCTTCAACTGCTCAAAGATCAACTTACTGATCCCTTCCTGATCCTTACTATGTGGTTCCCTTTTCTTTTCTTTTGTCTTTAGGCTTCTCCTTCTTGGAAAGCTTTCTTAATCTTGCTTATCTTCTTCTTTTTCTCAGACCACCCGTTGTCTTCATCATTAGAATTCCTATTAGATTCTGAGTCTTCCTCATCTGAGGAGCTATTACTCTCCTCAGCCTCTCCATCATTTTTTGATTCTGAATCTTCCTTCTTGGAGGATCTTCTCCTTTTCTCAAGGCTTCCATACCTCCTTTCAACTCTCATGGAAGACTCCACTAACTCAATAAATTGGGCTTCATTCACAATCACACATATTCTTGCTACTAAGCTGTGTAGTTCCTTATTTAATCCTTGACAGAAATAATCTCCCAATTATTTGAAGGATGCCATTTGGGATGCCAACATCCTATTGTTGAGGTTCCTCAATTTCTGTGCATAATCTTCCACCATTAATTTCTTTTGCTTCATCTTCCTTATCTTGATCAAGATGTTCTCAGGGGTCTTCTCCTCCTTGAACCTTGCCAAGAATCTTATCTTTAAAGCTTCATGTGTTAGAAAAGTTGTAATACCATACTGCATAAACCATTCCATAGCCTTCCCTTGCAATGTGGTGGAAAAATGAGCCTTTTTGGTGTCATCATTATGGGTCACATTGTACCCACTTGCCATCCACCTAGTCTCAAACTACCCCACATGGATGTCAACATCCTCCTTGGACTTTTTGTTGAACTTAGATGCTCCCACTCTAGGATTGGGTGCAGGTTGAGACATTGCAAAGGCTGATTGTATAGGTGGTTGCTGTATTTCTAAAGGTTTTGGTGTCCAAACATGGCTGGTTTGCTTGAGAGGATCAAATGGTAAGGGTGGTGGTTGTTTTACAAACTGAAGTCTTCTCCGTGGTTGAAATGTTTTGTTGAGTGCCCAAGCCCCAAAAAATTGATGTAAATTTAGATTCAGGACCTCCTCAGGGACTTGCTCAAAATCCTTTATTGCTCCTGAAGGTGTGTCGATCGAACTTTCAAGAGTGAATTTGTTTCCTTCTTCATCTTCCTCTATTGCACTGATGTCTCACCAAATTGTGTAGTCCTCAAACGAAACCTTGTCCGATATGGATTTCCTACAGGTGGTTGACTTCCATCATCTCCACTCATACAATAGAGCCTATCTTCGTGACGCCAATTGCCTGAGTGCATACTGTCTTTGGATTTCAAGATACCTCTGCACCAATCTTGGATTCAAGAAGGCCCACCACGTAGGAAGATTGGAAGTACCAAATGGAACCATACATCCAAAGAGGAGCTTCACTTTTTTCTTGATCACTGCCTGCACATCTCTAGGCAACAATGGATAATACTCTTGCACAAAGATATTATCATATTCCTCCTTTTCTTCTTCTTCTTCTTCTGACACCCGATGTCAAAATTCATAAAGTAACTCAATACTTTCACCCTCTAACATCACGCTACCCCTGCAATCATGCAATAGGCAAGGATCATCTTTGATACATTTGCAGGATCACCAAAGTGTAATGGGGTTGGAGACATGGACCCCGATTTGTCTCTGTAGTGCCTATGATATATCTTTTATATCCTCTAGCCCCAATTACATGAAGGAAATACATGTACAGAGGCTTAGCCTCTCTCCATCACAGCATTCAACATCCATCTTGTACAGTTACAATTTAAATATAGATCCGAACTCATCAAGAAGAACACAGGAAACAAAGCATTGTACATAGGCAGATAGATACTTGCCACCTCTCCTAGTTAGTTTCGTTCATTCCTTATACAGCCCCTCTCAGGGTTCCAAAAGATACATACTCTTTGCCAAAAAGACACACCCACCCCTCAAAATATGTCATTTCCTAACTTATGATTATCGCATAAAAGCTTACTGGTTGACTCTTGACTAACAACTTACTAATTGTTGACCAGCTACTTCCTGATTACATATTGATACTATAATATCGGCCCTTTCCATACACATTGTTGTTGTTGACGATGTGGTTTTGAAGATGTTGTAACCTTGTTTTGTGTTGATGCTATTGCTTGAGGTGTTACCTTTTGGAGGTCGTGCCATTAGTGTGTGCTTCTTATTTTTCTCCACACCATCTTGTTCATATATTGATATTTTGTTTATCTCATGTTGAGGTTATTGATGTTGTATCCATTTGTATTTGGGTATCCAACTATACTTTGGATTTTCTTTTAGCACCTTCTATGGTACCCAAACTTGCCTAGTTCCTTGCATACCTTTGCTTACAGGTTGGCATTTCTTGCTAAATCATTGTGGAGGTTCTTGAAATTGTTCTCATGGGGTTCACTATGTATAAATTTCAAATATCGTGTGCGTTCAAGGAGTATTTTTAAAACTCCTTATCTGTGAATTTTTGAAAAATAAAATACACCCTTTTGCTATTCAATTTGTAATTTTTTTTTCCAATTACATTTTATGGTATCTCTCAAATGCATACAAATGGCTCCACTTGCTCTGTTTTCATCCAAAAATAGGTGGTGTAGTTCATGACATTAACTCCTACCCCAGTATCTACTAGAGCTCACTACTATCTTTGGAGTTTTACCAAACACCGAGCAAAGTTTTCCGAGCAACCTATAGTCCATGTGAGTCTCTTGATTGGCGAGTCTTCTATATAATACCATTATGCTTTTACACTTCCCATCAGCCCATGTAAACATTTTACTGGTAAGGTCACACAAGACCTTCCTCTAAGTCCCGGCCTCTTGCAACATTTGTAGTTCATGATGGCTTACCTTTGGAAGATTCTGAGCTACAATTAATCCCACACATCGTTTACAAAAAATTGAGATGTAAGGTATTTCTAATTAGCTAAACTTGAGAAATCCAAAGGATAGATTTAGGTTTCTGATTAAGAAAACATTCAACTTGTACAAGTATTAGTGTTAAAGTAAGATAATGCTTCAAATTTAACCTTAAATTGGGAGGATTTCAAACATTATTTATAAACCTGGTGGTGTACTTTATTTTTAATGGCCTCAATTGAGAAATCCCGGCTAGACTTGAGCTTGCCCTTGAGAACAGTGCTAAAAATTTACGAGTTTGTGTTAAAACAGGAAAATGCTTCAAATTTTAACTTAAAACGCAAAGCTTTTCAAGTGTGCCTTTTCTATATCAATGGAGAACTTGGCTTCTTTTGACCCTACAACTTTGAAGTATACCCTTTTTCACATTGGTTGAGAATTATTTTGGGGGGAAATTATAGAACTCCCACAATAGTTTTAATGAAAACTTTCTTTAGGAGCATGCACCGGTGCACGTTGCTAGAGTGAGAGCACGAGAGAGAGAGAGAGAGAGAGAGAGAGAGAGAGAGAGAGAGAGAGAGAGAGAGAGAGAGAGAGATAATGTCAACATGACTCGAGAAAAGCTAGGTTCAGATAATTTAAAGCCTCCTCAAGCGTGCTTGGGCGGGGAGGGGGGGGGGGGCGTCTCAAAGTTAAGGGAGAAGGTTAGCGAAACCTTCTCAAATTTTTGCCCAAAAGGCTTTAAGCGTGTTCACTTCATTTGCAAAAGGAAAAGAATAAGCTCCACTTACCTTGAGCACACTTCATTTGCAGGACTCAGCGAGACTTATTCAAACGTTTTTACAAAGTAACTATCCAATGGCAAGAGGCTGGACAAATTAGAATGCTTCAGAATCCTTCAATCTAGATAACGTACATTGTGTGTGCACGTGTCTTTTTTCATGTGCCTCGAGGGGCATTCACAAGATGCGGTGGCAATAAATTTGCACATTACCAAGTTACGGTATAACCTGAGGTGATGTCCCCCTCACAAAAAAAAAAACTCTTAAGTTCCATCCTCTACTTTGAATAAACTGCTTGTGTCAAGTTGTGTGACTTTGCTTCTATTGGTTTTTGTCCTCAAACCTTAATTCAAATAGGTTCTTTTATTCTTTTATGATAGGCGTATTGAGTTACTACCGTCCTTGTGTGAAAAGGAGCTCAAACCTTTATTCAAACAGATTCTTTTATTCTTTTATGCTAGGCGTATTGAGTCACACTACCGCCCCTGTGTGAACAACAGGGTGGAATGTAGTATTCGAGAAAAGTGTGCCTCAGCTTAGCCTTATAACAAAGAAGGAGAAAATCCACTTGAAAAGTTTAAGAAATAGAGATAAACTACAGAAAATGTAGGTTAAACAATGGATTTATCCGAACACTAATGGAATGCAAGGATAAGGGACCTCGTTTGAACACGGCTCTCTTTGCACTCATTGTTGGTGCCCTCCACATTTATAGCCTGCAATGGTGCTCACAACCATCTGTGCCCTCTAGTGCATGCAGTTGTTGGCCGGATCTCATAGCCCCTTTAGCCTCCAAGCGGAGTTTCAACTCACTCTTATCCCCAAGTCTTATGGCCCACATTGCCAACTTCCAGTTAGCACACTCGTGTTGTAGCTCATCTTCCCCAGCGGTTTGTATTCAACAGCGTTTCTGTCGTGACACATTGGTGCCATCTAAAATGCCTTCAACAGTGCACTTCGGTGTGTGGTGTGTGTGTGTGTGTGTGAGTGTGTGTGTGTGTGTGTGTGTGTGTGTGTGTGTGTGTGTGTGTGTGTGTGTGTGTGTGTGTGTGTGTGAGAGAGAGAGAGAGAGAGAGAGAGAGAGAGAGAGAAAGGCTCTCATCCCCAGTGGTTTGTATTCAGCAACGTTTCTGCTGCAACACTTGTGTGCAATCTAACTGCCTTCAAGGGTGCACACCGATTTGTAGTTCTAGAGAGAGAGATAGAAAGAGAGAGAGGGGGGGGGGTCTCGTGGCGGTTTGTACTCGGAAACGTTTCTTTTGTGACACCTGACTGCCATCTAAACTGCTTGCAAGGGTGCACATCGACGCGCAGTGCTAGAGAGAGAAAGAAAGAACGAAGGAGGTGGCAAGCAGAAGCAGAAGAAATAGAGCAAGGGAAAGCAGAAGGAGAGGTTAACAATATTATGGTTTTTTTTTATGAGGCTTATGACAATATTATGGTTTTGTTTCTGAGGTTCCAAAGTACAAACTTATTACCCCATCCATCCTGTCAGATTGACTAAGGATCAATGGTTCACTTTCTAGCAAAGCTATAGGCACCATATTTAGGTTTGTTGTTACTCATGCAAATCAACTACAAGGCCCATGTTAGATGCTTTTGGACTCCTTTCTTTAATGCTTCCTTGGACCAATCCAAGGAGCTACTATAGCTTTCCACTATCACACACACGTCCGGAGGACGTCTCCCTTCGTGCTCTATTGGCATGCCATGTCATGGCCAGCAACCCCTTACAGTTGGGTGACCCCCTCACTCCACCTACTTCTCATTTTGGCAGCTCTGATTCGTCGGTTTCTTGCAATGTTAATTCATTTTCTATTACTTCCATCCACCTTGTCTGATTGGGTACCGAGACATCTTTTTTTCACCGAAAATGGGCACCGTGCCATGTCACCAATGGGCGCCACACGTGTGTGACACATGCCTTACTCGTTTCTCTATAGAGATTCAAACTTTGTCCATTTTGAGAGTTGGTGGAAATTTTCCTTGAATTTTGAATGGAGATGGTTCCTAAAAAAGAGAGAGGACAAGAAGAAGAAGAGGAGTCAAGACCTGCGATGAACTGCCGTAAAGGGCATGCACCGGTGCGCGGTGCTAGAGAGAGAGAGAGAGAGAGAGAGAGAGAGAGAGAGAGAGAGAGAGAGAGAGAGAGCATGTGATAGAGGTAATGTGGACATGCATTCTCGTTTCAGTCACAAGAGCTCCATGAACGATCTCACACCGGATGACGTTTGTTGAGAGTGGCGGCAGAGGAGGCTGTGAATCAACACACGCCACCTCAACTATCCTTTCGCTTTTGCAGGTTGACGGCCCTTTGCTGTTCTTCTCCTGTAGTGAAGGCCTATGCGTTCAAGTTGGGCCTGGCTACGCTTTTCTCCCAAACGGAGCTCGTGAATGGCTCATGACTCATGAGTCATAATAAGAGACAGAGCAATTAGCGAGAGAGAGTTTTATTAAAAATTACATACCATAGCACATGAGACCTTTCAAGAGATACAAAGACTATAGACTACATTTATAGTAACAGTGATATATCAATTAGATAGTCTATCCAAGTGATACATCAAAAAGTTATAGGCCATAGTGAGTAAACAGGTTATCAGTAAGTAAAGTGCATAGCATGTCCAATTTTCCCATCTAAAGACGAAGGAGAGAGCACCCTTACCTGCATCCACAATAAGAAAACAACCAATCGGTTAGCCTTCAAATAGCATTACAGGTAACTTGGGTGACCCTAGTGGTCATCCATGTCACCTAAGTTTTTAAATGAAAAAACTTAATGCTGTATGTGAAAAAAACAAATGATTGAGTAAGATTCCAGTAATTACTGGAGGTTATCTCTTTTGTCCAGCTCCCTTCTTTTGTTATAAAAAAGATGAGTTCATTTTAAAGTCATTCCTTTTAGGTACCATTAAATCCATTACCAATAACTTTCAGCAAGGTTCTATATTCAAGCCCATTTTATGTTGTTTACAAAATAGTCAAGTTCTCATTTCATAGGTGTAACAAAACCAGCCCAGTTTTCACCTTAAGATAGCAAAGTACAGCTATCCAAATGTACAACAGACCTTTCACGCTGTTTAAACCATCTGTGTACTAGAGAAGGCACAACCAACCAATGTTAGTTAGCATTGATATAGTGCACACCATCCAGATCAGCATTGTTTTTAAGCCCAAAAAACACCCCCGTTCCATTCAGTATGCCAAAGCTTCATATTACTGGAAAGTTAGTAACAAAAACCAAGAACATGGCCATGAAGCCATAAAGTGAAGCTACACGGTGTCAAAAAAATCCAGAACGTAATGCCCCAGTATATACTCCAAGTACAGGAGTTCTATCACTTGCCAATCCAAAAATGAAGACCAGCTACTTGGAATATAATACAGCCGGACCAGCAAGTCTTATACCAATATTATAATCACAGTAAAAACCAGTATGACCACCAAAGTAAAAACCTTTGGTCAATCAAGCAATCAAATCCCGTATGGTCAACCAACTGAACTAGTCCTCCTTTCTACATTTTGGACCAGTAAGATTAGTAATTATGCATACCAAGTACCAGTTCTATACAACCACCCATCTGAGGAGACAAGTATCCCAAACCAGGTTGAAAAAGGTCCTAAGTGTAGAGTGTGTAGCCTTTAGTATGCGAGTGTTCTATTATATTTTCGATCCTCCACACCCAACTCAAAACAACATAGCATGTGTACAACACTAGGAATAAAGTCCAGATTCCTTATGTCGGCTTCATCCACTACCCAGAGCACCATCGTAAGTTAGGTAGTATCACCATAATACATAACCAATTTCGAGAGATAACTCCCTGCCGCACAAGTACAATTTTATGAATCATTAAAGAGTGCCAAAAACAACCGAATTATGCAGCCCATCAATCCAAACAGAATGAATTTGGGGTATACTATGTTAGATTATCCATCATGAATCATAAGGTATCATGCCAATATAACAAGCACTAGGTCATCAGCAAAAGATAGTTTAAACGGATGTTCACTTTATCCTGTTGTGTATTGAAATAAACAAATCAGTTCGGCTTTCAAAGCCAACATCATCAATAGGAACAACTACCCAAAGCTATAAAGTTTGAATGGGTACTCCCGAGAAAACACCTAATACACAGTAGTCCCATAAGGAACTACATCAAGCATATAGGAGCATCACCAACCACAGTTTGATCAAAATGAGACCCAAACATCATCAGTTACATCCTAGTTTACTCCTTTGAATCATGAAAGAAATCATTAGGGAATACTTCTGAGTTTCCAGCACCATCGTTCTTGCTACATGCCATTTGGATGGTGTGTATAACACTCACTCACAGACAAGGAGAAAAAATCTACACACAGTGGATGACTTGCTAAATGAAGGCTAAGTGAGCACGAATGCTCACCTTTTATAGCATTCTCGGTTGCTTCATTCCACATCTGTAGCACCTGTAGGTAGTAGCAATTAGCGATAGAGTAGGTTCGCGGGTAGAGGAAGAATTAGCCCGAGATTAGAATCTAAACGGCGCGGTGGCAGGGAATACGCCCTCGCAGGAGTCGATCCAAAAAACCAGTGGAGCAACAGGGTCGCGGTGCATTTACTTAGAGAAGTGCCTTATGCATGTGCCTATAGGGTATTGTTCACACATAGCTCCGAAAGGTTAGGTAAAGATTACCAATATTACCAATACCCACCAGGTATAAGGAGGTTTAGAAGAGTGTTTTTATGGAATAAAACTTCATATAACCGAATTTGTTAATCTATAGCATAATTATAGATTAAGTGAGTTTTAATATATTGGCTTTTGAAGGACCAAACAGAGACTAGCTAGCTAATGAGCCATGATGTATTAGAAGAATGGGAGGGAATAAAAGCAGACTTCTTAGACCCTGGCAAGGACTCAGAGAGAGAGAGAGAGAGAGAGAGAGAGAGAGAGAGAGAGAGAGAGAGTGTCATGGAATAGCAACGGTATATTAGTGAAGTGGAAGGGCTTGTAAAACCCTAGCAAGGACTCAGAAAGAGAGAGAGAGAGAGAGAGAGAGAGAGAGAGAGAGAGAGAGAGAGAGAGAGAGAGAGAGAGAGAGAGAGAGAGAGAGAGAGAGAGAGAGAGAGAGAGACCCACCCTTTCCCAGGGGAGGATCTACACTTGGTGTGGGGGGCCATCACCAAGTGATAAGACCCCCCCTACACCAAGTATTTTAGTATATTAAGCTTAAAAGTTGTAAGAGAGTATCTTTGTTGGCTAAGGTGCCATGCCAGGGTTTTTTATTGATAAAACCTTTGATTGTGTTTATTAGTTCGGTTTTGGCAAACCCATTGGCAGCATATTTCTTGATAAGATGACAGATATCTTTGAAAGTAATAAAAGAGTCGGATGAAGAGTACATGATCAGATGCATCATAATCAGGCAGGTTTTAAGGGCAACTTTGTGGGGTCTGTTACTTTTTCTATTTACGAATTCAATCTGACTAAGATTTAGGTCATCTCTTTTCCAGAAGAAATTAGTAGAAAATGAACCCGTAAGAGGTGAATGAAGACAGATTCTTAAATTAAGAAATGTAGTGTTAGTAACCCTGTGGACGTTATTTACCATTACAATTCTTGACCATTCGGTTCAATCTATAGCTCCTTTGGGTAGATCTGAGGCAAATATTCAGGAAATATTAAGTTGTTTATGCTAAGTACGTCATCCATGTATCTGAATTTGTGAAAAAACTGAGACAAGTCAACTCTCAGAGGGACAATTTCTGTCTGGTTTAAAGTCCATTTGTATTCAAAAAAAGCTAGGTAGAGGTTACACATAACAAGTGAGCATGAAAAACCCATCGGAATACCGTGTATCTGCCTAAAGCATTTATTCTCTAGTTGTATAAAGCAATTCTGTAATAGCCATTCAGCCAGACTTATAAGATCATTGAGGTTATAATAAAAGGGAGGGATTTCCTTGGAATTCTTAACCCATTTAGGACTTCTTTTCAGGGAAATTCTATGATAGCCTAGTGTAGACCTATGTTTAAAAACCAGTAGGCAGATTTGTGTCAAGGTGTTAAGCAGCCCAGAATCTTCAAAGAGTGATGCCAAAAGGTATTTACTTCTAGACCTGTAAATGTTTTGATAGTTGTGTATTTTTCTTCACATATAGAGTGAAAATCAGTCAAGACCAAGTTAAGGCAGGCAGTGATCACTGATGTAGCCTGCATCATAATGCAATTCGATGCATCGGAGATCCATCTAAATTTATGTTTATGACTCTTGTATGTAGGAAAGAGAATTGGAATTTTTGTGTTAACAGCCTCTAATTTAAAGTATTCTAGTGCTGTTTTAAGATAAGCAATTGTTTCCCCTGGTGTCATTTCTGACAATGTGAATTCATGACAATTTAACCTATTGTAGGCTGCTATCTTGACCAAGTGTTTACAAATAATAGTGGGGACATGAGAATCTTTGTCTAATCCAAAAGTAAACCAATCAAGTTTGAGCTTGTTAAGCCTATACGAGAGATGTGATGTTAGCCAGGTAGTATCTTGACTAATCCATGTGGGTGGCATGGTGTTAACACAATTTTGAAAGTGTGTTAAAAGTAGTTCAGATAGTCTCTTATGTTGGAGCTTATCTAAACCTAGAATGTCAGCTATGTCAGCCAAACAAGTGATCAGTGCGGCAAAAGCCAAGTGAGGGTTCAAAGGTTGAACTGGGATATGATTTAAACCTTTATTTAGTAACCCTTCAATTTCCTTATCTTTAACAATAGATAAGTCGGTAGTGCATACATGTAGACCAAAATCATTAAAATCTTTGCAAAAAGATGGAAATAAAGAGCACCTACAATCTGATAGCTGTGTAGAGGTTAAGAAGTCCGTGGAGTAAACATAGTTTTTCAAAGGTGGATCAAAGGTCCAACCAAAGATAATATCCTCCAACCTATCATAGTTCTCAGAAAGAGTGTTAAACAAACTCTGAAAGATAGATTTTGGAGAAAAATAATTAAAAAAGTTATTCGTGAAATGACAGTGTACAATATTTTTTCCATTGTTCACTGTTTTGGGAAGAAACCGCTTTCCAGAAGCAGTTGAACATATCTGAAACCACATTTACATTCAAGAGTTAAAAATCTTCTTGACAGGTAGGTTTTTCCCTCTACCTTTTACATAGCTTCTAGATTTATAACGACCATCTGAAGAACCAGGTTGAGAAGATGGGGTAAGAAAAGAGGTGATGGAATGAGATGAAGAGCTAGGTAGTAAAGGTCTCTTTTAAGGTGGGTCTGTCTTCAGAATCCAGAGATGGCTTAGGTAATGAGAGAACATGCTTAATCCCTCTGGAGGAACTAAGATTTGAGATAAGATGGCCAGGTGTTTCCATCTTTAATTCTTTAAGGGCCTCATACATAAAATTCCCGAAGTGCAAATAAGCAATCTGAGCTCGAACTGCTTCACAAGCTTGGTCTCCTAACTAGGAGCCAATCATTGGAAGAAAATGTTCCTCCGCGTGCGAGGGAAATAGATCAGCCAAATGGTTTAAAAGGAACCAAATAGCATGGTCAAACCATAAGATATTGCTTTCTCAATCTGCTTTGGCACCAAGTGCTTTGCAAGCACACTTGATGTAAGGTCTTTAGATGTTCCAAATGGACTCTAAATAAAACTCACTGCTTTGCTTTGAGAAGGCCATAGTTCCTTTGGTTCATACGTAAAGGCCAGACATTGCAGGACATTTCCTTTGGTCAAGAAAATGCATGCTGAAAGGGGCTTTGATTACATCTCCTTTATCCAAAAATTGTACTCCTTTGAGGATTTCAAGTCGACAGTCCTCACTTTTTGAGGCTGGGAGGGCATTCAGAAACACCCAGGTTTCAATAGAGATCGGGGCTACAAATGCCTTGTTCTAAAGCTCCCAGAGTTGATGGTCATACACAATGCCTTCAATAGCAATCTGACGTGAGGGTAAGAAGGGAAAACATTTTGACACTTTGGGGACAAGTTCCAGAAGAGTAAATTCACTGGAGGAACTAAGTCCTTCTTGAAAACCTTTGACAGCTTCCAGGGCTGCATCATCACGGCCAAAAAGCCCCTTGGGGGTTTTTGCCGGGTCAGTTGATCTTGAGGTAGCAAAACAAGCTGCGAGTCCACACAACTTTCTTATGTAATTGGACATTTCTGCTCCTTTAGATGAAAACTACAGGAGGTCAAATTTGTGGCTCATTTCAATGGCAGGAAGATTGGCCACCAATTGCTGGAGGTATTGCAGACCTTCCCGATGATTAGTATCCAGATTAGCCAGGACCAGAACCCAATCACTAAAAGTAAGAAGGTTCATTATAGAGTTGTGTCCTACTGATTCAGGAATCTTGGACATTTTTTTCAGGAGAAGGATAGCATCATTGTGGGTGATCAGCTTGATCACAAGCATGGATGCAGGGGAAAAAGGTAGATTAGACAGATCAAGCCCTACTGCAACAATGGCCATCTGCAGGAGACGAAGGGTTTAGAAAGAAAGTGAGATTGGTAGATAGACCAGCTTGAAAACAACCAAGACCAAGGTCATAAGGGTTGCGTGGTACATCCCCTAAATCTAAGACTCTTTGGCTATTAGAGCAAAAGAATCCTAAGCCTATTACTAGTAATGTAGTCTAGGCCTTGATGGTTAGGTTAGATATAACCAAACCACCCATGTACATATTGAGAGAGAGTTTTATTTAAAATTACATACCATAGAACATGAGACCTTTCAAAAGATATAAAGACTTTAGACTACATTTATAGTAACAGTGATATATCAATTAGATAGTCTATCCAAGTGATACATCAAAAAGTTACACGCCATAGTGAGTAAACAGGTCCTGTATAATATCAGTAAGTAATGTGCACAGCATGTCCAATTTTCCCATCTAAAGACGAAGGAGAGAGCACCCTTACCTGCATCCACAATAAGAAAACAACCAATCGGTTAGCCTTCAAATAGCATTACAAGTAACTTGGGTGACCCTAGTTGTCATCCATGTCACCTAAGTTTTTAAATGAAAAAATTTAACGCTGTATGTGAAAAAAACAAATGATTGAGTAAGATTCCAGTAATTACTGGAGGTTATCTCTTTTGTCCAGTTCCCTTCTTTTGTTATAAAAAAGATGAGTTCATTTTAAAGTCATTCCTCTTAGGTACCATTAAATCCATTACCAATAACTTTCAACACGGTTCTATATTCAAGCCCATTTTATGTTGTTTACAAAATAGTCAAGTTCTCATTTCATAGGTGTAACAAAACCAGCCCAGTTTTCACCTTAAGATAGCAAAACACAGCTATCCAAATGTACAACAAACCTTTCACGCTATTTAAACCATCTGTGTACCAGAGAAGGCACAGCCATCAAATGTTAGTTAGCATTGATATAGTGCACACCATCCAAATCAGCATTGTTTTTAAGCCCAAAAAACACCCCCGTTCCATTCAGTATGCCAAAGCTTCATATTACTGGAAAGTTAGTAACGAAAACTAAGAACATGGCTATGAAGCCATAAAGTGAAGCTACATGGTGTCAAAAAAAGCCAGAACCTTGGCTCAATGAGTAATGCCCCAGTATATACTCCAAGTACAGGAGTTCTATCACTTGCCAATCCAAAAATGAAGACCAGCTACTTGGAATATAATACAGCCGGACCAGCAAGTCTTATACCAATATTATAATCACAGTAAAAACCAGTATGACCACCAAAGTAAAAACCTTTGGTCAATCAAGCAATCAAATCCCGTATGGTCAACCAACTGAACTAGTCCTCCTTTCTACATTTTGGACCAGTAATATTAGTAATTAAGCATACCAAGTACCAGTTCTATACAACCACCCATCTGAGGAGACAAGTATCCCAAACCAAGTTGAAAAAGGTCCTAAGTGTAGAGTGTGTAGCCTTCAGTATGCAAGTGTTCTATTATATTTCCAATCCTCCATACCCAACTCAAAACAACATAGCATGTGTACAGCACTAGGAATGAAGTCCTGATTCCTTATGTAGGCTTCATCCACTACCCAGAGCACCATAGTAAGTTAGGTAGTATCACCATAATACATAACCAATTCCGAGAGATAACTCCCTGCCGCACAAGTACAATTTTATGAATCATTAAAGAGTGCCAAAAACATCCGAATTATGCAGCCCATCAATCCAAATAGAATGAATTTGGGGTATACTATGTTAGCTTATCCATCATGAATCATAAGGTATCATGCCAGTATAACAAGCACCAGGTCATCAGCAAAAGATATTTTAAACGGATGTTCACTTTATCCTGTTGTGTATTGAAATAAACAAATCAGTTCGGCTTTCAAAGCCAACATCGTCAATAGGAACAACTACCCAAAGCTATAAAGTTTGAATGGGTACTCCCGAGAAAACACCTAATACATAGTAGTCCCATAAGGAACTACATCAACCATATAGGAGCATCACCAACCACAGTTTGATCAAAATGAGACCCAAACATCATCAGTTACATCCTAGTTTACTCCTTTGAATCATGAAAGAAATCATTAGGGAATACCTCCGAGTTTCCAGCACCATCGTTCTTGCTGCATGCCATTTGGATGGTGTGTATAACACTCACTCACAGACAAGGAGAAAAAATCTACACACAGTGGATGACTTGCTAAATGAAGGCTAAGTGAGCACGAATGCTCACCTTTTATAGCATTCCCGGTTGCTTCATTCCGCATCTGTAGCACCTGTAGGTAGTAGCAATTATCAATAGAGTAGGTCCATGGGTAGAGGAAGAATTAGCCCCAGATTAGAATCTAAATGGCGCGGTGGCAAGGAATACGCCCTCGCAGGAGTCGATCCAAAAAACCAATGGAGCAACAGGGTCGCGGTGCATTTACTTAGAGAAGTGCCTGATGTATGTGCCTATAGGGTATTGTTCACACATAGCTCCGCAAGGTTAGGTAAAGACTACCAATATTACCAATACCCACTAGGTATGAGGAGGTTTAGAAGAGTGTTTTTATGGAATAAAACTTCATACAACGGAATTTGTTAATCTATAGCATAATTATAGGTTTAGTGAGTGTTAAGGCGGTTACGCCGCTAGCGGAAGCTAAATAGCGAGAACTCAACCAACAACAGAATTTGTCAGACGAGGACGGAGCTTGACCCGCAGGCGCATGGAAACAACTAGGTGGGTGTCAAATCACCTACTCGACCTTCTAATGACAATCACTACTAAGGAAATCAAATCTAAGTTCTAAAATACGCAAGTGACTGAAATCCTTACTACGAACGAATGCTATACGAAACAGGATCTAGAATCATTGAATCGATCTCAAACTCAAGGGGAAGTCTATACACTAGGTAAGAACAACACCCTAAAGACTTGAACTGCAAAATCAACCTATAACCACTCCGTGCGGCAAACGCGTATGAAGACAGGCCGAAAAATACAGGTGATCGAAACTTGACCCCGATGGTACCAATGTGTAGCTCTACTCGTTGTGGATCTATAGATATGCTGCACACTCCATTCCGACACACGAGTTGGAAGAAAACTCACACCGAAGCTCGTAGGAACTTACCACACATAGAAGCCGATAGCGCGCACTCTTGGTATCGTGCGTAGCTCTCGCCGTTGCTAACACAATGGCGGTGTCGCTTCTCCAATGGCGGCTCCGTAGCTCGCGTAGCAAGTAGATAAGACTCTCTCTCTCTCTCTCCGACACAGTCACGGCGCTCAAAAACTCACTTTGATTAATAATCTAAATCCCCTTAGGTTACAAAAACTTTGGCTTATATACCTCAGCCTTGGAGGTGAGAACATCTCTAACTAATTACATCAGCAAGTGAAATTACTTCGGAATTACAAGCTGGAAACTCAATTGAGTCCCGTTACTTAATGAATGGCTCAAATCAAAATTAATGTCGGAAAGACATTTATTACAATCAATGGTTACAAAATGATGAGTGTGAGCAAAAATGTGGGTGCGATCCTCTGCTGGCTCAACACTCCCCCCCTCCGCGTTCATGTCGTCCCTGACATGACTTTTATGCTTGGTCAATAAAGTCCTGTCGTCTTGAGCATCTGCAAATGTGATTCGTATCGTAGGTTGCCGATGGTCAAGGTTGGGCCGAATATTTTGCTTTCGTGGGTGAAAAAGCCGGTGTAGAAAGCTTCTTCGAATGTTTGCATGTGGAAGCTAGGCAAAAACATAATCCTTTGGTATAGGAGGTGCAACACTTTTGGAGAAGGCTGCAATGAAAGATCATATATCATATCAGTCACTGTGTCGGCCGTCAATAGTAGACTCGAGGTCGTGGATTTATCTGGCGCGAACACTTCAATGCAAGCTAAGAGAGTCCTGCAGATTTTCTTGTGCATCTGACACGAAAGGTCAGGAGAGCCAGTAAAGAGCTTGATGGTGCCCGTTAGGGTTTTCACCATGTAGGCTTTACCTATTCTCTCTCCTGCCTTTGGTCCTAGCATCCTGGGATAATTAAGCCAATTTGGCTTCTTTTCTGCAATCTTGCCATGCTCTTTCCAGTTTCTGACTCTTGGCACCGGGCAGAAGGTTGCATTCTCCCGAATCTCCTTTGGTGCCTCCACCAAGTAGATGAGGTAGGCTGGGTATTTGTTCAGCCAACCTTTCCTCCATTTAGGTTGTGAATCTACTATCCTCTTTGACTGTTCCTCCTTTGTGATGTCGCCTTCGTAAAGAGCGACATACTGCTCCTCCTCTATTCTCTTTTTCGTCTTTAGCACTTCAAATTTCATCAAAGGGAAAGGCAGGCTAGGTTGCATCCACTCTTCATGGAGCACTTTTGTGTCTAATCCCTGAAGTCTAATGGAGATAAGGAGTCTCCTCTCCCATTCCATTTCCGCCTTGGCACTCTCCTCTGCTGACTTTTCTATTTGGTCATGGAGCCTTTGTTCTTCTTCTTCAGAGATTCCTAAAGTCGAGACCACCTCTTGAGCTGGGGCTGGATCTTCAATTGTGGTTGCCTCTCCAGTTTCTGGTGGCTCTATGGCTGCTCCACCTGATTCTTCGTGTGGTGTCTCTGTCTCTCTTCTTTGTTGCTCTTGTAGATCTTGGAGCTGTTTGCGGAGGGCCTCATTCTCTGTCTGTAGTGTTTGATTTTCTAATGTGAGCCTCTCCTCTGTGGCCAATGATCCCTCCGCAATGTGCAACCTTTGCACTTGCTCTAATCTCAGCTCTCTTTGTAAGCTTCGGACCTGGTCTTCCAAAGCTGGTATGATAACTCCCTCTTGTTCGGTTCCTGCTCTGCTAGCTCTAGGGGTAGTCCTGAGTCTAGTGATTGTTCTTTCTTGGAGCTCGACTCTTTCCCTTAGCTCAATGAGCTCATCCTTGGCTGCCTCCAACTCATCTTCTATCCGCTCCTTTGCTTCCTGTGCACTTGTTACCTCTCTTGAAGCCTCGGCTAGCTGGAGTATCAAGCCGTCTCTCTCGTTTTCCGCGTCATAGAGTGATGCTTTATGACTTTCAGATTCAGTCATAGCATTCTCTAATTTCCTCTGCAACTCTGCTTCCCTTTGTTTGGCTGTCTCAATCTCTACTTCCTTTGCCCTGGATCTTTCTTTGATCTTGCCTAGCAGTTCATGCACCATGTGCATGTCTTTTTCATCTTCATCTGTCAACTCTAAAGCTCTTTCTGCCACCACCTCCACTGGCTTCGGCTCTTCTAGTACGTTCTGTTCGTCCAGTTTCTCTTCACTTTCTTTTGTACTCTTTGTTTTTTCCTCCGTCCCTCTCCGATCATCTTGTTTTTGTAGGGTGATCCCATAAACTGCCTCAAGGGCCTCTGCTTCAGTGTATCCTATCGCTACCAGATCCTCATAATCATTTCTCTTTTGCTGAACTGGATCTATCTCCTTTTCTTTGGTCTCGGCCTTCGGCTTTTCCAAATCATCTGTGTCCATCTCTATTGTGGTCTCTTCCACGATATTTTTCGTCTTCTTCGGGCTTGGTACATCAGTCATAGAGGGGTATCTGTCCTCAGCTTCCTTGGCTTTCCCTTGTCGGCTTGCCCGTCTTTCTCTTGAGATTTAGTAGACTCATCTACTTTCCCTTTCCCCTTGTCGTCCTTTTTCAGCTCAGCTTTTAAAAGCTGTACCTCCTCTTCAGTGTATGGCTCGACAGGTTGCTGCTCCAGTATAGCCTCTGACTCCTCATAAGCTTTAATATATTGATCGTATTGATCAACATGTGGCCTGGCTGAGCTAGTTCCGACTTTGGTGGGGTCTGGCACCCACTTTTCTTCAAAGTCACCCTTTAGAGCTCTTTCTGCTCTAAACTGCTCCACTAGTCTTTCCATTCTTGCCACTTTCTGACTTTTGGTTTGCTTGGGAGCAACCTTCTTCTTTACTTTCTTCATAAGCGGCTCGTCCACCTCCTCTTCAGGTTCTGAAACTATTTCTAGTTTCTGGCGTGCTCTTGTGGACGCCCTCTTGGATACTTCGGGCTGTTCTTCTCCTCGTCGGCTTCTCTAAGCCACTCATTCTGGGAGGGAACCTTTGGCCACTGATCTCTAGCTCCAATAGCTTCATAAGCTATTCTTGTCAGAATTTCCGCTCCTCCTATGTACTTTGGCTTCTCGTTGTGCATGGCAATTACTTGCTCGTGGATGTGTTGAGCGTAATTCACCTCTTTTGGCATATTGCTCTTTAATGCCCATGTGATGGTGGTCGCAATGGCATGGGGCGGTGTCGTATACTTTTGCGGTCTTTTACTGCAAACATGGAGAAACTGGTTGTATAGTCGGCAAAGGGTTGCCGCTCTTTGGTCCGCCATATCTCCATAGGTTGCATTCTGTTTCTTGGATCCATAGACCTCTATGGCCTCCCTTCTTTCCCTGACAGAGCTCCCTTTGTTGTGCAGCTTCAATGCGTCTGCAATGAGCTGTGGAGTGATCTGTACTTCTACTTTCTCTCCATCCATGGATGTCAATGTGGCTTTCCCATCCTTCTGAATGGATGTTGCCAACTCGTACACTCTTCTTGTATCCACACCTGATGGTCTCGAGGTGAAGAAATTGTGCAAGTCTGCCCTTTCCAGGTACCTGCTGATGTCTTCTGACCTGCTATAGTCTACCAATTCCTGTGGGATCATCGGTACATCCACCGCTTGCCCTTGAGGATCTCTGAAAGTCCCCTGGTAGATCTTTATTCCCTCTTTCTCCAATACTGCTTCCTCCACCCAAGTTTTGGTTGGCTTGAGGGTTTCTGCTGGAATGTCAAAGGGTTCCGCTTCTGCAAGAGCATCTTTGATTGTCGGTCTTTTTCTCTTCGTTGCCGATAACTTGGCGGAATCCATGGATCCTGTAACTCCAATTTCAGAAGTTAGCGTCTTTTTAGTACTGAAAGCCGAAATGAAGCTTTTAACTATCCAAATGACTTGAAAATTGAAACATGAGCTATTCAGGGCCTAAGGATGCAAGGTAGGTGAAAAAATATGCAAAATGGGCTCAAAATCATGCTGGAGACATCATACGCGTATGATGTCTTTTGTGTCAAAATGACTTCATATTGGTTGTGCTTGTAGCTGATAGTGTATACATGAGTATCATATGCTTGGATTTGAGTTTGGATCCCATTTGGTCAAGTTTTGGGCAGTTTAGTCCAGTTCTGGCTGTTGGCAAAATTTTGAAAGGGAATTGGATTTTATGATCCAAATTGGATAAAACTTGGTGGTTCACTTTCAAATGGCATGTAGATCACTTCTGTTTGGTGGTTGAAGCCCTGAGGTGCCAAAATCACATAGTGAGACATTATACGCGTATGATGTCTTTTAGTGTATTTTTGGACCAAATTTCTCTATAAGCTTGGATTTGGCTTTAGATAGGCTTATTCAGTGGATTTATGAAGTTTGGATAGATTTTGGGCTAAAAATGGCTCTGGAGACATCATACGCGTATGATGTCTTTTTCATCAATTTTTCATGGGATTGGTTCTGTGGACTCCCCATGTACTAGTGAAGGACTGTCCCTACTCAAATCTTGGTTTGGACTTGAGTATGTTGGATTTGGGCCAAAAATAGGCTTTATGTGAAGGATTTTCCCTCAATTGGGCTAATGGGGTGATCCACTTGACCAAATGGTTCCAAATTTCATATGTAGCATGTATTAGATATATATAATGGATGTATGATGACAAATGAGCAGTTTTGGCTCTGTAAGTGCAAATAGACATCATACGCGTATGATGTCTTTTGTGTCAAAATGGTGCTTTTTGGTTCCAGATAGCTTGTAGATGTGTTAATCAACAATCCTACAAAGTTTCAATGAGTTTGGAGTTATTTTGACAAAATTAGGACCAAAAATCAATTTTATGGCCTACTTTGCGTCTTTTTGGTTTTCCTTGGGTTTTCTAACTCCAATTCTCATGATACTTGGTTCATAGGATGTGATTAACATGTGGAATGAGGCTATGCACTCAAATGTTGAAATGGATGTGAAATTCATGCTGTGAGACATCATACGCGTATGATGTCTTTTCTTGAAATGTTGGTCTTTTTGTGCAAAGAATGCTTTGTGCTAGTGCCCTAAGCCCTGCTAACTAGTTTTCAACTTAAAAAGTCATCAGTTTAGCTAAAAAGCCCCCTTATAGGCATTTCAGTCTCCGAAGTCGTCTTTTTGCCTTGGAGTTGAATTTCTTCAACTTTTCTTCTCGAGAGTTGCATTTCCAGCTCATTGGATATGTTGTGAAGCCATCTATTTGGTTGAACTTGACTTTGGCTCCCCGTTCTCCATCTTTCTCCATTTGGTTGCCCGAAAGCGTCTTTTTCACCATCGGTAAGTGAATCAGCTTTCTTTTGGGTTTTGCTTGCAAACATAAGTCATCCATGTATATTTGAAGCTGCTTGTGAAGTTTCATTTCATTCGGTCGTCAATTTCAGCCGTTATGCCAAAATGACGCTTTGTGTGTCCGCAGCCGAATCGGTTGTTCCGACCTACTTTTGGTGGTCCAAACCTGGAGATACTCCATGGTTGCATTGCCCTCGATGTTGTTAAGCTTCCTGAGAAGTTTTGTGTCGTTTCGACAACTTTTTCCTGTTTGCCTCTTGCAGGCTCTGTTGACCTAGGGTTTTTCCAGTCGTTCTTTCTCGAGCTTTGAGTGTTAGAAACCCATCTTCTATACTAGGGTAACCCACCTATAAGTTCTTGCAAGGTTTGGTTAGGCGGTTGTGCCACTACCTAGCATTCTACCGCATTCCCCGTCTGCTCTTGTTTCTTGGTTTTGGTCAGTTTTCGCGACAAAAGTTAATGATAAGCATCAAAAGCTTATGGCAACGAGTCTACCTCTCATGTCTGGTGTCCTCTGAGCTCTCGTAGCAGTCGTAGAAGGCTGTAGAAGGTTGGATGCTCCTGTGTGCTCTTTGCTCTCTCCAAGAAGGTAATAGTGGAAATGAGCTTGAAAGTGAAGTGAAAAATACTTAACTTCGGACTTCCCGGATCACTTGTTACCAAATTTGACATGTGCTCCTATCTCGTCGTGAAATGCACTTTAGGATTTGAAATTTCTCAATTTGGACTCCGTTTGACCTGTTTCTGAGAAATCTGTCCACTTTGCCAAAATTCTGTCATTTCGGGCTTTCCGCAACTTTTTCAGAATTGTACCAATTTTTACCATGGGTTGCCCTTGTCATTAGGATCATCACCGTCTATTCTTTTCTTTTTTCTGATCTCGTTTCACCTGCTTTTTTATTTTTCTTTTACTTTTATTAAGAAAATCATAAAAAATAAAGGAAAATAGCAAATTGAAGCCAAAAAATTCCAAACATACACAATAAATAGCTGGTAACCCTGTGTATATGAATATACACTTATTTGTGATTTCTGGACTTGGATTACCACTTTTTTTCACTTTTTAGCTCCAAAAACACTCTTATTTAGTGATATTTACACGTCTAGAGACCCAAATTCATCATTTGATCTCTTCTTGTTGCAAAACAAGGTATATAAGGGCATAAATATTATCAATATCCGCAATCAAACATAAAAATTGCAAAATCATGTAAGACACTGCCCTTGTAATATAATTTTTGTTTTTCTTTGTTTTTGGCGCTTGTAGCTGCTTTGTAACTCCTGTATACCTGTATACCTCCCCCCTCCTAGTCTGAGTCCTCCCGGACGACTATGAAGTGTCTGTGGGCGAAGCATTGTAGTTGTTTTGGTCATAAGTTCCCAATGCAATTGTAGAGCGATGATACAACAGTCTTTCCAATAAAGCTGCTCTTTGTTTGATTGAAGGATTGGTGGTCGGGTTTTGGGTTGGTTTTGGCACTTCGGTAGTAGAATCAGTAGATGGATTCTTCTTTACCTTGTTGTTCTTTTTCACAATCCAAATCTGCTTCCGCTTCACTTGTGCTTGCCACAAACTCTTTGCGACCCAAACCTGCTTTGTTCTTTGTGTTGATTTCCTCGCCTTGAAATACCTAGGAGTTTCCGTTGATTGTACTGAAGGGAGTTCCTGTTTACAAATCTTTGGGATCCAAATTTGCTTGCTATAGCTTTGTGCCGTCATGAACTTCTTTGGAATCCAGATCTGTTTCACTGTCCTTGATTGTCTGGAATCACTCTGTTGTCTGGTATTGAAGACTCTGTTTTCCACCTTTGTGTTCTCTGGCACAACCTTTTTTGGTCTCCATACCAACTTTGACTCCGTTTTTTTCCAAGGTTGAGCTGTTATATTATTGCTTGTCTTCCTTATCCACTGTTGAGAATTCCTCGTCGAAGAGTAATCCGTTGTATAGAAACTTTTGGTTGCCATTGCTTCTTCTTTTTCTCTGGTTGTTGTTTACCTTTGTCTTGGATTCTTCCTTTGGAGTTGGCTCTTCTCCTTTGGTGAACTTAACTGATTGACTTTCACCTTCGTATTTGATAAGCACTGATTTAGAACTCCAGTCAATCATTGCATTGTATTGCTTCTGCCATGGTTGTCCTAGCAATAATGGATGTTGTGTAGCTTGGTCTTCAACCACGTAAAACATATGAGGATACACATACTGGTTAATCTGTATATGTAAAACTGTGCATCCGACAGTTTTGATTGAATTCTCAGAGTAACTCTTTAACTCTTGCTTGGCAGTTTGTAGTTTAGTGTCATTTGTCAATTGTCTATACAAACTGAGTGAAAGTAGGTTAGTTTGAGCTCCTGAATCCAATAGTGCTCTGGCTTTGATTTGGTTGGTTCCTACTTTGCATTCAATGATGGGTTCTTCTTTGTCATTATCCATTTCTGTTATACTGACTGCGTTTATTCGTATTGCTCCTTCATTGCGCTGTTTCTGACGCAGTAGTCTTCTTTTCTCCATTCTTTCCTTCGCCTCGGCTTGCGCTTCCTCCACAATCTTTTTCTTTTTCTGGACACGCAGCTTTTCTTGATGTATTTTGAGAAGCATGTCTTGGGTTAGCGGCAAAAGATACTTTTTCACTCTGCATCCACTAATCCAATTGGGCATTTCTTCTCCGTCTAATGTAGCAAGCTTGACGGCTCCACTTGGTGATAGATCTTTAATCACCAGAGGTCCCATCCCTCGCTTTTTAAGCTTCTTAGCATGCTGTTTCAGAGTGTAAACTAGGACATAGTCCCCAACCTTAAACTCTTTAGTCCGCACATGCTTATCAAAAAATTCCTTTTGTCGCCTTTTTTGAGCGTAGATAGAAGCTACTGCTTTTAGGCGAAGCTCGTCTAGCTTTTCCAGGTCATCTATTCTATCAGAAAGCTCGTGCCCTGTCCACTCTAGATCCTTAGCCACCCTTAAGGTTGAAATCAAGAATTCTATTGGTAAGATAGCATTTAGCCCAAAAACCATGTTATATGGGGTCGTTCCTATTGATGTTTTATATGCTACCCTATATGCCCATAATGTTGAATGCAACTTCTGGTCCCAGTCAGTTCTCGACTCAGATACAATCTTCGTAAGGACCGTGCATATGGTTTTGTTTGTTGCTTCAGCTTGTCCGTTTGCTTGTGGATGATACGGGGCTGATTTCCTATGGATTACCATGAATTCATCTAGAAGGATCTCTATCACTTCATTTATAAAATGTGTGCCTCGATCACTCACAATTTCTATTGGCAATCCATATCGTACAAAGACGTATTCATATAGAAATTGTGCCGTGGTCCTGGCATCTGCTTTTTGAGTTGCCTTTGCTTCGACCCACTTTGTTAGATAGTCTGTAGCCACAACGATGTATTGTGCATGAGTCTTATATGCAGGAGGTGAAATGGGTCCGACATAATCAATCCCCCATTTTGCAAAAGCTCTTGCCCCCATCATTGGTCTAAGCGGCATATCATCTCTTTTAAGTGGTACTTTGGTCCGCTGACAGTCATCACACCGTTTAACGTATTCCTCAGCGTCCATATGTAATGTTGGCCACCATATTCCTGCGGCTAAGACAAGTTTTGCTGTCTTATCACCTGAGAAATGGCCTCCACCTACTCCTCCATGAGCTTGCTCCAGGATTATCACATACTCAGACTCTGATGCGCAAATCCTAAGCTGGTTGTCTTTACCTCTCTTATAGAGTTGATCTCCTATTAAAGCGTAATCTCTAGCTTCTGTCTCTACAGATTTCTGACGAGCTTTTGACGTTCCTTCTGGGAAAGTTCTATTTGTGAGATATTCAACAATATACTGACTCCATTCGGAGCGATCATTATCTGATATAATGTCGAATACTCTGCTGGCGGTTTTGATGAACATACAATACATACAGTGACATATTCATGTACGCTTTCTTTCATTCCTGGCCAATAGACTCCCAATTGTAACAAATTCCTATATGTGTTCCTTCTTGAACAATGAAATGCACATTCCTGAACATGTGCTTCGCGCAGATATATATTATATTCCTCAGGATTGATGCATAGTCGTAAAACATGATCATTTCCCAATTGATACAACCTTCCTGCAACCAATTGAAGATTCTTGGATTGCTGAATAGCAATATGTTTCTGGTTGTATTCTCTTCTATCGAACTCTCCTCCATAGGTTAATAGGTTAACGACATTTTGAGACCACTTCGGTATCATTTCTATGTTGAACAAGTACGCGTCTGGCATGTCGTCATCTACTCCTATAGGGTCTTCTCCATTCGTCAATCGCGAAAGATGATCAGCTCTAAGATGTGTTTTTCCTTTCTTTACTACTACCGTGAAGTCGAATTCCAGTAAGATAATGAACCATCTCACTATTCTCCCGGTATTGCATGGTTTATTCACTAGGTAGAGCAAGGCTTGGTGATCCGTAAAAAACACAAACTTGTTGGCTAGAAGATAATGCCGAAATTTCTTCACAGCATATATCATTCCTAATCCTTCTCGCTCTGTTGTGGTGTAATTCTTCTCTGCATTGTTGAGCTGTCGACTGGCGTAACAGATAGGAAAATCCATGTTTCCTTCTTCTGGCTGAGCCAGAATGCATCCTATTGCATATGCCGAAGCATCTATATGCACATGGAATATCTTCTCCCAATCTGGTGATTTCAAGACTGGAGCAGTAATGAGTGCCTCTTTCAATTTCTTGAATGATTCCTCACACTCCTCTGTCCATTCAAAGTTCACTATTAGCCTGTAAAGTGGTTGGCCTATTATAGCGTACATGTAAATGAATCGTCTATAATATCCGCAATGTCCCATAAAGCTCTGTACTTGTTTCGCATTGGTTGGTCTAGGCATATCCACTATAACTTTTATCTTCTCTAAATCCGTGGATATTCCGTTTTGTGAGACAATATGTCCCAGAATTCTGCCCTGTCGGACCATAAACACACATTTCTCAGGATTGAGACAAATGCGATATGTCCTACATTTCTCAAATACTTTTCTTAGGTGTTCTAGATGCTCATCTCTCAGAAGAGAATGTACACATAAGTCATCCATGTATATTTCTAGAAACAACCTTAAGTATTCTTTGAAAGCATGCGTCATCAGCCTCTGGAAGGTTGCGGGAGCATTGGTTAGACCAAAAGGCATAACCCGATAAGCATAAATTCCCCACTCCGTTGCAAAAGCTGTTTTATGTTGATCTTCCAGTGCTATGGCTAGCTGGTTATATCCTGAAAAACCATCAAGAAAGGAGTATGCTGTTTTCCCTGATACACGCTCTAGAACATGATCAGTTATCGGCAGGGGATAATTGTCCCTGATTGTTGCAGCATTCACTTTCTTTAAGTTGACACACACTCGGAGTTTTCCGTTCTTCTTGGGTACTACCACAATCGGAGATACCCAATCGGTGTGTTCAATCTCGTATATGAATTCAGCTTCCATTAGCTTATCTATCTCTTCTTTGATTCGCTTAGCAAATGTATCATTATATGTGTATGGTCTCTGTCTGCTAGGCTTTGCGTCTTGTTTCAGTGGGATTGTGTGTTGGCATATCGATGGGTCAACTCCCTTTAAGTCCTTATAAGACCATGCAAACACATCCCTATACTCTCTGAGAAGACTCAAAAGTCTCTCTTCCTCGCCTGGAGACAAATCTGTGGCTATGTACACCGGTCTAGGTGTCTCACCTGGAGCTGCTAAATCAACTTTTTTTGCATCCTCCGGTCCGTCATAAGATTCGTTCTCCCTTCTCTCTCGAATAGGTTGGGTTAATACCACCTTCCTATCCTCTATTGTGAATTTCCTATAGTGAGAGGGAACATCCATGTTTTCCTTGATTTTGGCGTTTTCGTCCTCTCCACTCTCAATTTCTGTCGTCCAAACTTCTTTCAGAGTTTTCTTGAGCTCTCTGTACTTGTTTCTACGTTCTAACTTGGACTCCGTGTGTTCTCTGTTGCGCTTGTTCTTTTCTGATTTTTCTGTTTCAGTTTTCGTTCCATTCCTTTGAACTTGATTTCTTGAGCCTCTTTTGTCTTTTCGTAAGCTCTTTTGATCATTGCCTCTCATTCTTCCAGAAATCTTGTCCTTAACACAATCTTCCGCCTTTACTAGCATTAGGAATTGATTTTTTCCTCTTATTCTAGGCATCGGATTGGTTCTAACCCCCTTTGTTTTTCTCTTTGCTCTATAGCGTTTCTGGCGTTGTTTAGTTTGGTTCGGAAAATCATAAAATCGGACATCCGTTATAGTTTCTTCGTTTCCGCTTGAATTGTCCGTTGACTCGTTGTCTGCTTCATTTCCCCACTCTGGATGATCGGGAATGTCGTGAAACACCTCTTCTTCATCTTCCTTTTCCAGTGTATCGTTCTTTTCAGTTTCTTTTTCGAGTACAGTTCTCAACATGAAGTACGGAACCACGTCGTACCCGTCCTTGTCGCAAAATTTCGTTGTGGGACCATCCGGAATTGCACAAACATCTAGGGTTGCTAGAATGTGTGTCCATTCTAATGGTTCAAGCGTGTCCTCTGGAAAGGGTTCTCCTATATAAGTTTCGTCTTCGATAGCCCTTTCTAAAACATATTCTTCTCGCCTCAGACTTCCACATTTCGAGGCTCCACACATCCATAACTCCTTGGGCTTACCTAACCAAGCTGGAAATTCGGATCCCGCCAAAGTAGCTGAATCAAACTCCTCTACCGGTGTTCGGTTCACATCTTTGTAGCTATGGTCTTTCAGGTTCACACGTGTAGTGGTTTCCATATTTCTCAGGTATATGTGATCGTAGCCCCAATCTTGGACCATTTTCAACTGTCTCATGAATGGTCTTCCCAATATGATATCATAGTTATTCTCCTTGCCAAAATCGACAATAGCAAAAGTATGTTCGTATTCAATGCCGCAAGAAGTCACTACGACTTTCTCTAATAACCCCATAGGTTTCTCCATGTGTCCATCTGCTAATTGGAGTTTCAACCTAGTCTTCCTTATTGCTGGTTTCCCCCATTTTTTCCAGATTTCTTTTGTAGCAATGGCTACCCCAGCTCCGCTGTCTAGTATTGCCATCGTGTTCACTCCTTGGAATTCAACTGGTAAGGTTGTATTCCCCTCTTCACCTTCGCAATACTCTCCGACCTTGTTTAAGGGTACAGGCTTAGCGTTCTTTTGTGGTTTACTCAGCTCTTGTATACCCTCTTGCAGTCTCGATGTTGGGTCTTTTATCCCAAATTTCTCCAAGCATTTTCCTACAGTGGTCCACATATGTGGTCTTAGCCTCAAAAGCTCAGCTAGAGTGATAGTGCATGTCACTGGTGTTGACAAGATCTCTATCAATCCTTGCGAGTCCATGACTTTTTCTGATGAGATTCTTCGTGAGGGAAGTGCTCTAATCTCGGATTTTGCTTCATACTCTCCTAAGTATGAAGGTAAGGTATTCAGTGAATGAGGTTTGCTCTCCATTGTTCTAACAGAGCCCCCATCTCCCCAGTAAGATTGCAGATCCAAGTCCACTTGAGATCCTGCCTCAAATTCCACTATGGGAGGATTCCTGATGTCCTTTTCCCAATTTGTCTGATTAGCTTGGCAACTTAGCTCGTTTGCAAAGTTTGCCTCTCTCACTTGTTTCCAAAATTCATTGTAATCCTCATCTCTTCCGTAAGACCTCTGTATGACTGGATGAAAACTCTCTATCTCCTGATCGGTTGTGTTCAATACTATGCGGTCATCCTTGTGTGTATTTTCAGGCTTTTGTGCACTGGGAGTCTTTTCAGCTACCCGTGAAACGATAGTCTCTTGCTGAATTGGGTTTTCCGTTCCACAATTCATTGTTTCTTTTGGTGGTTCTAATAAGGCTTGTGCAGTCTCGATCATTCTCTGGCACATTTCAAGTCTCTGCTTTTCCAATTCCGCGTTTGGGTATGTCATCCACCTCTGTTCTTGTGTTTGGTTGTTCTTTAACCTAGCTTCGTAAGCTCTCATCAGTGCGTCCAATGGTTCGTGTACTTTGTCGACTAGCACTGATCCCCCTGAGCTTAAGCTCGTTGTTTCTTTGATACTCTTTTGTTTCGTTCTTTCCGGGCTCATCTCTCGTTTCCCGTTTTGACTCTCAAGTTTTTCTAATCTATCTTTAGTTCGCTTTAGTTCCTCAGCTAGAATAGCGTCTTCACGTTCTTTTCTCAACTTCATGCGTGCTTTTCTAGCTTTCCATGTGTTTCTCTGACTCCGCGGTCCTTGACTAACCACTTCAGTCGCTAACTTTCCATTCTCAGGTTCTCTAGTGGTTTTCTTAGCTTGAGCTCTAGTAACAACTTGCGTTGGTATCAGAGTTTCATTTTCAGACCCACTGCTGGTAGGAATAGTTTCTAGCATATTCAATGTCGTCTTTTGCACTTTGTTTGGATTCTTTGAACAATCCTCAATGAAGTGAGTAACCCCACACTCAGTGCAATAAGCGTTAATTCTAATGATTTCCGTATGTGGACAAACATTCATCAGATGGTCACCTCCACACTTGTAACAGGGTCCTAGTGCTGGTCTTGGTCCCACTTGATTCGTCCTTTGTGGATAGGATGGTCTTTGTCCTGTTAACCCTCCATGAGCTATGAACATCAATGTTCTTGCGTCCAAATTGTATCTCTCTTCATCAGAAGCACTTGTAACTGTTGGTATTCCAACATTCCCAATCATGCCCCATGGTTCTGGTTGTTTGGGTTCTTCTGGTGGGTAATACACAGTTGGAGACATGTGTGCACCAGATTCTTCATAATAGGCTTGAACAGGCACTAAGGCTTGTTCTTCCTGATTCTCTAAGGTTGGTGCATATCTAATGCCCACTGGTCTTGCTCCTGGTAAAGGTGGTTGTTGTCCCAATACCGGTTGCGGTCTTTCTATCCCCATAGGTCCTGGTACATTTCCCGTTGGGTATCGAGGTACTGGATGTACTTGAGGTGGTGCTAATTGAGCAGGAGGTGCATACTGACGCTCCCTTACATACCCTTTGTTGTAATAGCACTCCTCTGTTGGATGGTTTGTCCATTTTTGTTCAATAGCACACCATTTCAGTGTTTTTGGCAATGGTTTTTGGTATGGTGCCATCCTTTTTAGAGCATCTTCTATCATTTGCTCTACATTTGGCATGGTTGTTGTTTGAACATTCTTTTTAGTGGTAGTCTCGCTCGCTACGGAGGAGGAGCTACTGGATGCAAAATCTGTATCCGCTGACACCTCTCCATAAACCGTACAGTTATCCACTAAGTACAATGCCTCTCTCGTTACTTGCTCGAAACTTGTACAAGCTTTCAAGTGCAAGTCCTTCTTGAGAGTGTCGTTTCTCAGTCCCTCAATAAAGAGAACAGATAGTCTGTCATCTTGTGGTCGTTCACGTACTGGACATCTCTCAATGTATTGTTTGAAGCGAAGTGAAGCTTCCTTCACTTTTTCGTGTTCTCTCTGTTTAAAAGCATATATTTGTGAGACCGTATTGTGCTTAATCCCTCGTTTTGAGAATTCCTCAGCAAACTCTCTTAGCAAATGGTCAATGTCATGGAATCCCCCTATGTTCAGTGGTTGAAACCATGTCAATGCCGTACCTTCTAGAGTAAGACCAAATCCCTCGTATTGTGTATGGAAATCTGTTATCTGCTCAGCTCTTAAGACTTGCTTAAAGAGTGACACATGTGCATACGGATCTCCTGAACCACCATACTTCTTTGGCATACACTTGCTACTTGAGATGGTCTCATACGTCTATGGTCTGCTACCAATCTCATTGCTCCTGTGTCCCGGCTAAAGCTTTCTCTAGCATCATGGACTTCATGGGTTACCCTTGTCGGTTCCCCTGCCCTGAATCTACTACTAGGAGGTAAATGTGATGGTTCCGCTTCGAACCTTGGACCTGGAGTGGTATACGTGGGGATTGGAACTGCACTACCTCGATTCGTATCCATTGACTCTCTGGAATGTAATGATCCCATTGGTCCGGGCTTCGAGTACTGAGGTTGACTGAAAGAGTCAGCAGCCTGAGTTCTTTGTCCTCCTGTCGTCATTGGGTTTTGCACTCCATTTGTTGGTGCTGGTCTTTGTGAGCTAGAAGTAACATAATACTGATGTAGTGGTCCCCCAAAGTATGTATATCCTTCTAATTCTTTCTTGCCCATTGTTGAGTATTGCCTCCCATACTTGTCGTAAGCAGCAATTTTCACTTCCGATCCCTCTGTGTAGGTAAAGACATAAAGTCTTTTTTGGTCTGTCAACTCTCCGGTGTAGGGTTCTTCACATCTATAATAGAGATCTTGCTCCCCATTATTATATTTGTATAGCCCCACATAGATGTTATCAGTGTTGATCCTTGTAGTTTCATTCTCTCTTCTTAACCTCGCATCAGGGAAGTTCATTATTGGTGCTTTCTCCTCAAGTTCTTCATCTACTTTGGCTTTGGTGCCCATCAATCCCCACTTGTCCACAATGTTAGGGTTTAGGACTACCAAGTACATGGTACCCTCGTCATCTAGATATCTATCTCCGCTATAGCTCACAGGCACTAAGTCCTTGAACTCACTAGGTCTCTCTTCTATCTTTACACAATAGCGGTCCATTCCATCTTTGTAGATCTTGGCACCTTGCTCATTGTCGTACTGGTATTTTATGAACAATAGCTTCATTGTGGCGGAAGGGTTTGATGATCCTGCTGCCATATTTTCTCTGTTGTTCAGGTTCAAGTGTTCCAAGTGTTCGGTGAAAATCTCGTAAGATCTCTCCGAAGAAGTATCAGAAACACTTCCTTCAAAGATCGGCTCTAATGGTTGCACCCAACTTTGGTTTACACTTCCCTCGGTTGATATGACACTTGCTTGTTCCCCTTGTTTTGGTTGGTTATTCTGGAGATTCCTGCCCGATCTCAAATTCATCAATTCCCCTAAAGGACTTTAACTTTTCCGTCTCGGCAATTTGTTTTCCCAAGTTTTTGTGGTCAGAATTGATCCAAACTGATTGATACTTGGTCAATTGTTTAATCTTGTCAGTTGGACAACTTCTGTTTCATCAAGTGAGAATTTTGTTGCAGTTATGCTGAAAAAGACATTATACGCGTATGATGTCTTTTTTCACAGATTTGGACTATTTTGGTTATGCTCACTCTCAGTAGCCCCCTTATGCTCTTCCACTCACAAAATTCAGTTTGAACTCTGTTTGAGCAAGTTATGGCTAATTTAGGCTTTTCTTGGCAATTTTCCGCTTTTGACTTGTTTTGGGTCAATTGTGATCCAAATGGGATGAAACTTGAAATATAACCTCTAGACAGCTATTACAATGGATCTGTGTTGGCAAAGTATCAAAATATGTCCAAAATTAGGTCAAAGACATCATACGCGTATGATGTCTTTTTCATCAATTTGGGTCAAGACTTGATATTTATGCTTTCTACAGTGTTTGTAACAATCTTGTCAGGTCAGATATCAAAAATAAGCAGTGGATGTGCTAAAAGACATTATACGCGTATGATGTCTTTTGTCCCAGATTTTGACTATTCTTGGTTTTAAGCCTTCTCCAATGTTTATAATTGAGTTTCAAGTGTTTTTGTCAGGTTTGAATGTAAAAACAAGATCTGAATCCAAAATTTCCTATTCTTTGCGTTTCTTGGACTCCGACTTGTCTTTTTGGGTTTCTTTGAGTGTTAATGCTCTTGTTTTAAGTTGAAATTAGGGTATAACCCCCTTTTGAACACTCTGGTAAAGTCAAAATTTCTGTTTTGGTCTCTGTTTGGTCATTTAGACATCATACGCGTATGATGTCTAAAGTTGCAGATTTCCAGTTTTTTGGCACAGAATCCTTCCTAAAGCTTTCTCAAGTGCTCAGCAACTCCCAGATACACAGAAAATTTCTCTGACTTTTGTTTATTGCAAGTTTCACTACTAACTCGACGGTTTAGTGATCTAACATGCAATCAACCATATCAAGCAAATACTCCACTAGCTCTAGATCAGGATCAAATGAAGTCCTACCTAAGCTATTCCTAATCATAAAATGGGTTTGGTAATTGTGATTTTAAAGAGATCCACTGCCACTCACGGACTAGCAAATTCTTCTTCTATCAACAACTACTCAACACCAACAAAACAACAAACAAATCTAAGCTAAACTAAAAATACTGTCAACACGGAAGACCCAGGAATACCCCACTTCCTAGTATCTCTCGAGATCTTCGGAGTCCACCACTCCTAGATCTTTTCTAACTAAAGTATACAAAGTAGTTTATACGACTCACCTCGTAGGATTAGTCTAAGGTCACCTACTTAGGGCTCTCGTCCCCGGCAACGGCGCCAAATGTTAAGGCGGTTACGCCGCTGGCGGAAGCTAAATAGCGAGAACTCAACCAACAACAGAATTTGTCAGACGAGGACGGAGCTTGACCCGCAGGCGCATGGAAACAACTAGGTGGGTGTCAAATCACCTACTCGACCTTCTAATGACAATCACTACTAAGGAAATCAAATCTAAGTTCTAAAATACGCAAGTGACTGAAATCCGTACTACGAACGAATGCTATACGAAACAGGATCTAGAATCATTGAATCGATCTCAAACTCAGGGGGAAGTCTATACACTATGTAAGAACAACACCCTAAAGACTTGAACTGCAAAATCAACCTATAATCACTCCGTGCGGTAAACGCGTATGAAGACAGGCCAAAAAATACAGGTGACCGAAACTTGACTCCGATGGTACTAATGCATAGCTCTACTCGTTGTGGTTCTATAGATATGCTGCACGCTCCATTCCGACACAAAAGTTGGAAGAAAACTCACACCGAAGCTCGTAGGAACTTACCACATATAAAAGCCGATAGCGCGCACTCTTGGTATCTGTGCGTAGCTCTCGCCGTTGCTAACACAATGGCGGTGTCGCTTCTCCAATGGCGGCTCCGTAGCTGGCGTAGCAAGTAGATAAGACTCTCTCTCTCTCTCTCTCTCTCTCTCTCTCTCTCTCTCTCTCTCTCAGACACAGTCACGGCGCTCCAAAAACTCACTTTGATTAAATAAAACTCTATATCCTTTAGGTTACAAAACTTTGGCTTATATACCTCAGCCTTGGAGGTGAGAACATCTCTAACTAATTACATCAGCAAGTGAAATTACTTCGGAATTACAAGTTGGAAACTCAATTGAGTCCCGTTACTTAATGAATGGCTCAAATCAAAATTAATGTCGGAAAGACATTTATTACAATCAATGGTTACAAAATGATGAGTGTGAGCAAAAATGTGGGTGTGATCCTCTGCTGGCTCAACAGTGAGTTTTAATATATTGGCTTTTGAAGGACCAAACAGAGACTAGCCAGCTAATGAGCCATGATGTATTAGAAGAATGGGAGGGAATAAAAGCAGACTTCTTAGACCCTGGCAAGGACTCAGAAAGAGAGAGAGAGAGAGAGAGAGAGAGAGAGAGAGAGAGTGTCATGGAATAGCAAGGGTATATTAGTGAAGTGGAAGGGCTTTTAAAACCCTAGCAAGGACTCAGAAAGAGAGAGAGAGAGAGAGAGAGAGAGAGAGTATGCCTGAACAACACCTTGAAGTACCCTAAAGGGCCCACACCAGCACGCGGTGCTATATATAGAGAAGAAGAAGAAGAGGAGAAAGAGAGTTTTAACATCGTATGAAACTATCCCGAGAGAGAAAGAGAGAGAGAGAGAGAGAGAGAGAGAGAGAGAGAGAGAGTATGCCTGAACAGCACCTTGAAGTACCCTAAAGGGCCCACACCAGCACGCGGTGCTAGATATAGAGAAGAAGAAGAAGAGGAGAAAGAGAGTTTTAACATCGTAGGAAACTAGAGAGAGAGAGAGAGAGAGAGAGAGAGAGAGAGAGAGAGAGAGAGAGAGAGAGAGAGAGAGAGAGAGAGAGAGTAGGTTACTAAGAAGTTACAAGATGAAGACACCACTTTAACCATTAAAACACAGAGCTCCGAATGCTAAAAAAAACTCTTATTGGAAGCCATTATTATGAAAATGCTTGTTTACAAAAAATGGAGAGAGAAAAGATTAAACTTTGGGAGCTTGAGCTAGATTGCAATGTTTTAGCCAAAGGAAGACCCTGTTACCTTGTTACCTGTTACCATCACCATCAAAACAAACATGAAAATGTTAGTAGAAAATGGTGGAAGGTAGATGTCATGGATGTCAAGCTAAACAAGAACAATCAAAAGCAAGGGTAAGCGACAAACCTAAGAGGAAGATTCCATCTAAGCAGAGTGGTGAGAGGGTGTGGTGAGATTTTTTTTTTTTTTAATAGCTTGTTTTGTGAAATAAAATGTCACCTTGAAAAGAACAACCAAGCCTCCATATATATAGGCTAGAGATAAAGAAGGGAGAAACCTCAAAAAAGAGAGGGAAGCCCAAAAAGTGCATGGTTAGGGAGGGGTGGAGTGGGGGTAGTGGAGTCTTGATGTTAAAAAAAAAGGGGGGGGGGGGGGGGGGGGGGGGGGGGGGGGTTTGAAATAAAGGGTACGTCCATCCAAAATCTTGTTGCTTTATGAGCATCTTGGTCTAGGCTCTAAGGGGTGCACTAGATTAGCCTTTAGAGGTGGTTTTTGTGCTACTGAGAGAGACCCTCCTCCGCCCGCACTAGGAGAGATGAGGGTTTGTCCCAAAGGGGGTGGGGGCCTAGTGCCCTCCAAAGTCTAGCAAGTCCAAGAGTAGAGTGGGGTGGCATGAGAATCGTGAAACTGAACTCTCTGAAAGGAATCTTCTCACAAGTCTCCAAAGCTTAACTCTCTCGAAACCATTTTTACAAAAAGAGTCCATAAGCATTTTAATGTCTTTAGCAGCTTCCATAGCATTGGAGTTACAAAAGAGTATTTGTTTGAGCTTTGAGATAATGACCTTATGTGCCCACTCAGAAGGTCGGTTGTTGGATCTTTTGAGGTATCTTATGGGTGTGCAAGGGAGTTTATCTTCTTTTGGTGTAAGGCTTTTTGTGAGATAGCCAAATCGGGTAGAGAGATGGAGGTTTAGAAATTAGGTAGAGTTACCAGTGGTGGTTTCAATGGGTAAGCAATTGGGGTAGATTTTGTGTTGCTCTACGAAGAATGATGGCTTTGTAGAGTTTATGAGTAAGATATCGTTGCTTGTGATATCTAAAGGGATGTCCCAAAGTTGAGAGGATCTCTTTAGCATTATGTGTGTTGAGAGTGTCAGAGAGGAACTCAAACTCTAGGGAGTGGAGATAGAGATTGAACCATAGGGGGGAGCATGGAAGTCCCATTGGAATTCCATTGGTTTGCCTATAAATCTTCCCTTGATATTGTAAAAACATGTTATTAATGAGCCAATCGTTTAGTTGGAGTACTTCCTTGAGGTTCAATGAAAGGCTTGAGTTGTATCTATAGGAAGACCAAGTGCCTTCTATGAATTTGGAGGGGAATCTCTTGAAAGAGATAAATGTTTCTAGAGATGTGAAGAAGGCATAGGATATTAACAAGGTGAGATGATGGATTAGGCCGTGTACCCCTGAGTGTGAGATGTTCTCCAAGCATCTTTTCACATCCCTGAGTAGAATTGTGTTGCATGAGAGGGGAGGTTGAGGATGCAATTGTAAACTGAATCCACAATCTACCAAGATTGTAGATGAAGATGGTGACATTAAATTTCTTTGTTGTTAAGTTTTTTGGCTCGTTCCTTGAGTAGTGGTATTCAAGTTTTTAGTAAGGAAGCCATTACTGAAGATATTTCTGAATAACAACTGGCAGCCCCACATGTTATCCATCTAAAAGAGGCTTTATGCAGCTTGTACATGCCGGTGAGATAGGGGAGGGAGTGGTGTTTGGGAAAAGTGTATTGAGAAAGAAATGTTAGCACAAGGGTGGTAACATCTTCAATCGCGAGAGGAGATGGTGTAAAATTGTTGCCTTATAGGCATTTTTGGGCTTCAAGAAGAACAAAGGCCTTACAAATGATAATCAAATTGCTCGGAGCTTTGTCAATGCAAGTAAGAAAGAACTTGCCCCTTGCTTCTTTAATTTCTCTTGTGAGATTATTATGGTTGTGGTGTTGTATTTTTAGAAGGGAAGAGTTTCCCACAATAAGCTGAGAATGCATTAGTTAATTCTCCGTGTGTTAGGTTAGAAGGTAGAGTGATGTAACTTGATGACTCTCTCCATGAAGTTAGGTGGTTTAGTTGGTATGTGCCCAAGACCGTGGCCACAAAGGTGAGCGAGAGCAGTACTCATAAAACAACACAAATTCGTGGCAAGTATATGTTGCACGGTGCTTTCCAAGTTACAAAAACACTCATGGGGTGTGAGAGAGGTAAAAACTTCCTTCGCATTACAGAGTGTTACCTTCAAAGGGGGATTAAATGACCAACTAAGAATGCATTTGTCCCATAGTCGAGTAGTGGAAATACCAAGCCCGAAGAAAAACAAGCTAAAGAAAGAGGTGAGATTTTTGATATCTAGCAGGGATTGACAAAATGAAGGGGTTGTTGGAATTAGGGTTGCAGAGAAACGCACACAGCTTGGAGAAGATGAAGGAAGCTCAAGGCAAACAACTGAGAGTGTGTTACTTAGTGTGCACTAGAAAGATTGATAGCCCTAGAATGAATGGGCGTATATACAATGCACGGGGGGAAAAACCTCCTAAAGAGGGAAAAAATGCCCCGACGGTCCTAGTGTGTTCACACATCACTACCACATATATATGGTAACAAATCCCCCTAGAGTGATGCGGTCAACAAAGGGAAGTGCCATGCCCTAAGGACATGATCAATCCACAAAGGGGAGTAAGCCCAAATCTTTGCGGAAAGCTTCAAACTTCTCACGAGACAATGCCTTTGTGAAAAGATCTGCAAGGTGGTCCTGTGTTGGCACATAAGCCAAGCTAATTTCTCCTGCTGAGAGCCTCTCCCTGACATAGTGATAATGCACTGCGATGTGCTATGTGCGAGCGTGAAAAACTGGGTTTTTCTCAACTACCAATGTGCTCTGACTGTCAGTGTAGATAGTGTTGGCAGTGTTCTGTCCAACAACCAAATCAGCCATAAGGCATCTGACCCATACACACTCAACCATAGCTGTGAAGACTTCCATGTACTCAGCCTCACAACTCGAAGTGGCCACAGTAGGTTGCTTCTTGCTCAATCATGATATACATGAACTGCCAAGCATGAAAACAAAAACCACTTGTGGACGCTCGCGTATCAAAACAACCAGCCCAATCTGAGTCCGAAAAAGCATGTAAGTTTGGTGGCAATGATCCCCCCTCGGGATAAAACAAGCCAAGATGTAAAGTGCCACTAAGGTAGCGGAAAATCCTCTTGACAACTTGCCAATGCTTAGACCTTGGGCTATGCATAAATCTGCTGACCTGTGAGACTGCAAACTGAATATTTGGCCTCATGTTGCATACATAAATGAGGCAGCCAACAGCAGTTTGGTAAAGAGTGACATAAGTAGGATCGCCAGCATCATGTAGACTCAACTTCAAACCTGTTTCCATGGGAGTGGCAATAGGTTTGCAATCCTCAAGTTCAAACTTACATAGTAATGTCTCTATGTAACTTTTTTCACACAAGGCAATACCACCATCACACTACTTAAATTGAATGCCCAAATAATGATGCAACAGTCCCAAATCTTTCATCTTGAAAGTAGCATTCAAATCAGCCTTAAATTCAGCAATATGTGCCTCATTGGGACCAGTGATCAACAAATCATCCACATAAAGAACAACAATGAGAAGTACATCACCGTCATGCTTGACATATAATGTGCTTTCTGTTGGACTATTACCAAAGCCTCGTTTGACCAAATGAGTGTTAGCTTTCTCATACCAAGCACGAGGAGATTGCTTCAACCCATACAAAGCCTTCTTACATCTGCACACTCTGTCCTCTTGTCCTTTCTTGATAAAGCCGCGAGGCTACATTACATAAACTTCCTCAAATATGTCACCATTCAAGAAAGTAGTAACAATGTCTGGTTGATGTACATCCCAACCAAAATGAGCTGCCAATGCACATAGAAAATGCATAGTAGTCATATGACAAGTGGGAGCAAAAGTCTCTTCATAATCTATGGCTTTTTGCTATGCATAATCCTTTGCAACAAGTCAAGCTTTATGGTGATCGATCTCACCATCTGGCTTGCGTTTTAACTTGTAAACCCACTTTGTACCAATGGCCTTTTTGCCAGGAGGCAAATCACATAAATTCCATGTGTCATTTTCTATAAGTGCATCATATTTTGACTGCATGGCAACCATCCAATTTTCTGAATTCTGCGCTTCATCAAAAGATAGAGGTTCCTCAACATCATGTAAGCTAGACACAGCCAAAGCATAACAATCATGCATAAGATGTGTGGCGAGATCTTGAACGAGTACGACTAGACAAAGTTGCATCCAATTTACTGTCACGCAAAGTATGCACCAGCCATTTTGACATACCTCTAGCTTGCTCATTTTCAGCCCTTTCCTCATCAAGTACATCATGTACATCTGCATCAGTAATAGGCTGATCTGTAACATTTTTGAAAACCCCCATAGGATGTACATTTGCCTCATTGGAATTTACATTCAAACTTGCACCATTGAAAAGAGGCAACAAAGTGTCATAAATGTCCTATGAGCTTACATTACTGTCTCTAGTACGTGACCGCAAGGGCTGAACAGAATCTTCCACAAACACTACATCCCGTGAATCCAAAATACGCTTTGTTTGTGGATGATACAACGTGTAACCTTTTCTTTTAGCACTATAACCAACAAAAATACATTGACAGCCTTATTATCCAATTTTCTGCGCTGTCTTTGTGGCACCAAAGCATATGCCAAACAGCCAAAAACACGCATGTTCTCAACAGAACGTTTTCTATCATGCCATGCTTCATATGGAGTAATAGACTGCAAAGCTTTTGTAGGACACCTGTTAAGTACATAAGTGGCACACATGATGGCCTCAAGCCAAAAAGAATGCGGCAAAGCTTGACTTTTGACCATACATCTTGCCATTTCTGTAAGTGACCTTTTTTGTCTCTCAGCAACACCATTTTGTTGAGGTGTATAAGGCACTGTATATTGGTGTTTTATCCCACGACTAGCCAGAAATGCATTAAATTCATGAGACATATACTCCCCCCCTCGATCGAAACGGAGGGGGCCCATAGTACATTTCGAGACATTTTCAGCCATAGCCAAAAATTGTTTGAAGCACATAAAAACTTCAGACTTCGCTTTAAGCGGACATACCCATGCATGTCTGGAGTAATCATCAATGAAAGTCACGAAGTACAGGTAATTGCCCAAGGACGGAGTTTGCATGGGCCCACAAACATCACTATGCACAAGCTGCAACCTGCATGTGGCCCTAACTGAACCATCCTTTGGAAAATTAGAACGCTACAATCTACATGTGGCCCTAACTGAACCATCCTTTGGAAACTTAGAACACTGCATTTTACCCAGAATACAGCCTTCACAAACATGTTTGACAGGTGCTTCAAGAGGCGTCAAAGAAGCAACCATATCAGATTTTTGCAAACGCAACAAACTGGCAAAATTCAGATGACCAAAACGTGCATGCCAAAGTTATGCATCTGAAATAGCCCTTGAATCTGCAACTGCATTTGCAAAATTTTGTCCACACTTGTCATACAAAGTGAGCTTATACAGCCCACGGCACAATAGGCCAGATGCAACAATTTCATCACCAAAACTGAGATCATGAATTGTACATCTGTCATCCACAAATTTGACTACAAGTCCAAGTCCAGCAAGTGCGGATACAGACAAGAGATTCTTCTCGATCCCAGGTACATAAGTGCATCAACAAGTATGAAGGAACTGCCATTTGCAGCAGTAAGCACAATCTTTCCAACTCCCTGAACCGGATAAGAGGAATTGTTGGAACAAGTGACTGAATTCCCATGAGGGTTAGACTCAAGAGAGGTGAACAATTCACGATGTGAGGTAATGTGCTTTCTAGCACCGTTGTCAAAATACCACACATGTGAATCTGCAGCAAAACTGACATGCATGCATCATGGACAACAGGATTGTAAGTGCACTCTGCACTAAAAGCCCATTCTGCATCAACGTCAACAACATAGTCTCCTTTCACAGAAGACTCAACAATGGCTGCATTTGTAGTGGAACCAGCATTTACATTGGAACCACACTCTTTTGTCTTAGCCTCTTTGGCCTTCAACTTAGGACATTGCTTGATCAAGTGATCATTAGCTTTAGAATAATGGCAACGCATCTTCTTTTTGCCCTTAAAACCAGAATTTCCAGCCAAATTGCTGCCAGCAGAAGCATTAGGAATAGAATTTTTTCCACTCGCAACAGAACCATAAGAAGTGGTTGCATTGTTGTTACCACCCTTTCTTTGAGAAGTAATAAAAGCTTGTTCAACTGCACGCTACCTAGTCCTTTTTTTTTTTGGAAAGTGACTCTTGCAACAGCAATGTGCATAATGCATCGAACTTGAAAACTTCAGGATTTCCTTGGGTCATAAGTCTCCAAGTACTGGCAAAAGTCTAGTAAGAATCTGGTAAGGCATCAAGAACAATCTGCACAAGGGAACTATCTAAAATGACTTCACCTGCAAAAATAAGTTGCTCATTGATATCCTTAATACCAGCAAGGAAAGTGTCCATATTCTCTTCCTCATTCATAATCTTCAATTCTAGATCTTTACGCAGCAAAGCAATTTTAGCCTCATTGCGGCTTGCATAAAGACCTGCTAGAATATTCCAAGCCTGTTTTGCAGATTTTGCTGAATGAATGTGAGGAACAATGGTGCGCTTTATAGACAACACAATCAATGCATGAGCCTACACATCCTTTACATCCCAATGAGCTTGTTCTATCATAGGCAAAACAACTCTAATAGCAGCAATCCTTGCAGCAAGACCTGCAATATCCTCAACATCGCCTACATCCTCAGAACCAGGACGTACATCAATGCCCTGCACAATATTCCAGACGCCCTTTCACACAAGAACATGTTGCATCATATAAGCTCACATAGGGTAATTGTCCCCATCCAACCTGTCCTCGGCACCAAACACCTTGAACACATTTGTGTTGTTGTCAGCCATGGAAAATGATGCACCTAATATGAAAACTGCCCAAAAAGAGGAGAAACAAAGTGAGAACGACACGTGCTATATAGCACAAACCGTGGAATATTGTAAGGCACCTATTATGCAAAAAATGGCACTAACAAAAATTCTGCACAAAATGACAAAATTGCATGTGCAGACCTACTCGTAGTGGAAACAGAGGCTGAAATGAGCCCGAATCAAAAATCTGAGCAGACTGAGCTCTACGAATTCTCCCAAAAAAATTTACTTCCTTCGAACGCTCGACAAAGCTCACAAAAATTGGAGAAAGTGAGCAGGCATGTGCTGGAGCTGCTGGTGACTAAGCCCGAGAGGATGCAACCTGCTCTGATACCAATTGTTGGAATTAGGGTTGAAGAGAAATGCACACAGCTTGGAGAAGATGAAGGAAGCTCAAGGCACACAACTGAGAGTGTGTTACTTAGTGTGCAATAGAAAGATAGATAGCCCTAAAATGAATGGGCGTATATACAATGCACTGGGAAAAAAACCTCCTTAAGAGGGAAAAAATGCCCCGGCGGTCCTAGTGTGTTCACACACATCACTACCACATGTATATGGTAACAGGGTTACAAAGGTTCTCTTCTCCTTGATCTTGGGGATGAACCAAAAGCATCCATGCAAATTTTTGGAAACCTGCATCAATCATAAAGGACGGATTTAGCAGTAGTTATGCATGCCTAAGTAAAGGCGGTTTTCGTTTTAGGAGTTGGGATGGGGGGTGGGATAGAAGCTTGTGCAAAGTATGGTGGGAAAGAGGGGGTGGGGTTTTGAGGGGTTCGGCTACTAGCAGTGGAGTTGGCTGGGTAGGTTTCCTTACATCTTGGAGGTGTAGTAGAGGTATTTGAGCGATAAGAGGGGAAATTCCTTTCTCTTCCACGTGCGGTTTGATTCCCTTCTCAACGTGCTTTCTTGGCCGAAAGAGCATCATAGGGTGCCTTCGAACTTGGAGCTACCGCCGCATTCACAAAAGAATCCACTTTTGAGGATGAACTGCAACAAGGTGTTGTATGACTAAAGAAAACAGAATGAGTGATAGCATCTTTTAGCTTTTGCCTGTAGAATACATGGAGGAGGAGAGCACACTTCTTGGGCTTCTTTAGCTACCCAACTCATAAAGGCAATAGTAGATCATTTAAGGTTTGAGCTAGGGAAGTAGCAAGGTAGTTGATTGAGAACCAGCCATAAATCATGATCGAACCACAAGACATTGCTATCCCGGCAATGATCCCCTTGCCCAATATGCTGGCAACCACATTTAAGAAAAGGTCGGTGCACATTCCATACTTGTGTAGTATAATTAGTGTCTCGGTTTGTAGTAGGATGACACCCTTGACCCCAACCATGCAACCAAAAGTGGCGTTGCAACAGCGTGGTTCAAAAAATGACATAGAGAAGGGGGTAGAAATTAGAGTGTTTTCAAAGAGGTTGGAGTTATTGCCCTCAAGAATCTACATAAGACCTTTGATCGCAGTCTTATCATGATCATTAAGTAGAGTAACGAGAAGATTTTCGAGGAGGGGAGCAAGTAAAGTAACATTACCGAAGGATCAAGCCTTGTGGTGAGCTTTTCCCAAAAACATTTCCAAAAGCCGGCTCGGGATGAAGGGATCCATGTAGGTTTCAAAGTGCTTTGTGGTGAGGCTTCGACTAGGTGTAGTGATGGTGAAGTCTTTGTTCGCAAGCATCTGTTCCTCTTCGTCAAGATCCATAGGTAAGAATGAACTTTTGTAGCTGCCGTTGCACTTCACTTTGGAGGGATGGATTGCCCATGGCTTGTTGAAGCCTAGAAACAAGGTAGTTAGCAAGCATAGGGGCATCATTAGTAGCATGCTCATTAGCAAAATCAAAGCTATCAACATTAATTTCACTCTCTTTACTATTGTCAGCCATTCTAACAATTTTTTAGGTGTAATATTTTTAGGTGTACTTTGGCACTTCAAGCCCTAGTTGCTCCTCCTCTTTACCCCTTTAGAAAAGCACTCAAGCTACTGTACCCGTGGCTCAAATATCATTAATTGAAAGGAATAGAAGAGAGGCTCTTTCAATACCAAAATAGTACCGGCTCCTGTCAAGCTTCTAATATCTCAATAGCGGTTAAGTCATAGGCAAGCCCCATAGGACTCCACTATTAAGACCATAGCTCTCGATGGTGATGGCCCGTTATCTGCATCAAGGCAGGCGCACTGCAAGGCTAAAAAATCCCTATTCTACTTCCTTAATTGCAATTAATAATACCAACCATTTATAGCTAGCTTAAGGACCTCCCTTCTTGAGCAAGAAAAGAGAAACCTTGTGCTCTGATACCTTTAATGGCCTAGTAACTTGTGTGTAGCGGAAAATAGCATAGACATAGTGAGCATTTCATTAGAATAGATTCCTAATGAGCATTGCAAGAGTGCTTGGATGGAGGGAGCAACAAAAAGCATAACACCTAGTTAGATAGGCATGAACAACACTTCAAAAGAGAGAGAAAGTACGCTATTGACAATAGTTGAGGACAGGATTTACATGGAGCCGGCGGTCCCCCCTCCAAAAGGATTTGTATTATAGGTTTCCCCCATCAAGGGAGACATTTTACAATACAATACTTTGCGTTCCTTCAATAACTTGTTGGTGCAATGAAGATGGAAGCTTCAAGCACCATGTATACACTTATAAAACACAACATCAATTCTCTCACGGTCTCAGACCCAAGACCTCACACACCTTTGAAGATGGTGAGAGCTAGCGGGGTATGAGAGTAGATTGAGAGGAAGGAGTAGTCTTACGAGAAATAAGTATTTTTCCTCACATAATCACTCATAATAGCTTAGCATAGCTTAGTAATTAGCATGGTAGAGGAGATGAGCATGCATTGAAGCTTGGCTCTTGGTTGGATTTGCATCACAAAGCCAAGAGTTGTTGGTGTAGGCCTCCCTTCTCACAAGCTTGGAGTAGAAGATGAGCTTTCCATTAAAGCTTGAGAAGGGGGGAGAGAGAGAGAGAGAGAGAGAGAGAGAGAGAGAGAGAGAGAGAGAGAGGGAGTCTTCTTGCTTCACACATGATATTGTGTGAAGTGAGTGTGAGTGAGATTGTGTGAGTGAGTGTGTGATAATGCCTTGACAAAATCAATCCCCCCTTGCAAAGTCTTTCCAATGATAATTAATAAGCATACGTGCTAGCCTTGTGACATGAGTCCCCCTTTCCCCTCTTGTGAGAGCTTTAGGTAATTAATTAATGCAAATAAGCTCTCATTGGACCCCTTAGTCTTCTGGTCAATAGGAATCAGGCAAGCCATTGAATTGTTGAATGCTCATTGGACCCCTTGGGAGACCGGCCAATAGTCTTCTAGAGAGATTAATTCTTATTGGTTATTTTATTAAGTGTTTTTAAATGAATTAAACTAGATTTACTCTAGCCTAATTCTCATTGGTCCACCTCTATGGCCATCCAATAGGATTTGAATGCACCTTGTGGGCAATTGGGCTAAGGAGCTGACATGTGTCCACTATGCCATTTGTGTAAAGGGGCTTGCTTGAGAGTGTGTGTGTGTGTGTGTGTGTGTGTTTTTCTCTCTCATCCCCTACTTACATGACTTGCCCCCTCCTCTTTAGGAGTCTTTGAAGACTTTGTGCACACTACAAAGCATCCAATTTTCTTAAGGAATGACCATTGGACTTATCCTTTGAATTTTGGAACCTTAGCATTTTGGAAGTCTTAATGGGATGAACCTTAGGTCTTTGAAGCCCATTGCTTGCACATTGCTCCTCTGCAGATGGTTCCCCTTTGGATCCCTATTTTCCCTTTTTTGGATCCCGATTGTGACCAGTCTGCTAGTCTTACCAATAATTTAGCTTTTTCACCCTTGGTACTTCCCCATATTAAATGATCAATTTCACATGAGAAAATCATTTAGGAGAATTAGATATTAGTTATTATGACTTTACCTCTCTCTTGAAATCATAGTCATCCTCGACTATGGGGTAGAAAAGATAAAGCCTATTCATTATTCCTTTTTCTAGCTGGTAGAGGATCCCTATCTTACTCTAGGACATCGTTCTAGAACGGATGACTAATCTATTTGGCGCTTGAGAGCCTAAGGCTGCCGCAAGCATGTCTGTGCATTAGTCCTATTAATCTTCCATAGTAGAGTGACAAGCTCTACTTGGTGTTTGGGAGACGTCGTCTCTGCAAACTTGATGAGACGAAACTTGATTCTGAGCATGCATACTACTTAACATTTGTGCACAATAAAGAAAAAGAGAGTCTTATAAGACAAAAACTTTGTTCATTTTAAACATTTGTACATTTGCTTACTCTAGGGAAGCATTGTAAGCATTGAGAAGGTTTAGGTTATCCTTTAATTGTATGCTTTGCATCCATCTACCATCTTCAAAAGGATAATTCTTAAACTTAATAAGATACCGTTGGATAGTCTTACCGCCTCTTAATACCTTGTCTTCATGTCGGAGAATGGACTTGAGCTGCAGCACCTCTTCTTGGCCCTCAATCTCCGATGGATCTTCAATAGTTGGTTCTTGAGGGTAGGCATACTCCACTAAGGGTAGGTACTTCTCCCATTGGGACCTCTGATCTACTTCCGTTACATAGGCTTTTAGTAGATCAAGAATTGTTAGGTTAGCTATTTCACTTTGGCCATCCGTTTGCGGGTGATAGGCCACGGGTGATAGGCCAAAGAGAAGTTTAGTCTTGTCCCTAAATTCTCAAAGAGACCCTTCTAGAAAATACTGGTCATTCTAGGATCTCTATCCGACACTATGGACATTGGCAAGCCATGGTACTTAAAGATTTGTGATATGAAGAGGGTTGCTATTTGATGGGCTTTTATAGTCTTTTTGACAGGTATAAAATGCGCTTGTTTGCTAAAGCTGTCTACTATCGTCCATATTCCCATATTCCCATAAATAGACTTAGGCAATCCAAAGATAAAATCCATGGATATGCTCTCCCATGGTGAATTAGGGATTGGAAAAGGTTGAAGCAATCCAGGTTGCTTACCTCTATCAAACTTCGTCTTTTGGCATACCACACATTTAGAAACATACTCTTGTATGTTTGCTTTCATGGTAGGCCAATAGATAAATGTTTCAATCCCTTTTGGGGTAGACTGAATCCCTCTATGCCCCACATAAGGAGGAGCATGAGATTCATACATTACTTTCTCACGTACTGAGTTAGTAACACATAATCTATTGCCATAGAGAAGATAACCATCTTGTAAAGTAAATGCTTCCTCTTTCTGACCTAATGCACGGGCTGAAATCACATCTCTAAAATGGGAATCAATAGCATACTCATCTATCAGAAGATTGATCATTGTGAGTTGTTATGGAAACTGCAATCACTCTCGGCCGTCTTGAGAGTGCATCGGCTACTTGATTATGCTTGCTAGCAATGTGAGCAATATGAAAATGAAATTGCGAAAAATTTTCCCACCTCATTTGTTTGTGGGAGAGCTTGGTCTACGTCATCAAGTACTTAAGGCTTTGGTGATCCGTCCGCACGATGAAAAAAGTCCCCAATAAGTAGTTCTTCCATGAGTCTAAGGCATGTACAACTGCAAGGAGTTCCTTTCCATATATTCCTAGATCTTGTTCAACAGGGTCGAGCCTTCGGCTTTCATAGGCTATGGCATGCCGTTATTGGAGCAAAACCGCTTTAAGGCAATCACCACAAGCATCACATTGGACCTCAAATGGTTTTGGGAGATCCGGCACTGTAAGCTTAAGTTGAGAGATAAGCTTTTATTTCAGATTTTTGAAAGCATTGTTCTCCTTTGTAGACCATGTATACCTAACGTTTTTCTTTGTTAGGTCATGTAATGGTCCCATGATTTGTGAGAACTTTTCTATGAAGCATCTATAGTATGCACACATACCTATAAAGCTTCTTAGTTCACCAACATTCCTTGGATTAGGGCGTCCTTTTATTACCTCTAGCTTTGATGGATTCATTTGGATGCCATCTTGAGAGATAATGTGACCTAAATATTGAATCTCTTGTAAGAAAAACTCACTTTCCTTTCAGTGAATATAAAGTTTACTCTCTTGTAAGACATGAAATATTACCTGGAGATGGTGCTTGTGTTTGCCTAGTGAATTAGAGTAGATAATATCATCAAAGAACACTCCAATAAAGGTCTAGTGAGGCCTGAATAGCTTCTCCATCAAGCGGTTGAATGTGGCTGGTGCATTGGTCAAACCAAAAGGCATGACAATGTATTTGTAGAGACCAAATTTTGTGTGAAATGCGGTCTTTTACAATGTCTTGATCAACTATCCTTAGTTGATGGTAGCCACTTTTTAGATCAATTCTACTAAAGTAGGTTAACCCTTGTAGCTTATCAAACAGGTCTTCTACCTGTGGAACGGGAAACCTATTTTTGATAGTGATCCTATTTAGTGCTCTATAGTCAAAACACATACGATATGTGCCGTCTTTCTTTTGCACTAATAACACGGGTGAGCAAAATGGAGATGAGATAGGCCTAATCATGCGCTTCTCAACTAACTCATGCACTTGCCTCATAATCTCCTCTTGTTGAGGTTGAGAAACTCTATAAGGAGGTTTATTAGGCGGTCAACTTCTTGGAAAAAGTTCAATTGCATGGTCATCATTGCCTCGTTAAGGAGGTAGTTCACAAGGGACGTCATCAATAAAAACATCTTGAAATCCCTTGAGAAAATTGGATAACTCTAGTTCCTTGTGATTATTTATATTTTTTTTGCTAAAGCATTAGGTTCATTTTGAGAATCTTTAACAAAAATCATGTACACGGAAATAGAGCTCTTTATTGACTTATTGAAAGCTTGCATACGTACAATGGGTATGGTGTTAACCAACTCTTTGGCATCTATGTACATATCTTTTTCCCTAAACCTAAAGTAGATTTTCCTTTCAGGGAATTTAACATTGGCACGCGTGCAATCAAACCATGGTGCCCCTAGGATTACATCTTGAGCCTGAGAGGAGAGATAAACAAGTCCTCTTTGTCCACATAGCTTTGGGCATGGAGCCTCAATTTCACAATTAAGGGAGTGACTGAAGCTTATTGCCCCTTGAAAGCACCATAGATGGGTAGGAAATCTCCCATCTCATAGGCTTGGATGCCTAGTTTGGTGGCCAACTCTGTGGATATGAAATTGTGAGTAGAACTAGGGTCAAAGAGAATACAAGCATTGTGTTCTCTTACCTTTCCCCAAGCATGGCATGAAGGAGATCTTTTGTGGTGAGCTTCCTCTTCTTGGATTTCGACCAAGGTAGATCTAGCAGGCTCAAGGCAAGCATGGTACGCATGCCCTTGCTCGCAGCATTTCAAACAACGATTATCCTTGTGATAACGCTCAATCTCTTCAGGAGAGAGTTTGTTTTTGCCTTTGTAAACTCCCTTTTCCTTAGCTTTGTTGTTATTGGAATTGCCCTTAGGAGACTTTTTGACATTGTCCTTCCTCCTAGGCTCATTGGAACCCTTGTTTTTCGTGGACTTAAGATTTCTCTTAGCCCCTATTTGGAAATTGATTCGTGAAGCCACCATGGTATGGTGTATGACTGAAAATATGGTGCGTGGCCTTTGGGAGTTGACATACTCCACCATATCTTCAGTCAAGCTTGCACAAAATTGTTGTTTTTGCTCTCCAAAATCCATCTTTTTGAAGACAACGGCTTTGAGATATAAGTCCAAAATTTGTCTACATTTGTGAATGGATTCGTAGGGAGAGAGCTTCAAGCTTCGCCATTCGGTGAGTAATTTGTCTTTGGCATCGGTGGCCAAAAACATCTCATGATGGAAGCTCTTAAAGCTTTCCATGTTTGTGGAGATTCACCGTTTGCCCGTAGGCTAGACCACCATTGCCTAGCAGACTTTTGAAAATGCATGGCTACACGGCTCCGTGAAGCCCTAATCTCCAAACATTGCATCGAATTGTTGGATGAAGGCCAAGACTTTGTACATAGAACCAAAGGTGCCATCGTAGATAAGGAAAGAGATGTTCTTTCCTCCCTCTTTGAACTTCTTGAGCTTGGACAACCTCTTCCACGCGGCATAGGATTTCCTATGGCCTATTCTTTTTTATGGTTCAAAAGTTTCACCATCCCTTTCTTCAGAAGATGAATAATTTGAGGAAGATGGAGAGGAGGGTGACCTCTTTCTCTCCTTTTTCTTGCCTTGTTCCTCTTTGACTACACCATCACTTTCTTCATAAGAGGAAGAGGATGAAGAAGATGGAGAAAAGGGTGACCTCTTTATTGCATTTTTCTTCTCTTGTTTTTTATCATCCCTCTTTGAATTTTGGTGTGGAGAGGTGTGCGATGGTCTTCTTCGTTTAGGAGGTGATGGAGAGTGTTTTGCCCGCCGTCTTTGTTGGGAAGAAGATGCTTCATCAAGAAGTAAATTTTTGAGCCCTTCGTATGGATCCTCTTCTTCTTCCCAAATCGGAGAGAGGCCTCTTTTGGAAGTCTTGCAAGGAGGCTTCCTAGGTACTCTCTTGTCATGGTGGGGAGTTTGGAAAATCCCATGAGCACGTAGTTGCCGTTGCACTTCACTTTGGAGGGATGGATTACCCATGGCTTGTTGAAGCCTAGAAACAAGGTAATTAACAACCATAGGGGCATCATTAGTAGCCTGCTCATTAGCAAAATCAAAGATTTCAATATTAATTTCATTCTCTTTACTATTGTCAACCATTCTAACAACTTTTTAGGTGAAATATTTTTAGGTATACTTTGGCAATTCAAGCCCTAGTTACTGCTCCTCTTTACCCCTTTAGAAAAGCACTCAAGCTACTGTAATAGCTGAATAGTGGTTAAGCCGTAGGCAAGCCCCATAGGGCTCCACTATTAAGACCATAGCTCTCGACGGTGATGCCCCGTTATTTGCACGAAGGCAGACGCACTGCAAGGCTAAAAAATCCCTATTCTACTTCCTCAATTGCAATTAATAATACCAACCATTTATCACTAGCTTGAGGACCTCCCTTCTCGAGCAAGAAAAGAGAAACCTTGTGATCTGATACTAATGTAACCTTTAATAGCCTAGTAACTTGTGTGTAGCGGAAAATAGCATAGACATAGTGAGCATTTCATTACAATAGATTCCTAATGAGCATACCAAGAGTGCTTGGATGGAGGGAGCAACAAAAGGCATAACACCTAGTTAAATAGGCATGAACAATACTTCAAAAGAGAGAGAAATTAAGCTATTGACAACAGTTGAGGACCGGATTTACATGGAGCCAGCGGTCCCCCCTCCAAAAGGCTTTGGATTATAGGTTTCCCCCATCAAGGGAGACATTCTACAATACAATACTTTGTGTTCGTTCAGTAACTTGATGGTGCCATGAAGATGGAAGCTTCAATCACCATGCACACACTTATAAAACACAACATTAATTCCCTTACAGTCTCAGACCAACCTCACACACCTTCAAAGATGGTGAGAGCTAGCGGGCTATGAGAGTAGATTAAGAGGAAGAAGGAGTAGTCTTACGAGAAAGAAGTATTTTTTCTCACATAACCACTCATAATAGCTTAGCATAGCTTAATACTTAGCATGGTAGAGGAGATGAGCATGCATTGAATCTTGGCTCTTGGTTGGATTTGTATCACAAAGCCAAGAGTTGTTGGTTTAGGCCTCCCATCTCACAAGCTTGGCGTAGATGATGAGCTTTCCATTAAAGCTTGAGAAGGAGACAGAGAGAGTATTCTTGCTTCACATATGACATTGTGTGAGTGTGTGTGTGTGTGTGTGTGTGTGATAATTCCTTGACAAAATCAGACCCCCTCTCTCTCTCTTCGTCGACCCCTCCTTCTTTTTACTCATGCTGACACCCCATTGGACCCTGCAAAGTCTAGCCAATGATAAGCACAAAGCATAACAGATAGCCTTATTGCATGTGTCCCCCTTTCCCCTTTTGTGAGAGCTTTAGGTAATTAATTAATGCAATTAAACTCTCATTGGACCCCTTAATCTTCTGGCCAATAGGAATCTGGCAAGCCATTGAATTGTTGAATGCTCATTGGACCCCTTGGGAGACCGGCCAATAGTCTTCTAGAGAGCTTAACTCTTATTGGTTATTTTATTAAGTGTTTTTAAATGAATTAAACTAGATTTACTCTAGCCTAATTCTCATTGGTCCACCTCTATGGCCATCCAATAGGCTTTGAATGCACCTTGTGGGCAATTGGGCTAAGGAGCTGTTATGTGTCCACTATGCCCTTTGCATAAAGGGGCTTGCTTGAGAGAGAGAGAGAGAGTGTGTGTGTGTGTGTGTTTCTCTCTCATCCCCTACTTACAGGACTCACCCCCTCCTCTTTAGGAGTCTTTGAAGACTTTTTTCACACTAGAAAGCATCCAATTTTCCTAAGGAATGACCATTGGACTTAGCCTTTGAATTTTGGAACCTTAGCATTTTGGAAGTCTTAATGGGTTGAACCTTAGATCTTTGTAGCCCATTGCTTGCACATTGCTCTTCTAGAGATGCTCCCCCTTTTGATCCCTATTTTCCTTCCTTTGGATCCCTACTGTGACCAGTCTGCTAGCCTTGCCAATAATATAGCTTTTTCTCCCCTCGTACTTCCCCATATTAAATGATCAATTTAACATGAGAAAATCATTTAGGAGAATTAAATATTAGTTATTATGACATGGTAGAGGATCCCTATCTTACCCTACGACAATGTTCCAGAATAGATAACTAATCCATTGGTGCTTGAGAGCCTAAGGCTGCCGCAAGCATGTCTGCACATTAGTCCTATCAATCTTCCATAGTAGAGCGACAAGCTCTACTTGGTGTTTGGGAGACGTCGTCTTCGCAAACTTGATTCTAAGCATGCATACTACTTAAAATTTGTGCACAATAAAGAAAAAGAGAGTCTTATAAGACAAAAAATTTGTTCATTTTAAAAATTTGTACATTTGCTTACTCTACGGAAGCATTGTAAGCATTGACAAGGTTTAGGTTATCCTTTAATTGCATGCCTTGCATCCATCTAGCATCTTCAAAAGGATAATTCTTAAACTTAATAAGATACCGTTGGATAGTCTTACCACCTCGTAATACCTTGCCTTCATGTCGAAGAATGGACTCGGGCTGCAACACCTCTTCTTGGTCCTCGATCTCCGATGGGTCTTCAATAGTTGGTTCTTGAGGTGGCTCTCCTTTGTAAGGCTTTACTAGGCTCACATGCAAAGTATTGTGTATGAGCCAATGCCTGGGCAATTTGACATTATAGGCCATCTCATTGATTGGTCAAAGAATCTGGAAGGGACCATAGTATATTTTTGCTAACGTAGTATAGTACTTTTGGTGCCCCGTAGGATTCTTGTCCGTGGTGTGCCTTAATCAAGCCTTGGGAAATTTAAGCAAGACCCAATCATTTTCTTTAAAGGCTTGGCTCTTCTGTGCTTATCAGCAGCAGCCTTTTGACTTTACTGTGAGATAGAGATAGCATCCTTAATTTTTTGGAAAGATTCTTGTAGATCTCGCCTATACTCATCTGTAGAGAAGATCTTCCCTTGTACCTTAAGTAGCAGGGGACTTTTTGATCTTCCCTCAATTACCTCAAAAGGTGCTTTTTTTGTGTGGAGGTATGTACAGTATTATTATAGGCATACTCCACTAAGGGTAAGTACTTCTCCCATTAAGAACTTTGATCTACTTCCGTTACGTAGTCTTTTAGTATATCAAGGATTTTTAGGTTAGCTATTTGACTTTGGCCATCCCTTTGCGGGTGATAGGCCAAAGAGATATTTAGTCTTGCCCCTAAATTCTCAAGAAACCCTTCCAAAAAGTACTGGTCATTCTAGGATCTCTATCCGACGCTATGGACATTGGCAAGCCATGGTATTTAAAGATTTGTGATATAAAGAGGGTTGCCATTTGATGGGCTTTGATAGTTTTTTTCACAGGTAAAAAATGAGCTTCTTTGCTGAAGCTATCTACTATCGTCCATATTCCTGTATTCCCACAAATAGACTTAGGCAATCCAAAAATAAAATCCATGGATATGCTCTCCCATGGTGAATTAGGGATTGGCAAAGGTTGAAGCAATCCAAGTTGCTTCCCTCTATCAAACTTCGTCTTTTGGCATACCACACATTTAGAAACATACCTTTGTATGTTTTCTTTCATGGCCAAGAGTGAATGCGGTTTCCATAGCAATTCACAATGATCTATCTTCTATGATAGATGAGTATGCTATTGATTCTCATTTTAGAGATGTGATTGCCGTTGCATTAAGGAAGAAAGAGGAACCATTTACTGTACAAGATGGTTATCTTCTCTATGGCAATAGACTATGCGTTACTAACTACGTGAGAAAGTAATGTATAAATGTCATGCTCCTCCTTATGCGGGGCATAGAGGGATTCAGTCTATCCTAAAAGGGATTGAAACATATTTCTCTTGAGAGTGCATTGGCTACTTGATTATGCTTGCCAGCAATGTGAGCAATATGAAAACGAAATTGCGAAAGGAAATTTGCCACCTCATTTGTTTGTCGGAGAGCTTGGTCTGCGTCATGAAGTACTTAAGGTTTTGGTGATCCATCCCCACGATGAAAGGAGTCCCCAATAAATAGTGCTTCCACGAGTCTAAGGCATGTAGAACTGCAAGGAGTTCCTTTTCAAATATGCCTACAGCTTGTTCAACGGGGTCGAGCCTTCTACTTTTATACGCTATGGCATGCCCTTCTTGGATCAAAACAGCTCCAAGGCAATCACCACAAGCGTCACACAGGACCTGAAATGGTTTTGAGAGATCCAGCAATGTAAGCACAGGTTGAGAGATAAGATTTTCTTTAAGCTTTTCGAAAGCATTGTTCTCCTTTGTAGACCATGTACCTAACAATTTTCTTTGTTAGGTCATGTAATGGTCCCGCGATTTGTGAGAACTTTTTTATGAAGCGTCTATAATATGCACACAACCCTATAAAGCTTCTTAGTTCATGAAGATTCCTTGGATTAGGCCATCCTTTTATTACCTCTAGATTTGATGGATTCATTTGGATGCCATCTTGAGCGATAATGTGACCTAAATATTGAATCTCTTGTAAGAAAAACTCACTTTCCTTTCGGTTAATATAACGTTTATTCTCTTGAAAGACATTAAATATTACATGGAGATGTTGCTTGTGTTTGTCAAGTGAATTATATTAGATGATAATATGATCAAAGAACACTCCAGTATAGGTCTAATGAGGCATGAATAGTCCATCAAGCGGTTGAATGTGGCTAGTGCATTGGTCAAACCAAAAGGCATGACAATGTATTCGTAAAGACCAAATGTTGTGCGAAATGCGGTCTTTACAATGTCTTCATCAACTATCTTTATTTGATGGTAGCCACTTTTTAGGTCAATTCTACTAAGGTAGTTCGACCCTTGTAGCTTATCAAATAGGTCTTCTACTTGTGGAACGGGAAACCTATTTTTGATAGTGATCCTATTTAGTGCTCTATAGTCAAGACACATACGATATGTGCCGTCTTTCGTTTGCACTAATAACACGGGTGAGAAAAATGGAGATGAGCTAGGCCTAACCATGCCCTTCTCAACTAACTCATACACTTGCCGCATAATCTCCTCTTGTTGATCTTGAGAAACTCTATAAGGAGGTTTATTAGGCGATGAACTTCCAGGAAGAAGTTCAATTGCATGGTCATCATTGCCTGGTTAAGGAGGTGGTGCACAAGGGATGTCGTCAATAAAAACATCTTGAAATCCCTTGAGAAATTGGATAACTCTAGTTCCTTGTGATTTTTTATATTTTCCTTTGCTAAAGCATTAGGTTCATTTTGAGAATCTTTAACAAAAATCATGTACACGGAAATAGAGCTCTTTATTGACTTATTGAAAGCTTGCATACGTACAATGGGTATGGTGTTAACCAACTCTTTGGCATCTATGTACATATCTTTTTCCCTAAACCTAAAGTAGATTTTCCTTTCAGGGAATTTAACATTGGCACGCATGAGACCAAACCATGGTGCCCCTAGGATTACATCCTCGTGCTTGAGAGGAGAGATAAAGAAGTCCTCTTTGTCCACATAGCTTTGGACACGGAGCCTCAATTTCCCAATTAAGGGAGTGACTGAAGCTTCTTGCCCCTTGAAAGCACCATCAGTGGGTAGGACATCTCCCATCTCATAGGCTTGGATGCCTAGTTTGGTGGCAAACTCTGTGGATATGAAATTGTGAGTAGAACCAGGGTCAAACAGAATAAAAGCATCATGTTCTCTTACCTTTCCCCAAGCATGGCATAGAGGAGATCTTTGTGGTGAGCTGCCTCTTCTTGGATTTTGACCAAGGTAGCTCTAGGAGGCTCATGGCGGGAGTTCTTTTGGGGGCAAGCATGGTACGCATGCCCTTGCTCACCGCATTTGAAACAACGGTTATCCTTGCGATAACGCTCAAGCTCTTCAAGAGAGAGTTTGTTTTGCCCTTTGTAAACTCCCTTTTCCTTAGCTTTGTTGTTATTAGAATTGCCCTTAAAAGACTTTTGGACATTGTCCTTCCCCTTAGGCTCATTGGAGCCGTTGTTTTTCGTGGACTTAAGAATTCTCTTAGCGCCTATTTGGGAATTGATTCCCGAAGCCACCATGGTATGGTCTATGACCGCGAATATGGTGCGTGGCCTTTGGGAATTGATATAGTCCGCCATATCTTCAGTCAAGCCTGCACAAAATTGTTGTTTTTGTTCTCCAAAATCCATCTTTTTGAAGATAGTGGCTTTGAGATGTAAGTCCCAAAACTTGTCTATATTTGTGAATGGATTCTAGGGAGAGAGCTTCAAGCTTTGCCACTCGGTGAGTACTTTGTCTTTGGCATCGGATGCCAAAAACTGCTTCATGATGGAAGCTCTTAGAGCATTCCATGTTTATGGAGCTTCACCGTTTTCCTGTAGGCTAGACCAGCATTGCCTGGCGGACTTTTAAAAATGCATAGCTACATGGTGTAGCTTATAGGACTTCGTGAAGCCCTCATTTCCAAACGCCGCATCAAATTGTTGGATGAAGGCGAAGACTTTGACCGTAGCACCAAAGGTGCCATCGTACGTAAGGAAAGAGATGTTCTTTCCTCCCTCTTTGAACTTCTTGAGCTTGGATGACCTCTTCCATGCGGCATAGGATTTCCTATGGCCTCTTCTTTTTTATGGTTCAAAGGTGCACTATCGCTTTCTTCAAAAGATGAAGAATTTGAGCTAGATGGAGAAGATGGTGACCTCTTTCTCTCCTTTTTCTTGCCTTGTTCCTCTTTGAGTGCACCATCACTTTCTTCATAAGAGGAAGAGGATGAAGAAGAGGGTGACCTCTTTCTCTCCTTTTTCTTCTCTTGTTTTTTATCATTCCTCTTTGAATTATGGTGTGGAGAGGCGTACAATGGTCTTCTTCATTTAGGAGGTGATGGAGAGCGTTTTGCCCGCCGTCTTCGTGGAGCCGTCTCCGTCGAGGTGGTAGATGACTCACTTATTTCTTGTTCCTTTGGTGGGGGCTCTTGAGTTCTCCTTTGGGAAGGAGATGCGTCATCAAGAAGTAAATTTTTGAGCCCTTCGTATGGATCCTCTTCTTCTTCCCGAATCGGAGAGAGGCCTCTTTTGGAAGTCTCGCAAGGAGGCTTCCTAAGTACTCTCTCGTCATGGTGGGGAGTTTGGAGAATCCCATGAGCACGTAGTTGCCATTGCACTTCACTTTGGAGGGATGGATTGTCCATGGCTTGTTGAAGCCTCGAAACAAGGTAGTTAACAAGCATAGGGGCATCATTAGTAGCCTGCTCATTAGCAAAATCAAAGCTATCAACATTAATTTCACTCTCTTTACTATTGTCAGTGATTCTAACAATTTTTTAGGTGTAATATTTTTAGGTGTACTTTGGCACTTCAATCCCTAGAAATTGCTCCTCTTTACCCGTTAAGAAAAGCACTCAAGCTACTGTATCCGTGCCTCGAATATGATTATTGCAAGGAATAGAAGAGAGGGTCTTTCAACACCAAAACAATACCGGATCTTGTCAAGCTTCTAATACCTCAATAGTGGTTAAGCCGTAGGCAAGCCCCATAGGACTCCACTATTAAGGCCATAGCTCTTGATGGTGATGCCTCGTTATCTGCACGAAGGCAGGCGCACTGCAAAGCTAAAAAATCCCTATTCTACTCTTCCATTGCAATTAATAATACCAACTATTTATAGCTAGCTTGAGGACCTCCCTTCTTGAGCAAGAAAAGAGATACCATGTGCTCTGATACCAATGGAACGTTTAATGGCCTAGTCACTTGTGTGTAGCAGAAAATAGCATAGACATAGTGAGCATTTCATTAGAATAGATTCCTAATGAGCATAGCAAGAGTGCTTGGATGGAGGGAGAAACAAAAAGCATAACACCAAGTTAGATAGGCATTGAAAATACTTCAAAAGAGAGAGAAATTAAGCTATTGACAACAGTTGTAGACCAGATTTACATGGAGCCGGTCCCCCATCCAAAAGGCTTTGTATTATAGGTTTCTCCCATCAAGGGAGACATTTTACAATACAATACTTTGTGTTCCTTCAATAACATGATGGTGCAATGAAGATGGAAGCTTCAAGCACCATGCACACACTTATAAAACACAACATCAATTCCCTCATGGTCTCAGACCCAAGACCTCACACACCTTTGAAGATGGTGAGAGCTAGCGGGATACGAGAGTAGATTGAGAGGAAGAAGCAGTAACCTTACGAGAAAAAAGTATTTTTCCTCACATAATCACTCATAATAGCTTAGTATAGCTTAGTAATTAGCATGGTAAAGGAGATGAGCATGCATTGAAGCTTGGCTCTTGGTTGGATTTGCATCACAAAGCCAAGAGTTGTTGGTGTAGGCCTCCCTTCTCACAAGCTTGGAGTAGATGATGAGCTTTTCATTAAAGCTTGAAAAGGAGAGAGAGAGAGAGAGAGAGAGAGAGAGAGAGAGAGAGAGAAAGAGAGACTTATTGCTTCACACATGAGATTGTGTGAGTGTGTGTGTGATGATGCCTTGACAAAATCAGTCCCCCCTCTCTCTCTTGGTCGACTCCTCGTGCTTTGTACTCATGCTGGCAATGATAATTAAGAAGCATAAGTGATAGCCTTGTGACATGTCTCCCCCTCTCCCCTTTTGTGAGAGCTTTAGATAATTAATTAATGCAATTAAACTCTCACTGGATCCCTTAGTCTTCTGGTTAATAGGAATCGGCAAGCCATTGGGTTGTTGAATGCTCATTGGACCCCTTGGGAGACTGGCCAATAGTCTTCTAGAGAGCTTGATTGTTATTGGTTCTTTATTAAGTGTTTTTAAATTAATTAAACTAGATTTACTCTAGCCTAATTCTCATTGGTCCAACTCTACGGCCATCCAATAGGATTTGAATGCACCTTGTGGGCAATTGGGCTAGGGAGCTGACATGTGTCCACTATGCCCTTTGTGTAAAGGGGCTTGCTTGAGAGTGTATGTATGTGTGTGCGTGTGTGTGTGTGTGTTTCTCTCTCATCCCCTACATACAGGGCTTGCCTGCTCCTCTTTAAGAGTCTTTGAAAGCATCCAATTTTCCTAAGGAATGACCATTGGACTTAGCCTTTGAAATTTGGAACCTTAGCATTTTGGTAGTCTTAATGGGTTGAACCTTAGGTCTTTGAAGCCCATTGCTTGCACATTGCCCTTTAGTAGATGGTCCCCCTTTGGATCCATACTTTCTCTCCTTTGGATTCCTAATGTGACCAGTCTGCTAGCTTTACCAATAATCTAGCTTTTCCTCCCCTGGTACTTCCCCATATTAAATGATCAGTTTAACATGAGAAAATCATTTAGGAGAATTAGATATTAGTTATTATGACATTACCTCTCTCTTGAAATCATACTCCCCCTCGACTATGGGGTAGAGAAGATAAAGCCTATTCATTATTTCTTTTTCTAGCGGGTAGAGGATCCCTATCTTACCCTACGACATTGTTCCAGAATGGATGACTAATCCATTTGGTGCTTGACAGCCTAAGGCTGCCACAAGCATGTCTTCACATTAGTCCTATTGTAACAATTACTGGTCTATAAAGCTTGTAAATAGTGGAAAATAACTTAACATAGTGAGCATTTCATTAAGAGCAAATTCCTAATGAGCATACAAGAGTGCTTGGTTGGAGATAACAACATTAGCATAACACCTAATTAGTTTGGCATAACAATACTTGAAAGAGAGAGAGAAATAGAAAAATTGACAACTATTGAGGACCGGATTAACATGGACCGGTCCCCCCTCCATTAGGCATTTGTATTATAACTTCTCCCATTAAGAGATACTTTGTACAATACAATTCTTTGTGTTCCTTGGTAAAAACTCGTCGGTGATATGAAGATAGAAGCTTCATGCACCAAACTTACATGTGATAACACATAACATCAATTACTCGTTGGTCTCAGACCCAAGACCTCACACACCTTCGAAGATGGTGAGAGCTAGCAGGGTATGAGAGTAGATCTAGAGGAAGAAGGAGTATTCTCACGAGAAAGAAGTATTTCCTCACTTAATTACTCTTGTAGCTTTGCTTAGCTTAGTAATTAGATAATAGAGGAGAGAAGCATGGCATTGAAGCTTAGCTCTTGGTTGGATTTGCATTCCATATCCAAGAGTTGTTGGTGTAGGCCTCCATTCTCAAACTTGGAGAAGAAGATGAGCTTTCCATTAAAGCTTGGAGAAGGAGATGATTTTCTTGCTCTACGCATGAGTTGTGTGAGTGTGTGTGGAATAATGCCTTTTCAAAACAGCCCCCTCTCTCCTCTTGGTTGACCCCCCTTGCCAATTACTCATGCTGCATTCCTATTGGCCCTTGAAAAGCCTAGCCAATAGTATTTGAGTATGAGTTTTACTCTTGCTGGCTTCCTATTGGCCCGTAAATAATTTGGCCAATAGCCTTTGAGAGGCCCATTCAAGAGCCTTGTGACAAGTGTGCATCCTTTTTTCCATTTTGTAAATGCCAAATAATTAATTTAATTATCTGCTTTGCTATTGGACCTTTTAATCCTTTGGCCAATAGGAATTAAGAAATTTTAGGAACTGCTTAATTATCATTGACCTTTTGAATGTCCAATAGTCTTTTAGGGAGACTATTTCTTATTGGTTATTTTTTGATCATTTATAAAAATAAAATTTTAGTTTACACTAGCTAACTTCTCATTGGTCCACCTCTGTGCCCATCCAATAGGATTTACGCAAGAATTGGGGATTTCTTTGCATGCCTAACATGTGTTCTCTTTACTTTGTGGAAAGGGTAAGATTAGGTGTATAGTGTGTTAGTGTGTGTGTGTGTGTGTGTGTGTCTAGTCCTTATTAAGCATTGTCATCTTCCCAAAACGTTTTTTCTTTTGTCCTCTAGCTTATTGGCCTTTTGCACACACACAAAGCATCCAATTCCATTTACAATTGACCATTGGACTTTACACTTTGAAATTTTGGAACTTAACCTTTTGGAAGTCTTAATGAGCTGAACCCTAAGGTCTTTGGAGCCCATTCATTGCACATTGCACATTGCTCTTGTGCAGATGGTACCCCTTTGGATCCCTAGTGTGGGCCCCCTACTGTGACCAGTCTGCTAGCTTTACTAATAATCTAGCTTTTTCTCCCCTGGTACTTCCCCATATTAAATGATCACTTTAACATGAGAAAATCATTTAGGAGAATTAGATATTAGTTATTATGACATTACCTCTCTCTTGAAATCATAGTCGTCCTCGACTATGAGGTAGAGATGATAAAGCATAGTCATTAGTCCTTTTCTTAGCGGGTATAGGATCCCTATTTTACCCTACGACACCGTTCCACAATGGATGACTAATCCATTTGGCGCTTGAGAGCCGAAGTTGCCGCAAGCATGTCTGCACATTAGTCCTATCAATCTTCCATAGTAGAGTGACAAGCTCTACTTGGTGTTTGGGAGACGTCGTCTCCGCAAACTTGATCCTAAGCATGCATACTTCTTAACATTTGTGCACAATAAAGAAAAAAAGAGTCTTATAAGATAAAAACATTGATCATTTAAAACATATTTACATTTTCTTACTCTAGGGAATCATTGTAAGCATTAACAAGGTTTAGGTTATCCTTTAATTGTATGCCTTGCATCCATCTAGCATCTTCAAAAGGATAATTCTTAAACTTAATAAGATACCGTCGGATAATCTTACCACCTCTCAATACCTTGTTTTCGTGTCGGAGAATGGACTCTGGCTGCAGTACCTCTTGTTGGTCTTCAATCTCCGGTGGGTCTTCTATGGTTGCTTCTTGGGGTGGCTCTCCTTGGTAAGGCTTTAACGGGCTCACATGAAAAGCATTGTGTATGAGCCAGTGGTTGGGCAACTTGAGCTGATAAGCGGTCTCATTGATTGGCTTAAGAATCTGAAAGGGGCCATAGTACCTTTTTGCTAGTTTAGCATAGTATTTTTGGTGTCCCGTAGGATTCTTGCCCGTCGTGTGCCTTAATCGAGCCTTGGGAAATTTAAGCAAGACCCAATCATTTTCTTTAAAGTTCAGGGCTCTTCTGTGCTTGTTAGCAGCAGCCTTTTTCCTTTACTGTGAGATGAATATAGCATCTTTAATCTTTTGGAAAGATTCTTGTAGGTCGCGGCTATATTCATATGCAGCGAAGATCTTCCCATGTACCTTAAGTAGCAGGGGACTTTTTGATCTTCCCTCAATTACCTCAAAAGGTGCTTTTCCCGTGGATGTATGTATTGTGTTATTGTAAGCATACTCCACTAAAGGTAAGTACTTCTCCCATTGGGATCTTTGATCTACTTCAGTGACATAAGCTTTGAGTAGATCAAGAATTGTTAGGTTAGCTATCTCACTTTGACCATCCGTTTGCGGGTGATAGGCCGAAGAGAAATTTAGCCTTGTACCTATATTCTCAAAGAGACCCTTCCAGAAATTGCTGGTCATTCTAGGATCTCTATCCGACACTATTGACATTGGCAAGCCGTGGTACTTAAAGATTTGTGATATAACGAGGGTTGCCATTTGATGGGCCTTAATAGTCTTTTTGACAGGTATGAAATGCGCTTGTTTGCTGAACATGTCTACTATTGTCCATATTCCCGTATTCCCATGGATAGACTTAGGCAATCCAAAGATAAAATCCATGGATATGCTCTCCCAGGGTGAATTAGGGATTGGCAAAGGTTGAAGCAAACCAGGTTGCTTCCCTCTATCAAACTTTTTCTTTTGGCAAATCACACATTTTGAAACATACTCTTGTATGTTCGCTTTCATGGTAGGCCAATAGAAGTACATTTTTATCCCTCTTAGGGTAGCTTGAATCCCTCTATGCCCCGCATATGGAGGAGCATGAGAATCATACATTACTTTCTCACGTAGTGAGCTGGTAACACATAGCCTATTACCATAGAGAAGATAACCATCTTGTAAGGTAAATGGTTCCTCTTTCTTCCCTAGTGCTGCAAGGGCTGACATCACATCTTTAAAATCGGAATCGATCGCGTACTCATCTATCATAGAAGATAGATCATTGTGAGTTGCTATGGAAACCGCTTTCACTCTCGGACGTCTTGAGAGTGCATCAGCTACTTGATTATGCTTGCCAGCAATGTGAGCAATATGAAAATGAAATTGCGAACGGAAATTTTCCCACCTCATTTGTTTGTCGGAGAGCTTGGTTTGCGTCATGAAGTACTTGAGGCTTTGGTGATCCGTCCGCAGAATGAAAAGAGTCCCCAATAAGTAGTTCTTCCACGTGTCTAAGGCATGTAGAACTGCGAGGAGTTCCTTTTCATGTATGCCTAGAGCTTGCTCAACTGGGTCGAGCCTTCGACTTTCATATGCTATGGCGTGCCCTTCTTGGAGAAGCATGGCTCCAAGGCAATCACCACAAGCTTCGCATTGGACCTCAAATGGCTTTGAGAGATCCAATAGTGTAAGCACAGGTTGAGAGATAAGCTTCTCTTTAAGCTTTTCAAAAGCAGTGTTCTCTTTGGTAGTCCATGCATACTTAGCGTTCTTTTTTGTTAGGTCATGCAATGGTCTTGCTATGAGTGAGAATTTTTCTATGAAGCGTCTATAGTATGCACACATACCTATAAAGCTTCTTAATTCATGCAAATTCTTTGGGTTAGGCCATGCTTTTATTACTTCTAACTTTGATGGATCCATTTGGATGCCATCTTTAGAGATAATATGACCTAAATACTGAATCTCTTGTAAGAAAAATTCACTTTTCTTTTGATTTATGTAAAGCTTATTCTCTCGAAAAACTTGAAAATTTACCTGGAGGTGTTGTTTGTGTTCGTCCAAGGAATTGTAGTAGATGATTATATCATCAAAGAACACTCCAGTGTAACTGCGGTGAGGCCTAAAGAGCTTCTCCATCATGCGGTTGAATGTAGCTGGTGCATTGGTCAAGCCAAAAGGCATGACAATGAATTCGTAGAGACCAAACGTAGTGCGAAATGCGGTCTTTACAATGTCTTGATCAACAATCCTTCTTTGGTGATAGCCACTTTTTAGGTCAATCCTACTAAAGTAGGTTGATCCTTGTAGCTTATCAAATAGGTCTTCTACCCATAGAATGGGAAACCTATTTTTGATAGTGATCCTATTTAGTGCTTTGTAGTCGACACACATACGATATGTGCCATCTTTCTTTTGCACTAATAAAACTGGTGAACAAAATGGAGATGAACTAGGCCTGACCATTCCTTTCTCAACCAACTCATGCACTTGCCGCATAATTTCCTCTTGTTGAGCTTGAGAAACTCGATAAGGAGGTTTATTAGGCGGTGAGCTTCCTGGAAGAAGCTCGATTGCATGGTCATCATCCCCTCGTTTTGGAGGCAATTCATTAGCAATGTCGTCAATAAAAACATCTTGGAATTCATTAAGGAAATTAGATAACCCTAATTCTTTTTTATTCCCTTTATTTTTATTTGACAGAACATGAGGTTCATTTTGAGAGTCTTTTACAAATATCATGTACACGGAAATAGAGATCTTTATTGACTTATCAAAAGCTTGCTTATGTACAAGAGGTATAGTGTTACCTGACTCATTAGCATATATGTACATGTCTTTGTCCCTGTATTTAAAGTAAATTTGCCTTTCAAGAAACTTGATGTTGGCCGCCATGCGATCAAACCATGGTGCCCCTAGGATTACATCATCATGCTTAAGGGGAGAGATGAAGAAATCCTCTTTGTCCACATAATTTTGGACATGAAGCCTCAATTTCCCAATCAAGGGAGTAACTGGGACTTCTTCTCCCTTGAAAGCATTATCGGCTGGTAGGGGATTTCCCATCTCAAAGGCTTGGATGCCTAGCTTAGTGGCCAACTCCGTGGATATGAAATTGTGAGTAGAGCCATTGTCGAAGAGAATGAAAGCATCATGTTCTCTCACCTTCCCCCAAGCATGGCATAGAGGAGATCCTTTGTGATGAGAATCTTCTTCTTTAACTTCAATTATGGAAGCTCTAGGAGGTTTTGTGTTCTTCTGTGGGCAAGCACGATAAGCATGCCCTTGCTCCCCACATTTGAAACAATGGTTATCCTTGCGATAACGCTCTAGCTCTTCAGGAGAGAGTTTATTTTTGCCTTTGTAGACTCCCTTCTCCTTAGCTTTGTTGTTGTTGAAGTTGCCCTTAGGAAACTTTTGGACATGGTCCTTCCCCTTAGGCTCATTACGGTCTTTGCTTTCCATGGGTTTAATATTTTTCTTAGCCCCTTGTTGGAAGTGGATTCGTGAAGCCACCATAGTATGGTGTATGACCGCTGAAATAGTGCTAGGCCTTTGGGAGTTGACATACTCCGCCATATCTTCAGATAAACCCACACAAAATTGTTGTTTTTGCTCTCCAAAATCTATCTTTTTGTAGATAGTGGCTTTGAGATGTAAATCCCAAAACTTGTCAACGTATTTGTGAATAGATTCGTAGGGAGAGAGCTTCAAGCTTCACCATTCGGTGAGCACTTTGTCTTTGGCATCGCTAGCCACAAACTGCTTCATAATGGAAGCTCTTAAAAGCTTTCCATGTTCGTGGAGCTTCACCATGTGCTCGTAGGCTAGACCACCATTGCGTGGCAGACTTTTGGAGATGCATGGCTACATGACGTATCTTAGAGGACTCCGTGAAGCCCTCATCTCCAAATGCCGCGTCAAATTGTTGAATAAAGGCCAAGACTTTGTCCGTAGCACCAAAGGTGCCATCGTAGGTAAGAAAAGAGATACTCTTTCCTCCCTCCTTGAACTGTTTGATCTTGGACGACCTCTTCCAAGCGGCATAGGATTTCCTATGGCCTCTCCTTTTGAATTCTTTGGGAGCCGCACCATCACTTCCTTCAGAAGAGGAGGAGGATGATGCAGATGGAGAAGAGGGTGACCTCTTTCTCGCCTTTTTCTTCTCATACTTCCTTTCTTCCTTCTTTGAATTATGGTGAGAAGGACTATCCGATGGTCTTCTCCGTTTAGGGGGTGTTGGAGAGCGTTTTGCCCGCCTTCTTCGTGGTGCCATCTCCGCCGAGGTGGCGGGAGATTCAATTATTTCTCGTTCTTTCAGTGGGGGCTCTACCATTGAGATTTGGGATCTCCTTGGTGAGGGAGTTGCCCCATCAACTTGTAAGCTTTTGGGTCCTTCGTATGGGTCCTCCTCTTCTCTCACCGTAGAGAGCCCTCTTTTAGAAATCTCACTAAGAGCTTTCATAGGCACTCCCTCTTCTAGGTGAGGAGATTGGAGAATCCCATGGATGCGTAATTGCTGTTGTACTTCACCTTGGAGGGATGGGTTGCCCATGGCTTGTTGAAGCCTAGTAACAAGATAGTTCACAAGCATAGGGGCATCATTAGTAGCTTGACCATTAGCAAAATCAAAGTCATCAACATTAATTTCACTTTATCTACTATTGTCAGCCATTATAGCTAAGTTTTAGGTGTAAATTTTTACTTGTACTTTGGCACTTCAAGCCCTAGTTGCTATTCCTCTTTACTTTCAAAGATAAGCACTCAAGCATCTATACTCGTGGCTCGGAATATCATTAATTGCAAGGAATAGAAGAGAGGGTTTATCATAGCCCAGTCGGCACCGGTTCCTGTCAAGCTTCTAATAGCTCAATAATGGTTAAGCCTTAGGCAAGCCCCTTGGGACTCCATTATTAAGACCATAGCTCTCGACGGTGATACCCCGTTAACTGCACGAAGCAGGCGCACCTCAAGGATAATAAATCCCTGTTCTCCTTACCCTCGTGCAATTAATAATTCCAACCGTTTGTAGCAAGCTTGAGGACCTCTCTTCTTGAGCAACAAAATAGAAACCGATAGCTCTGATACCAATGTAACAATTACTGGTCTATAAAGCTTGTAAATAGCGGAAAATAACTTAACATAGTGAGCATTTCATTAAGAGCAAATTCCTAATGAGCATACAAGAGTGCTTGGTTGGAGATAACAACATTAGCATAACACCTAATTAGTTTGGCATAACAATACTTGAAAGAGAGAGAGAAATAGAACAATTGACAACTATTGAGGACCGGATTTACATGGACCGGTCCCCCCTCCATTAGGCATTTGTATTATAACTTCTCCCATTAAGAGAGACTTTGTACAATACAATTCTTTGTGTTCCTTGGTAAAAACTCGTCGGTGATATGAAGATGGAAGCTTCATGCACCAAACTTACACGTGATAACACATAACATCAATTACTCGTTGGTCTCAGACCCAAGACCTCACACACCTTCGAAGATGGTGAGAGCTAGCAGGGTATGAGAGTAGATCTAGAGGAAGAAGGAGTATTCTTACGAGAAAGAATTATTTCCTCACTTAATTACTCTTGTAGCTTTGCTTAGCTTAGTAATTAGATAATAGAGGAGAGAAGCATGGCATTGAAGCTTAGCTCTTGGTTGGATTTGCATTCCATATCCAAAAGTTGTTGATGTAGGCCTCCATTCTCAAACTTGGAGAACAAGATGAGCTTTCCATTAAAGCTTGGAGAAGGAGATGATTTTCTTGCTCTACACATGAGTTGTGTGAGTGTGTGTGGAATAATGCCCTTTCAAAACAGCCCCCCCTCTCCTCTTGGTTGACCCCCCTTGCCAATTACTCATGCTGCATTCCTATTGGCCCTTGAAAAGCCTAGCCAATAGTATTTGAGTATGAGTTTTACTCTTGCCGGCTTCCTATTGGCCCGTAAATAATTTGGCCAATAGCCTTTGAGAGGCCCAGTCAAGAGCCTTGTGGCAAGTGTCCATCCTTTTTTCCATTTTCTAAATGCCAAATAATTAATTTAATTATCTGCTTTGCTATTGGACCTTTTAGTCTTTTGGCCAATAGGAATTAAGCAATTTTAGGAACTGCTTAATTATCATTGGACCTTTTGACTGTCCAATAGTCTTTTAGGGAGACTATTTCTTATTGGTTATTTTTTGAGCATTTATAAAAATAAAATTTTAGTTTACACTAGCTAACTTCTCATTGGTCCACCTCTGTGCCCATCCAATAGGATTCAGGCTCTTTGGTGATCCGTCCACACGATGAAAGGAGTCCCCAATAAATAGTGCTTCCACGAGTCTAAGGCATGTAGAATTGCAAGGAGTTTTTTTTCATATATGCCTAGAGCTTGCTCAACAGCGTCGAGCCTTCGACTTTTATAGGCTATGGCATGCCCTTCTTGGAGCAAAACAGCTCCAAGGCAATCACCACAAGCGTCACATTGGACCTCAAATGGTTTTGAGAGATCCGGCACTGTAAGCACAGGTTGAGAGATAAGCTTGTCAAAAGCATTGTTCTCCTTTGTAGACCATATATACCTAGCGTTTTTCTTTGTTAGGTCATGTAATGGTCTCGCAATTTGTGAGAACTTTTCTATGAAACGTCTATAGTATGCACACATACCTATAAAGCTTCTTGGTTCATGAAAATTCCTTGGATTATCCTTTTATTACCTCTAGCTTTGATGGATCCATTTGGATGCCATCTTGAGAGATAATGTGACCTAAATATTGAATCTCTTGTAAGAAAAACTCACTTTCCTTTCGGTTAATATAAAGTTTATTCTCTTGTAACACATGAAATATTACCTAGAGATGTTGCTTGTGTTTGTCTAGTGAAATAGAGTAGATGATAATATTATCAAAGAACTCTCCAGGAAACGTCCAATGAGGCCTGAATAGCTTCTCCATCAAGTGGTTGAATGTGGCTGGTGCATTGGTCAAACCAAAAGTCATGACAATGTATTCATAAAGACCAAACGTAGTGCGAATGCGGTCTTTACAATGTCTTGATCAACCTTTTTTATTTGATGGTAGCCACTTTTTAGGTCAATTCTACTAAATTAGGTCGACCCTTGTAGCTTATCAAATAGGCCTTCTACCTGTGGAATGGGAAACCTATTTTTGATAGTGATCCTATTTAGTGCTCTATAGTCAACACACATACGATATGTGTCGTCTTTCTTTTGCACTAATAACACGGGTGAGCAGAATGGAGATGAGCTAGGCCTAACCATGCCCTTCTCAACTAAATCATACACTTGCCTCATAATCTCCTCTTGTTGAGCTTGAGAAACTCTATAAGAAGGTTTATTAGGCGATGAACTTCCAGCAAGAAGTTCAATTGCATGGTCATCATTGCCTCGTTAAGGAGGTAGTTCACAAGGGATGTCGTCAATAAAAACATCTTCAAATCTCTTGAGAAAATTGGATAGCTATAGTTCCTTGTGATTATTTATATTTTGTTTTGATAAAGCATTAGGTTCATTTTGAGAATCTTTAACAAAAATCATGTACATGGAAATAGAGCTCTTTATTGACTTATTGAAAGCTTGGGTATGTACAAGGGGTATGGTGTTACCCAACTCTTTGGCGTCTATGTACATATCTTTTTCCCTGAACCTAAAGTAGGTTTCCCTTTCAGGGAATTTAACATTGGTAGGCATGCAGTCAAACCATGCCCCTAGGATTACATCCTCGTGCTTGAGAGGAGAGATAAATAAGTCCTCTTTGTCCACATAGCTTTGGACATGGAGCCTCCATTTCCCAATTAAGGGAGTGATTGAAGCTTCTTGCCCCTTGAAAGCACCATCGGTGGATAGGACATTTCCCATCTCATAGGCTTGCATGCCTAGTTTGGTGGCAAACTCTGTGGATATGAAATTGTCAGTAGAACCAGGGTCAAAGAGAATAAAAGCATCATGTTCTCTTACCTTTCCCCAAGCATGGCATAGAGGAGATCCTTTGTGGTGAGCTTCCTCTTCTTGGATTTGGACCAAGGTAGCTCTAGAAGGCTAATGGCAGGTGTTCTTTTGGGCGCAAGCACGGTACACATGCCCTTGCTCACCGCATTTGAAACAACGGTTATACTTGCGATAACGCTCGAGATCTTCAAGAGAGAGTTTGTTTCTTCCTTTGTAAACTCACTTCTCCTTAGCTTTGTTCTTATTGGAATTGCCCTTAAGAGACTTTTGGACATTGTCCTTCCTCTTAGGCTCATTGGAACCCTTGTTTTTTGTGGACTTAAGATTTCTCTTAGGCCCTGTTTGGAAATTGATTCATGAAGCCACCATGGGTATGGTGTATGACTGCAGATATGGTGTGTGGCCTTTGGTAGTTGACATACTCCGCCATATCTTCAGTCAAGCCTGCACAAAATTGTTGTTTTTGCCCTCCAAAATCCATCTTTTTGAAGACAGTGTCTTTGAGATGTAAGTCCCAAAACTTGTCTACTTATTTTTGAATGGATTCATAGGGAGAGAGCTTCAAGCTTCACCATTTGGTGAGTATTTTGTCTTGGGCATAGGTGGCCAAAAACTGCTTCATGATGGAAGCTCTTAAAGCTTTCCATGTTCCTAGAGCTTCACTGTTTGCCCATAGGCTAGACCATCATTGCCTGGCGGACTTTTGAAAATGCATAGCTACATGGTGTAGCTGAGAGGACTCCGTGAAGCCCTCATCTCCAGACGCCACATCAAATTGTTGGATGAAGGCCAAGACTTTGTCCGTAGCACCAAAGGTGCCATCATAGGTAAGGAAAGAGATGTTCTTTCCTCCCTCTTTGAACTTCTTGAGCTTGGACGACCTCTTTCACGCGGCATAGGATTTCCTACGGCCTCTTCTTTTTTATGGTTCAAAACTTGCACCATCCCTTTCTTCAAAAGATGAAGAATTTGAGGAAGATGGAGAAGATGGTGACCTCTTTCTCTCCTTTTTCTTGCCTTGTTCCTCTTTGATTGCACCATCACTTTCTTCATAAGAGGAAGAGGATGAAGAAGATAGAGCAGAGGGTGACCTCTTTCTTGCCTTTTTCTTCTCTTGTTTTTTATCATCCCTTTTTGATTTATGGTGTGGAAAGGTGTGAGATGGTCTTCTTCATTTAGGAGGTGATGGAGAATGTTCTACCCGCCATCTTCGTGGAGCCATCTCCGCCGAGGTGGCAGGAGACTCACTTCTTTCTTGTTCCTTTGATGGGGGCTCTTGAGTTCTCCTTTGGGAAGGAGATGCGTCATCAAGAAATAAATTTATGACCCCTTCGTATGGATCCTCTTATTCTTCCCAAATCGGAGAGAGGCCTCTTTTGGAAGTCTCTCAAGGAGGCTTCCTAGGTACTCTCTCGTCATGGTGGGGAGTTTGGAGAATCCCGTGAGCACATAGCTACCGTTGCACTTCACTTTGGAGGGATGGATTTCCCATGGCTTGTTGAAGACTAGAAACAAGGTAGTTAACAAGCATAGGGGCACATTAGTAGCCTGCTCATTAGCAAAATCAAATCTATCAACATTAATTTCACTCTCTTTACTATTGTCAGCCATTCTAACAATATTTTAGGTGTAATATTTTTAGGTGTACTTTGGCACTTCAAGCCCTAGTTACTGCTCCTCTTTGCCCCTTTAGGAAAGCACTCAAGCTACTGTACCCATGGCTCGAATATCATTATATGCAAGGAATAGAAGAGAGGGTCTTTCAACACCAAAACAGTACCGGCTCCTGTCAAGCTTCTAATAGCTCAATAGTGGTTAAGCCATAGGCAAGCCCCATTGGACTCCACTATTAAGACCATAGCTCTCGACGGTGGTGCCCCGTTATCTACACGAGGAAGGCGCACTGCAAGGCTGAAAAATCCCTATTCTACTTCCTCAATTGCAATTAATAATACCAACCATTTATAGCTAGCTTGAGGACCTCCCTTCTTGAGCAAGAAAAGAGAAACCTTGTGCTCTTGATACCAATGTAACCTTTAATGGCCCAGTAACTTGTGTGTAGCAGAAAATAGCATAGAAAGAGTGAGCATTTTATTAGAATAGATTCCTAATGAGCATAGCAAGAGTGCTTGGATGGAGGGAGCAACAAAAAGCATAACACCTAGTTGGATAGGCATGAAAAATACTTCAAAAGAGAACAAAATTAAGCTATCGACAACATTTGAGGACCGGATTTACATGGGGCTGGTCCCCCCTCCAAAAGGCTTTGTATTATAGGTTCCCCCCATCAAGGGAGACATTTTACAATACAATACTTTGTGTTCCTTCAATAACTTGATGGTGCAATGAAGATGGAAGCTTCAATCACCATGCACACACTTATAAAACACAACATCAATTCCCTCACGGTCTTAGACCCAAGACCTCACACACCTTTGAAGATGGTGAGAGCTAGCGGCGTATGAGAGTAGATTGAGAGGAAGGAGTAGTCTTACGAGAAAAAAGAATTTTTCCTCACATAATCACTCATAATAGCTTAGTAGAGCTTAGTATTTAGCATGGTAGAGGAGATGAGCATGCATTGAAGCTTGGCTCTTGGTTGGATTTGCATCACAAAGCCAAGAGTTGTTGGTGTAGGCCTCCCTTCTCACAAGCTTGGAGTAGAGGATGAGCTTTTCATTAAAGCTTGAGAAGGAGAGAGAGAGAGAGAGAGAGAGAGAGAGAGAGAGAGAGAGAGAGAGAGAGAGAGAGAGAGTCTTCTTGCTTCACACTTGAGATTATGTGTGTGTGAGTGATAATTCCTTGACAAAATCAGCCTCCCTCTCTCTCTTGGTCGACCCCTCATGCTTTTTACTCATGCTGACACCCCATTGGACCCTGCAAAGTCTAGTCAATGATAATTAAGAAGCATAAGTGATAGCCTTGTGACATGTGTCCCCCTTTCCCCTTTTGTGAGAGCTTTAGGTAATTAATTAATGCAATTAAACTCTCATTGGACCCCTTAGTCTTCTAATCAATAGGAATCAGGCAAGCCATTGGGTTGCTAAATGCTCACTAGACCCCTTGGGAGACTGGCCAATAGTCTTCTAGAGAGCTTAATTCTTATTAGTTCTTTTAAATAAGTGTTTTTAAATGAATTAAACTATATTTACTCTAGCCTAATTCTCATTGGTCGACCTCTATGGCCATCCAATAGGATTTGAATGCACCTTGTGGGCAATTGGGCTAGGGAGCTGACATGTGTCCACTATGCCCTTTGTGTAAAGGGGCTTGCTTGAGTGAGAGAGAGAGAGAGAGAGAGAGAGAGAGAGAGAGAGAGAGAGAGAGAGAGAGAGAGAGAGAGAGAGAGAGAGAGTGTGTGTGTGTGTGTGTGTTTCTCACTCATCCCCTACCTACAGGGCTCGCCCCCTCCTCTTTAGAAGACTTTGAAGACTTTTTGCACATTACAAGGCATCCAATTTTCCTAAGGAATGACCATTGGACTTAGCCTTTGAATTTTGGAACCTTAGCATTTTGGAAGTCTTAATGGGCTGAACCTTAGGTCTTTGAAGCCCATTGCTTGCACATTGCTCTTCTGCAAATGGTCCCCCTTTGGATCCCTATTTTCCCTCCTTTGGATCCCCAATGTGACCAGTATGCTAGCCTTACCAATAACCTAGCTTTTTCTCCCATGGTACTTCCCCATATTAAATGTTCAGTTTAACATGAGAAAATCATTTAGGAGAATTAGATATTAGTTATTATGACAGCTAGAGAGAGAGAAAGTCTCCAACATGACACTGAAAGCAGTGCAATAGTAGGCCAATTACTTTCCAGGATGTATGCCGCATGCTGATCCACCGATAACATTTTGAGAGTCTACACGATCATCCAGATTATTCATTCCCACAATGATTGTGATAAAACAATCTAAACACAATGAGCTTTGAAGGTAGGAAGTGTTATGGTTTCTGAATGATATATAGCTTCATGAAGAATTTGCATTAGCTTCATGAAGGTAGTGCAAGTGGTGAATCCTAAGGGTCACAAGGAAAAGAATAAAGAATCCAAAGGGACACAACTGGCACAAAGGATGAAGAATCCTAATGGGCATAGGTCGTAAGAGAGGGAAGAATCCAGAGGGATACATATGAATTCCACAACTATATCTCCTAGACAATGGTGTCTTTTGCTAGTGTTAGCAAATGGGAAAGCACTATGTGCATGGCTACATCACAACAAATAAGGGGGGTGCTCCAAAATCACTGTGATGGTCCCCTCTCCTAGCAACCAGCCTACAGACAACGTACTCTTGCGAATATGACGAAGGCATCAAACGAAAGCTGGATCCAAATCAAGATTATTTATTTACTCTACACGCATGGTCAAGTTGGCATCTTGAGGCTTTGATCAACCTCCAAATTGGAGGCAAGTTCAATCTAAAAGTAGACAACTACGAGTTGAATTACAACATTCTAGCTAGATTTTCAGCATGGTTTGAAGAATAAGAAAACTAGGAAATGCTTCAAATTTTGACCTAACATTTGATTAATTTTTAGTATGCCCTTATTTTCTTCTATTACAAAAGTGTGTTTTTGGCAAGCCCTAGCTGGGACACCATTTGAAAACAATGTTATTGGTATGTGTCCACACGATTTTATTTGAGAGGGTCATTTTCGAGAAAGTCGGTTTATTCTCTTTCACCTAAACATGGAAACTAGAAGCACAAGTAAAAATATACGATTTTGTAGTATTTTTGAACTATTATTTGTATATTTTATCGGTTTTTATTCCCTTTACAAATGTTTGTAGTCCAATAATCTTGATTTTCAATCAGCTCAAGGTTAAGCTGAGCCAAACCTTTCCCAAACATGGACCCAATAGAGGTGTGACATTGGAGGTAGGAGGACTATTGGCCTTTGTAGCCCTTGCACACAAATACACCTAGCTAAGTTTGCAAATGGCTAGCATTTGTGTATGAGGGCTACAAAGGCCGATAGTCCCCATACCTCCAATGTCACACCTAGATAGATAAGCAAAGACAAGACAATAGAATCACATGATGTTGCCATACTTCATAATGTGGGAATAATAGTGGGAGGAATGATGGCTTTTTGTGACAAAATTACTCACCCTATTAGTAGAGGCAAAAATCTTGTGCCCATACCAAACCTAGTTGTGTCAATCCCGTAGAATGTTATGATGTTGAACCAAATAGAAAAACCAAGAGAATGAGGAGCTCTTTTTTATAAGAGAATTTGTCGAAACTGTTTTGTTTTTGTTAGTGTGCATCTAGCCTTGCATTCTACTACTAAAAAAATTCTTTATAGCTATTTTTGATGGGCCCTACATGAACGACACCTAAAATAGGAAAAGTTATTCTTTTTTATGGGAGCGTTCTACCACTACTATGAGAAAGGTGTTTCTAGCTTCACACAATTCAAAATGGTCTAAAATCGAGAAAGAGGTTTCTAGAATAGACACAATCAAAAGTGTTCGTAAAACTCATGCTTGTGCAAAATTGCTAGTTTCTTTACAATTGTTTATTTTAGTCCTTATGCTATTATCGTCCATAACAAAGATTTCAATTTTACAGCCATCGCCAGCTCGTTAGACTTGAATATTAGAGGACTTGCAACTCATAGACACTTATCCTAAAGTTTCATACATTGTAATAGCACTATATATCTTTTTATTGCCATGTCACATAATTTTCAATCTTGGGCATTGCTAGCATAGTGTCTACTTATTAGTGATTGTATATATATAAGCAACAATAAAATATTGAAATCTTGAGAAAAATAACATCTCTACCCGCTCCCTTGGTTTGTGTGCTGAAAATTAAGAGAGCTCCTTGCTTTTCTGTTATTGTAGCTTGCTCTTTTGCTCGGTTTAGAGATTGCTCGAAAAATATTGCTCGAAGTGAGGGATCCTTCCTATCTTTGCATACATACCTTCTTGTAGTTCTTCATTTGGTGGATCTGATTTATATATGTAACAAGTCGGATGTTGCAATGCTCTACACTTCAAGATCCTAATTTACGCATGTTCTTGAGCTAGCTTGAGTACTTCCAAATTTTGTAGTTTTTGCTCTCTAGTTTGATTACTTTGTACTTTTGTAAATTTTGCTCTTTAGATGCATGTAATCTACTTAATATTTCATTGGTTAGTTGCAAATGATATTTCCATAGTCTACATCTACTAATCAGATTGACCAAGATATCATTGTCCAAAGTCGTTGGCTTTATAGACCCACTTGGTGAGACATCTTTTATAACAAATGGTCCATTCCATGTTTTCTTGAATTAAGGATATGTTGCTTCAAGGAGTACGCTAGTACTAGGTCTCTCTGTTGAACATCTTTGTAATCAAATGAGAGTTGGTCCACTACTTTTAGTGATTGTGGATGAAAATATTTTGTACCAGGATTTTCCTCAGCACCTTGACATGAAAGGAAAAACAACTGTGAACATTATAGAAGTCATACCCTCTTCAAGTGGTTCAGACTTGGACACAAAAGTGCCATTGAAGGTGGTAACCAGAGCGCAAGCAAGACAGAAAGCGACAAGTCAGAAAGGTAGTTATGAATCTAACAAATCCGTGAGTATGAAGTCTGCAAGGAAAGCTATGAGGGATAGAGTTAGATCCCAATGTCATCAAAAGCTAAAGGTTGTTACAATTGAGTTGTCACAGGCTCAAGAGCAATCACAGTAACTAAAAATATCTTCATCTAGTGTGATGCTAGAAGAAATACTTGAAATTGAACAAAAGCCAGCGGATTAGAGCCAAAAGATGCTAGTATAGGAGGTTCAATCTTAGCCGATAAAATTTTGAGCCGTTGGAAGCAATTCTAAAGGCGTATGAAGTGAGATTAGACAACCAGTCAGACAATAGAGCATTGGTGGATGAATTATTCTAATGCAGAGTTGGAAAAGCTAAGGTTGGAGATGATTGCGATTGTCAAGCACTTATGGAACCTCCACCAGCTATGTCCGCTCAAAATAGAATAATACCTCAACCACCTATTGATTCTAAAGAAGTGGTGAACAAAGAAGCTGAGATTTTAATTGATGGCAAATTTTCCAAAGAGAGTAAACTAGGGCTCCAAGATTCTCAAGGAATGGAGAATGCACTTACATGTGGAGAAGGAGTAGCTAAACAAGTGGCAGAGCACACAATAAATGAATTTGTTTACCATATACCTCCTACCATGCCAAAATTTAAAGGTAATTAGCGTTAAGAAATTTGGGATGCAGTTAGGAAGGTTAGAGATGGCAATTATACGTGCGAATTGGCACCTATTGCAAAAGATAGCTTTGATAAGGGTATGATGGACTTCAAGATGAAATCCATGTACAATGACCAAGAAATGAAAAGATCTGAGCATAGAAGAGAGGAAACCCTTAAGGAGTTGCCATTGTACTTGGGACCTTATGATGAGGAAAGATCTGATGTTATGGTTCTACCATCTCAAAGAAAAGCTCATAAGCCAGTCATAGATTCTCAAGGATTGTAGGAATTTATGTCGACATCAATGAGATGTACGCTAACAATAGCTGAGTTGCTCAAATTCACACCTCATATGTGGAAGGATGTTAGAAGATGTCTTGAGAAAATGGGAATTAGAAATCCTATTGAGACAATAGGTCAAGAATTGAAGGATTGGACCAAACCCAAAAAGGATGCTAAGCCAGTCGCCATAAACAAAGTTGGTGATTATTATAAGGTGAAGGCAGAAACACCACATTGCCTATAGAATATCAAAGGACAAAAACCATAGCTATCCTAGATATTGGTGCGGGTGTTGCCATAGCTATCAAAGGAATTTGGGAAAAATGGGGAAAACTTGCTCTTAGGCAAACACCAATGAAGTTACAACTAGCTTACAGTCATGTTGAGAAGCCTATTGGAGTTCTAGAACATGTAGTGATAACTTCTTGTGAATTGAGTATGAGCGTACATTCATCGTAGTAGATTTTGGTACCAAGAATATATATGATGTTGTTCTAGGAATACCATTCATGCGCCAGTTAAAAATGGTTCATCAAGACTAGGGCTACGACTATATCTACCTATGCCACATAGAGACCACGACGCGTATCAACTTGAAGGACCATAGCTATAAAGATATACATAAGACTCCAATTGAAGATTTCGATTTGGCTACAAATGCAGAATCTAAAATACCAGCATGGTTGAATTTTAAAGTTCACCTATGGATGTGTGGAGCTTCTGAATTTGAAAGCCTTGTAAAAGAGGAGTGTAAAGGGGATAGGTCATTCAAATATTTTGATAACATACCAGAACCTTTCCTGGAAGAAAGAATGGAACCCCTAGAGTGGGCTCAAATTTTGGCCACCTTAGATGTGTGTGTCAATCAGATCACCTCTAAAGCAATTTGTGATGATAATGGTTTGGACTTGATTCCATATTGTATGGTAAATGGGATTCAAGAACAAGATGATCATGAAGGGAAAATGGATGGCGATGTAACACGAGAGTTAGATACTGATGTGCAGTGTTTGCGAATCTAGGATGAGATTTTGTTAGGGATCTTACCACAGGGTAATGACGTGCAAGGTACTCTAGCAGAGAGTAACGAGCAAGATGATGAGTGTTTTTATGGCACAATGGATGCTCTAGAAAATTTGGACTTTGATGCAGATGATGAGAGATCAGAGGGTCAAGGAAGTGAGCTTGATACAATGTTTGAGAAAAAATTTGATTTTCCAAATCAAAGGCCATGATGACAAAGACGATACAAGGACAAACAAGTTAAAAGAGAGATAAGAGGAAACCTGATGCCACGTGTACATGAAAATATGTCTTAGTTGATGATTGTCAGAGCATATGATTGCATATGTTACCATTCACATGTGGTAGTGATGTGTGTAAATAGACTTAGGACCGTCGTGACATTTTTTCCCTCACTAGGAGGTTTTTTCCCCCGTGCGTTGTATATACGCCCATCACTCTAGGGCTATCTTATCATTCCAGTTCACACTAAGTAATACACTCTCTATTGTGTGCCTTGAGCTTCCTTCCTCTTATCCAAGCTGTGTGTGTTTTCTTGCAACCCTAATTCCAACAATTGGTATCAGAGCAGGTTGCGTCCTCCCGAGCTTAGTTGCCAGTAGCTCAGCACACGCCTCCTCACTTTCTTTGATTTTTGTGAGCTTTGGTGAGTGTCAATAGGTCAAAAAATACTCTGGGAGCGCTCGTAGAGATTAGTCTGCTCATATTTTTTATTCGGGCTCATTTCGGCCTTCGTTTTCACTATAGGTAGTATTGCACATGTTATTGCATCATTTTTTGCAAAATTTCTATCGTTGTCATTTTCTGCAGAACATGTCGCTTTTAGTATTCTATGGTTTGTGCTATATAGCACATGTTGCTCACGATTTGTTTCTCCTCTTTTCAAGTAGTTTTCACATCAAGTGCAGCGTTTACCATGGCTGACCACAACAAAAATGTGTTCAAGATGTTTCTTGCTGAGGATAGATTGGATGGGGACAATTACCCTGTGTGGGCTTATATGATGCAACATGTTCTTGTGTCAAAAAGGGCATTGATGTACATCTTGGTTCTGAGGATGTAGGCGATGTTGAGGATGTTGCAGGTTTTGGTGGCAGGACTGCTGCTGCCAGAGCTGTTTTGCCTACGGCTGAGCAAGCTCGTTGGGATGTAAAATATGTGCAGGCTCATGCTTTGATTGTGTTGTCTATGAATCACACTATTACTCCTCATATTCATTCAGCAAAATCTACAAAACAGGCTTGGGATATTTTGGCTTCTCTTTACACAAGTCACAATGAGGCCAAAATTGCATTGTTGCGTTAAGAGCTGGAGTCAAAGATTATGCATGAGGAAGATGACAGGGAGACTTTCCTTGCTGGTGTCAAGGATATCAATGAGCAACTTATTTTTGCACGTGAAGTCATTTCTGATAGTTCCCTTGTGCAGACTGTTATTGATGCTTTGCCAGATTCTTACCATACTTTTTCTAGTACTTGGAGATTTATGACCCAAGGAAATCTTGAAATTGTCAAGTTTGATGCATTATGCACATTGCTGTTGCAAGAGTCACTTTCCAAAGAAAACAGGACTAGACAGCGTGCAATTGAACATGCCTTTATTGATGCTCAAAGAAAAGGTGGTAACAGCAATGTAGCCACTTCTCATGGTTCTTTTGCGAGTGGTAAATCACATGTTTCTACTGCTTTTGCTGGCCACAATTTTTCTGGGAATTATGGTGAAAAGGGCAAAAAAAACATTGCCATTATTGTAAAGCTAATGATCGCTTGATCAAACAGTGTCCAAAATGGAAGACAAAAGAGGCTAAGAAGAAAGAGGCTGGATCAACTATAGGGTCCAATATAAGTGCAGCTATTGTGGAGTCTTCTATGAAAGGAGGTTGTGATGCTGATGCAGAGTGTTCTTTTAGTGCAGAGTGTACTTATGATCTTGTTGTCCATGATGCATGCATGTCAGTTGTTGCAGATTCATATGTGTGGTATTTTGACAGTGGTGCTACAAAGCACATTACCTCACATCGTGATTTGTTTACCTCTCTTGAGTATTTCCCTACTGGGAATTCAGTCACTTGTGCCAACAACACCTCTTATCCACTTCAGGGAATTGGAAAGATTGTGCTTACTGTTGCAAATGGCAGTTCTTTCACACTTCTTGATGCATTGTATGTACCTGGGATCAAGAAGAATCTTTTGTTTGTATTTGCACTTGCTAGACTAGGTGTTGTAGTCAAATTTGTGGATGACAGATGTACAGTACATGATCTCAATTTTGATGATGAAATTGTTGCATCTGGTATTTTATTTCATGGAATGTATAAGCTCACTTTGTATGACAAGTGTGGGCAGAATTTTGGAAATGATGTTGTAGATTCAAAGGTTGATTCATATGCAAAACTTTGGCATGCATATTTTGGGAATTTGAATCTTGCCAGTTTGCTGCATTTACAGAAATCTGATATGGTTGCTTCTTTGCCGCCTCTTGAAGCACTTGTCAAACATGTTTGTGAAGGTTGTACTTTGGGTAAGATGCAGCATTTGAAGTTTCCAAAGGATGGTTCAATTAGGGCCACATACAGGTTGCACCTTATGCATAGTGATGTTTGTGGGACCATGCAAACTCCATCCTTAGCCAATTGCCTTTACTTCGTGACTTTCATTGATGATCAATCTAGGCATGCATAGGTGTATCCACTTAAAACAAAGTCCGAAGTATTTATGTGCTTCAAACAGTTTATGGCTATGGCTAAAAATGTCTCAAAAACCCCCCGTTCAGATCGAGGGGGGGAGTATATGTCTCATGAATTTAATGCATTTCTGGCTAGTCTTGGGATAAAACACCAATGTATAGTGCCTTATACGCCTCAACAAAATGGTGTTGTTGAGAGGACAAACTCGTCACTTATGGAAATGGCACGATGTATGGTCAAAATTCAAGCTTTGCCGCATTCATTTTGGCTTGAAGCCAGCATGTGTGCCACTTATGTACTTAACACGTGTCCTACAAAAGCTTTGCAGTCTTTGACTCCTTATGAAGCATGGCATGATAGAAAGCCTTCTATTGAGCATGCAGGTTTTTGGTTGTTCGGATTATGTTGGTGCCACAAACGCAGCACAAAAAATTGGATGATAAGGTTGTCAAATGCATTTTTGTTGGTTATAGTGCTGAAAGCAAAGGTTACAGGTTGTATCATACCCAAACAAAGCGTATCTTGGTTTTACGGGATGTTGTGTTTGTGGAAGATTCTGTTCAGCCCTTGCTGTCATGTACTAGAGATAGTAATGTAAGCTCACATGACATTTACGACACTTTGTTGCCTCTATTCAGTGGTGGAAGTTCAAATGTAAATTCCATTGAGGCAAATGTACATCCTATGGGGTTTCAAAAAATGTTACAGATCAGCCTATTACTGATGTAGATGTACATAATGTACTTCATGAGGAAAGGGTTGAGAATAAGCAGACTAGAGGTATGCCAAAATGGTTGGTGCATACTTTGCACGACAATAAATTGGATGCACCTTTGTCTAGTTGTACTCGTTCAGGTTCTCGCCATGAATCTTATGCATCAGATTGTTATGCTTTGGCTGTGTCTAGCTTACACGATGTTGAGGAGCCTCTATCTTTTGATGTAGCACAAAATTCAGAAAATTGGGTGGCTGCCATGCAATCTAAATATGATGCACTTATAGAAAATGACTCACGGACTTTATGTGATTTGCCTCCTAGCAAAAAGGCCATTTGCACGAAGTGGGTTTACAAGTTGAAATGAAGGTTGGATGATGAGATTGATCGCTATAAGGCTCGACTTGTTGCAAAGGGTTATATACAAAAAAAGGCATATATTATAAATAGAATTTGGCTCCCACTTGTCGTATGACTATTGTGTATTTTCTATGTGCATTGGCAGCTCATTCTGGTTGGGATGTACATCAATCAAACATTGTTACTGCTTTCTTGAATGGTGACATATTTGAAGAAGTTTATGTAATGCAGCCTCGTTGTTTTGTCATTAAAGAGTAAGAAGATAAAGTGTGCAAATGTAAGAAATCTTTGTATGGGCTGAAGCAATCCCCTCGTGCTTGGTATGAGAAGGTTAACAATCATTTGGTCTAATGAGGCTTTTGTAATAGTCCAACAAAAAGCACATTGTATGTAAAGTGTGAGGGTGATGTACTTCTCATTGTGGTTCTCTATGTGAATGATTTGTTGATCACTGGACCAAATGAGAGACATATTACTGATTTTAAGGCTGATTTCAATGCTACTTTCAAGATGAAGATTTGAGGTTGTTGCATCATTATTTGGGTATACAGTTTAAGCAATGTGATGGGTGGTATTGCCTTGTGTTAGACAAGTTACATAGAGACATTGCTATGTAAGTTTGGACTTGAGGATTGCAAACCTATTGCCACTCTCATGGAAACATGTTTGAAATTGAGTCTTCATGATGTTGGTGATCCTACCAATGTCACTCTTTACCAAACTGTTGTTGGTGGTGGCTGCCTTATTTATGTCTGCAACACGAGGCTGGATATTTAGTTTGCAGTCTCACAGGACAACAGATTGATGTATAGCACAAGGTCTAGGAATTGGTAGGCTGTCAAGAGGATTTTTTGTTACTTCAGTGGCACTTTACATCTTGGCTTGTTTTATCCCAAGGGGAGGTCATTGCCGCCAAATTTACATGCTTTTTTGGACTCAGATTGGGCTGGTTGTTTTGACACGTGAGTGTCCACATGTGGTTTTGTTTTCATGCTCGGCAATTCATGCATATCATGGTTGAGCATAAAGAAACCTGATGTGGCCACTTCCAGTTGTGAGGCTGAGTAGAGGGTAGTCTTCACAGTACCGTTGAGTGTGTATGGCTCAGACACCTTATGGCTGACTTGGACGTTGGACACGACAGTGCCAACACTATCTACACTGATAGTCAGAGCGCATTGGCAGCTGCAAGGAACCCAGTTTTTCATGCTCGCACAAATCACATTGAGGTGCATTACCACTATGTCAGGGAGAGGCTCTCAACAGGAGAGATCATCTTGGCTTATGTGCCCACATAGGACAACCTTGCAAATCTTTTCACAAAGGCATTTTCTCATGAGAAGTTCAAAGATTTTTGCAAATCTTTGGGCTTACTCCCCTTTGTGGTCTGATCATGTCCTCAGGGCATGGCACTTCCCTATACTCTATGTGCCAGCTCTCATTCACCGCATCACTCTCAGGGGGGGTTTGTTACCATATACATCTGGTAGTGATGTGTGTGAACACACCACTGGGGTATTTTTTTCCCTCACTAGGAGGTTTTTTCCCCCATGCATTGTATATACGCCCATCACTCTAGGGCTAAGTTATCATTCCATTGCACACTAAGTAATACATTGTATGTTGTGTGCCTTCAACTTCATTCGTCTTCTCCAAGCTGTGTGTGTTTTCTTGCAACCCTAATTCCAACAGCATAAAGGACAAGGTTTCAAGGAAATTCTCTACACTTCCTCAAGAGAATAGTACAAAGCATACCAAGCAAAAGCTGCGAGGTCATCCACGGACATGTCTAAGACAGTTGATAATTTTGGTGGACCTAAGTGAGGTTGGGAACGAGTCGAAGAAATATGGAATACGTATACCCTCCCATTACAAAAATTACACTATTTAGGACCGCAAGATTATTGTTTAATAGCCCATTAGAGAAAAGGCAGAGCTACAAAAATCCTATGATGGATCCGAGGATGCTAAAAAGATAGATCTAGTAGAATCGAGTGAGGAGCCCAAGACGGCTTATATTGCTATTGATATATCTTCTGACAAAGAAAAACTATTGATTAAAATGCTTAAGGAGTACAAGGATGTGTTCGCTTGGTCTTATAAGGACTTGAAAGGGGTTGATCCTAAAAAATTTCAACACACAATTCCTCTTAAGCCAAATGCTAAACCAAGCAGAAAACGTATGTACACTTACAATGAAAACTATGCAAAGAAGATCAAGGAAGAGATTCATAAGTTGAAGGAAGCAGAATTCATTTACGAGATAAAGCACACTAATTGGGTATCTCCAATTGTCGTAGTGTCCAAAAAGAATGGTAAGTTGAGAGTATGTGTGAATCTAAAAAAGGTGAATGTAGTGAATATTCGTGATAACTACCCTCTTTCCATTATAGATTATGTTTTGGAACGAGTAGCTGGCAAGCAAGCATATTAGAGCATCTACAAAAAGTATTTGAGAAATGCCGCGCACATAGGATTTGTCTTAACTTGGAGAAGTGTGTTTTCATGGTTAGACAAGGCAATATCCTACGACATATTATTTCAACAAACGGAATATCCATGGATATGGATCAAATCAGGGTAATTGTGGAAAAGCCACATCCAAGGACAGTTAGAGAGATTCAGTCGTTTATGGGACATTATGGATATTACAACAAGATTACACACATTTATGTTATAATTGTCAAACCTCTTTATAGCTTAATAGTGGTGTTTGAGTGGACAAAAGACTATTATCTATCTTTGGAGTGTCAAAAAAATCACCTTCGAGACTACCCTTGGGCTGCCCTTGAGTGCATCTCCACCAACACTCCTCCCTTTTCTAAAGCCACGGATGTATATTCTCTATGTTGGGTTCTGAAATGCATACTTAATTGCATGCTTGATCCAACTAATTTAGATAAAAGAGCCTTTGTAAAAAAAAACATAAAACTCTAGATTTAGGCAAAGATAGAAATTCCCAAAATCAACCTTCAGCTTTTGATTTGTCCCTTTGTATAAATGGAGCCCACACGGTTGTCATAAATGTTGTATCTTCTTCTAGTCTACGACCAAAAGATGAATGAATAAAAACATCTTTTTTTGGGTTGAAATTATCATTGTGTTGTTAATGTAATGCTTATTTAAGTATCACATCACGGTTTAAGTGACAGTTTATGATAATGTTTTAAAGTTCAAGCTGTCAATATATTATTGAATTTGGTTTAAGTAACATTTATGTCATTGTCTGTATATTGATTTGTCAATTTTAACTTGCACAAGATTAACCGTTGGTTTTAGGGTTGCTAATTATTGGTGTTTTGTTTGTAGATATGATTGAAGACCTTGATTACGACGAGGCACAACGAATTATCGGTGAGGAGCAAATTCAATGTGAAAGTTCGAACTTATCAATTATTGCCAGCATTTAGGAGGATGAATCTGTTACCATATACATATGGTAGTGATGTGTGTGAACACACTTAGGACTACTGGGGCATTTTTTCCCTCTTTAGGAGGTTTTTTCCCCCGTGCATTGTACATACGCCCATTCATTCTAGGACTATCTATCTTTCCATTGCACACTAATTAATACACTCTCTATTGTGTACCTTGAGATTCCTTCATCTTCTTCAAGCTATGTGTGTTTCCTTGCAACCCTAATTCCAACAATTAGTATCAGAGAAGGTTGCGTCCTCGCGGGCTTAGTCGTCAGCAGCTCCAACGCACGCCTACTCACTTTCTCCGATTTCAGTGAGCTTTTGCAAGTGTTCACAGGTCGACAAAATTTTTGGGTGAGCTCATGTAGCTAAGTCTACTCAGATTTTTGATTTGGGCTCATTTCGGCCTCCGTTCCCACTACAAGCAGTACTGCACAAGCTATTTCGTCATTTTGTTCAATATTTCTGTCAGTGCCATTTTTTGCATAACAGGTCCCTTACAGTCTTCTACGATTTGTGCTATTTAGCACGTGTTGTTCCCGCTTCTCCTCTTTTTGGGCAGTTTTCACATCAGATGTAGGCATTCGCAATGGCCAACAACAACACAGAGGTGTTCAAGATGTTTGTTGTTGAGGACAGATTGGATGGGGACAATTACCCTATGTGGGCTTACATGATGCAACATGTTCTTGTGTCAAAGGGCGTCTGGAATATTGTGCAGGGCATTGATGTACGTCCTGATTCTGAGGATGTAGACGATGTTGAGGATGTTGCGGGTCTTGCTGCACGGATTGCGCTGTTAGAGTTGTTTTACCTACGGTAGAACAAGCTCGTTAGAATGTAAAGGATGTGCAGTCTCATGCGTTGATTGCATTGTCTGTGAAGCGCACCATTACTCCTCACATTTTTTCAGCAAAATCTGCAAAACAGGCTTGGGATATTCTCGGTGGTCTTTATGCAAGCCGCAATGAGGCAAAAATTGCATTGCTACGTAAAGAGCTGGATTTGAAGATTATGCATGAGGAAGATGAACTGTCTGAAATGACTTCACCTGCAGAAATAAGTTGCTCATTGATATCCTTGACACCAGCAAGGAAAGTGTCCATATCCCTTGTGCAGACTGTTCTTGATGCCTTACCAGATTCTTACCAGACTTTTGCTAGTACTTTGAGACTTATGACCCAAGGAAATCCTGAAGTTGTCAAGTTTGATGCATTATGCACATTGTTGTTTCAAGAGTCACTTTCCAGAAAAAACAGGAGTAGACAGCGTGCAGTTAAACAGGCTTTTATTGTTGCTCAAAGAAAGGGTGGTAACAACAATGCATCCACTTCTTATGGTTCTTCTGCAAGTGGAAAATCACTTGTTCCTCATGCTTCTGCTGGCAGCAATTTGTCTGGAAATTCTGGTGATAAGGGAAAAAAGAAGATGCGTTGCCATTATTGTAAAGTTAATGATCACTTGATCAAGAAGTGTCTTAAGTTGAAGGCCAAAGAGGCTAAGAAGAAAGAGGGTGGTTCCACTACAAATGCAGCCATCGTTGAGTCTTCTATGAAAGGAGACTATGATGCTGATGTTGATGCAGAATGGGCTTTTAGTGCAGAGTGCACTTACAATCCTACTGTCCATGATGCATGCATGTCAGTTGCTGCAAATTCACATGTGTGGTACTTCGACAGTGGTGCTACAAAGCACATTACCTCACATCGTGAGTTGTTCACCTCTCTCAAGTCTGTCTCTCATGGGAATTCAGTCACTTGTGCCAACAATGCCTCTTATCCAGTTCAGGGAGTTGGAAAGATTGTGCTTACAGCTACAAATGGCAGTTCTTTCACACTTGTTGATGCACTTTATGTACCTGGGATCAAGAAAAATCTTTTGTCTGTATCTGCACTTGCTAGACTTGGACTTGTAGTCAAATTTGTGGATGATAGATGTACAGTTCATGATCTCAATTTTGGTGATGAAATTGTTGCATCTGGCCTTTTGTGCTGTGGGCTATATAAGCTCACTTTGTATGACAAGTGTGGACAAAATTTTGCAGATGCAGTTGCAGTTTCAAGGGCTGTTTCAAATGCAAAACTATGGCATGCACGTTGGAGCATCTGAATTTTGCCAGTTTGCTGTGTTTGCAGAAATCTGATATGGTTGCTTCTTTGCCGCCTCTTGAAGCACCTGTCAAACATGTTTGTGAAGGCTGTATTTTGGGTAAAATGCAACGTTCTAAGTTTCCAAAGGATGGTTTAGTTAGGGCCACATGCAGGTTGCAGCTTGTGCATAGTGATGTTTGTGGGCCCATGCAAACTCCGTCCTTGGGAAATTACCTTTACTTCATGACTTTCATTGATGATTACTTGAGGCATGCATGGGTATTTCCGCTTAAAGCGAAGTCTGAAGTTTTTATGTGCTTCAAACAATTTCTGGCTATGGCTGAAAATGTCTCAAAATGTACTATGGACACCCTCCGTTCCGATCGAGGGGGTGAGTATATGTCTCATGAATTTAATGCATTTCTGGCTAGTCGTGGGATAAAACACCAATGTGCAGTGCCTTATACACCCCAGCAAAATGGTGTTGCTGAGAGGAAAAACAGGTTACTTACAAAAATGGCACGATGTATGGTCAAAAGTCAAGCTTTGCCGCATTCTTTTTGGCTTGAGGCCATCATATGTGCCACTTATGTACTAAACAAGTGTCCTATGAAAGCTTTGCAGTCTATTACTCCATATGAAGCATGGCATGATAGAAAGCCTTCTATTGAGCATGTACATGTTTTTGGCTGTTTGACATATGCTTTGGTGCCACAAACACATCGCAAAAAATTGGATGATAAGGATGTCAAATGTATTTTTGCTGGTTATAGTGTTGAAAGCAAAGGATACAGGTTGTATCATCCACAAACAAAGCGTATTTTGGTTTCACTAGGTGTTGTGTTCGTGGAAGATTCTGTTCAACCCTTGCTGTCATGTACTAGAGACAGTGATGTAAGCTCAAAGGACATTTATGACACATTTCTACCTCTTTTTAGTGGTGGAAATATGAATTTAAATTCCAATGAGACAAATGCACAGCCTATGGGGGTTTCTGAAAATGTTACAGATCAGCCTATTACTGATGCAGATGTACATGATGTACTTGATGAGAAAAGGGCTGAAAATGAGCAGGCTAGAGGTATGCCAAAATGGCTGGTGCATACTTTGCGTGACAGTAAATTGGATGCACCGTTTTCTAGTCGTACTCATTCAGGTTCTCGCCATGCATCTTATGCATCAGATTGTTATTCTTTGGCTGTGTCTAGCCTACATGATGTTCAGGAACCTCTGTCTTTTGATGAAGCACAAAATTCAGAAAATTGGATGGCTGCCATGCAATGAGAATATGTTGCACTTGTAGAAAATGACACATGCAGTTTATGTGATTTGCCTCATGGTGAAAAGGCCATTGGTACAAAGTGGGTTTACAAGTTGAAACGCAAGCCGGATGGTGAGGTTGATAGCCATAAGGCTCAACTTGTTGCAAAAGGCTATGCGCAGCAAAAAGACATACATTATGAAGAAACTTTTGCTCCCAATTGTTTATGACTACTGTTCATTTTCTATATGCATTGGCATCTCATTTTGGTTGGGACGTACATCAATCAGACATTGTTACTACTTTCTTGAATGGTGACATATTTGAGCAAGTTTATGTAACGCAGCCTCACGGTTTTGTCAAGAAAGGACAAGACGACAAAGTGTGCAGATGTAAGAAGGCTTTGTATGGGTTGAAGCAATCTCCTCGTGCTTGGTATAAGAAAGCTAACACTCATTTGGTCAAACGAGGCTTTCATAACAGTCCAACAGAAAGCACATTGTATGTCAAGCGTGAGGGTGATGTACTTCTCATTAAAGTTCTTTATGTGGATGATTTGTTGATCAATGGTCCCAATGAGGCACATATTGCTGAATTTAAGGCTAATTTGAATGCTACTTTCAAGATGAAAGATTTGGGACTGTTGCATCATTACTTGGGCATACAGTTTAAGCAGTGTGATGGTGGTATTTCCTTGTGTCAGAAAAGTTACATAGAGATATTGCTATGTAAGTCTGGACTTGAAGATTGCAAACCTATCGCCACTCCCATGGAAACAGGTTTGAAGTTGAATGTACATGATGCTGGTGATCCTGCTGATGTCACTCTTTATCAAACTGTTGTTGGCTGCCTCATTTATGTATGCAGCACGATTGCCAGATATTCAGTTTGCAGTCTCACAGGTTAGCAGATTTATACATAGCCCAGGGTCTAAGCATTGGCAGGATGTCAAGATGATTTTTCGCTACTTGAGTGGCACTTTACATCTTGGCTTGTTTTATCCGAAGGGGGGATCATTGCCTCTAGAATTACATGCTTTTTTGGACTCATATTGGGCTGGTTGTTTAGACATGCGAGTGTCCACAAGTGGTTTTTGTTTCATTCTTGGCAGTTCATGTATATCATGGTTGAGCAAGAAGCAACCTACTATGGCCACTTCTAGTTGTGAGGCTGAGTACAACACAGTCTTCAGAGCTACGGTTGAGTGTGTATGGCTCAAACTCCTTATGGCTGATTTGGGTGTTGGACAGGACACTGCCAACACTATCTACATTGATAGTCAGAGCACATTGGCAGTTGCGAGGAACCCAGTTTTTCATGCTCGCACAAAGCACATTGAGGTGCATTACCACTATGTCAGAGAGAGGCTCTCTGCAGGAAAGATCAGCTTAGCTTAAGTGCCAACACAGGACAACCTTGCAAATCTTTTCACAAAGGCATTGTCTCGTGAGAAGTTCGAAGCTTTCCGCAAAGCTTTGGGCTTACTCCCCTTTGTGGACTGATCATGTCTTCAAGGCATGGCACTTCCCTTTACTCATGTGCCAGCTCTCGTTCACCGCATCACTTGGATTTGTTACCATATACATGTGGTAGTGATGTGTGTGAACACACTTAGGACCGCCGGGGTATTTTTTCCCTCTTTAGGAGGTTTTTTCCCCCGTGCATTGTATATACGTCCATTCATTCTAGGGCTATCTATTTTTCCATTTCACACTAAGTAATACACTCTCTATTGTGTGCCTTGAGCTTCCTTCGTCTTCTCCAAGCTGTGTACCTTTCCTTGCAACCCTAATTCCAACAGAATCAATGCTAGAGGGTGAGCCCTTGAGTCATCGACAATGCAAAGATTTATGTACCAACTTTTTTAAAAAAAATACACTCTTCAAGACAAGTGGCCACGCAAAGGAAAATCCACCAATGAAGCCCTCTAACTTGCAACATGTAAGCTCGGCAAGAGTTATTCTCGAACGATTTATCTGTCAATAACAAGCTATTCCCAATAATAACCAGATTGCCATATACTTCATTCAGCAGTGCTACGTACATTACATATTGGGCAAGCGGGTCAATTGGGATGATAAGCCTCCTAACGCAGGCATTGAAATTGGCTGCATTGCCGACAAGGTTTCAGCATAGAACGAGCAAAGGCCCCAACCATCACGGAAGCGTCCAGTCGTCCTTTTGCCAGAAGAGCATGAAATCATGGTGGAGATGGCAAGCCAGGGAGTTGACCTAGCAAGCCAAGGTGAAACTTGTATAATCTTGCGATTAAAAGTGTTAGAGCTTGAGACACAGCTCGATACCACTAGAAGAGAGCTTGCACTAGCTCAAAGCAAGCTTACAAAGTACAACGAGAAGTTTGATCCCCCGGCAAAAGAAGACGTTGTAGCTACCACAACCAACTTCAACGCATTTTTTATTGCATCTTCCATCTCTGCATCCATTGGCTTTGATGAATTTTGCTTGAATGAGATTTTGGCAGATCTCACTCAACATGTTAGTTGTAAAATCTATGGCTTCTATTTTGTAATCATTCAAGCGATCGTTTTGTAATCATTCTAGGTAATCAACTCAAATATTTATTGCTTTGTGTCTTTTTCATCTTGGTTATGAATTGTAAACAATAAGTATAAAATAAAAGTGACAGACAATACGACACAAAGTGACATGGTAAAAAGAGAGAGATCATAAGATATATGCAACAAATCCAATCAGATTACAAGTACGAAGCCACCTCCCACTCCGACTCACCATCACTTTGCACCTCAACAACAACTATGAACCCATAATGTTGTAGCTTGGTAGCTGGGATATGCCGTACATCCCATCACCTCTCGACAACTTTCTCTACCAGTGCATGTCGAACATCTTTTAGTGTTGACAACACATAATATGCAGTAGTCACACAAAAGATTTGTATGGCCGTGTTAGGCGACTTTGTTATGAATAGAGCATAAGAAAATTAATGCTCTCTAATGAACTTTACTATTGTGTTTGCTTCCAACAAAATAGTCTGTATTTTGTGAAGTTTGCCAAAGTCTTTCAGAAGCAGATTGATAGTATGTGCACCGCATGGTACCCATGTTAATTCCGGGTACGTTGCTGGAATTGCAAGACCCGCACCTTTGTAATTAGTAGCATTGTCAATGACGATGGCAATTACATTCCTTGGCCCTCTAGCTTTTGATATGGCACGCTCATAAATCTTTGAAAGAAAGGAAATAGTTTTTTCTTTCAAGGATGTGTCAATGGCTTCTAAAAATACTGACCCTCGGGGATAGTTTTATTTGATCAAATGTATAATACGATCATTAAACGAAAATACATTTACCGTTTAACGTATAATGCAACTTAGATGAAAGGTATCTCTATCCCGACATCACTACGGAGCCTACACTTTCACATGACTCACACCCCACTCACCCTCCTCGATCGATGAGTTGAATGAGAGCCCCGTCCCGCTTAATGCACAGTGGGGCTCCATGGCAAATGCAAATTATTGTGGTCTCGCTCAACATTTCGAGCGCATACAGGGGCTCGCCTAATGCACGAGAACCCCTACAAAAAGTAGCTGAAAATCGAAATTTTGCAGCACATCAACATGTCAAGGCATGAAAAGTGGAATTTGGGATGTAGGAACGAATAGCAAGGAACCACGCAACAAGACGATCACTGAGCACTGAAACTCTGTGGAGTTTATGAGACAACTTCGGTGCTTAAGGTGCATGCATCTTGATGTGCTGGGCGGGACACAGTTCTAAGATATTTTTGCTGGTGGCCTCGAGGCTGGCCCTGCATTGACTTCCAAACAAGGAAAGCAACAAGCTTGGAGGCGAGTTGCTGACACCGGGGTGAGCTGGTGGGAGGGTGTGCTTCTCGCGGGCCGTAAAGGGATAAGCCAGCACCAAGACCCATTGGGCTTGGCCCTCGGCCTGGAGCTGGGCTGTGGGATCCACCCTCTCGCCCACGGCCCCCACCCCTCAATGGTCGGCGCTGCATCTACTCACGGCAGCAGAATGGACGCTGTAGAGAAATAGTGGCCTATATCGACGTGCCACAGTTCCTTCAGACCTTCTCTATTGCCATCACGGCGGCCCTCGTGATCTGCTTTGGGTTCCCTGAGTCCCTCTTTCCCGATTCCCCCAGAGCCCTGTTTCAAGTGGGTTGTCCTTTTGCTCTCTCTCTCTCTCTCTCTCTCTCTCACACACACACACACACACACACACACACACGGCGCACACAGGCGCTATAGCCCCTCTCTCTCTCTCTCTCTCTCTCTCTCTCTCTCTCTTTCTCTCTCGCAAAGTTGCAAACAATGCGAGTATGTGAGTCCAGACTCCACACTGTCGTTTTCGCTGTGGGCTCTTGTATTTTTCGCGCGGGCTTTAGCTTATTAGATGGTTACAGCGCATTTGTTTACTCTGTTACACTCTGTGCCATTACATCGCTTGACTTGTTCGCGTGCGTTTCTTTACTCTAGAGCATCATTGCACAGGCGGGTCTATCGCGATCATTAAATCGAAGGTCTCTTTTGTTGCTTCAAGCCTCAGTCATCAGTCGATATAGCTACAGTGTGCCTTTCTTTCTCTTCCTTCCATCTTCCGCTCTACTTCAATTGTCCTGTAAGCTTCGATATCTTCTCAACTGCTCACCTTTTCTCATTGACTGTCTTACCTGCCCTCCTCCCATAGCCTTTTCAATTGTTCCTCCCCTTCTCTCTTCTACAATCACTTCCTTGCAGGCTGCTGCTGCTGCAAGAATCAGGTGAGAAGAGCTTATGTCATTGAGCAAAGAACACTCGCATGACAAGGCAGATTCGGTGAAATGGCCTCACTTGGAAACTCATTGGCAGCCTCAGCACTACGCGACTCCGCACCTTACTATCAAGAAGGCAGACAATTCTCGATCGCACTCATGGTGGTGGGACAGTCACATCAGTCCCAAGAGCTCCAAATGGCTGCAGGAAAATCTTACAGGTACTCATGCACTGCTGCATCCATGGTCTAGTTATTGCACGTAGGAAAGTCTAGTTGCGTTTCCTTTGCAAAGCAATCAGTGATGGCGTTTGATGGACTCTCGAAAGCACCCGACTAGAGACGAGGCGCAGCTTCAATTCATTTAGGCTTTCAGGGTGGAGGTTGTTTTGGGATGTGTATGATCACTGTGAATGAATATCTGCTATAACAATTGAACTGTCTGCCTTGTTGTGAATGGGTTTTCCAATCGTACGAGATTTGGGCATTTAATAGCTCTCGCGGTTTAATGTAATGGCTTACATGATGATATTTCTGACTGCCAGAGATGGATTCCAAGGTGAATGCCATGCTGAAAATTATAGAGGAGGATGCAGATTCATTCGCCAAGCGTGCAGAAATGTATTACAAAAGAAGGCCAGAGTTGGTAAACCTGGTGGAAGAATTTTATCGGACATACCGGGCTCTCGTGGAGAGGCATACGTTTCTCACAAAAGAGCTTCGTCAAAACATAGCACCTGCACTCCAAGCTCAATTAGGCGCGTCATACGCCACTCCTCCTAATTTACCCAGTGATTTGTATGGAAGGCCTATTCATGATGGGCTCGACATCACCAGCCTGACATCCTACACTTTCCCAGGGGCATTGGATTTTGATGAAGACAGCCTGATTGATTTTTCTGCTAAGAAGTTGACCGATGAGGAGGACGCACCTTCTGCAAGCTCCACGGTGAGTTTTGAGGCACGTGAATTTGAATTCAAGCCATCATTGTCGGGTTCTGAAGAGGAGCTCCTCTCACCCCGATGTAAAGACAAGGAGTTGCACATACTTGTTGATGCAGCTAGCTCCATCGAATTGAAAAAGAGGATCACAGCATTAGAGGATGAGAAAAAGGTCCTGATTGCCAAATCAGGTGAGGATGAAGTGAAGATTAGTGAACTTAAGTCTGAGGTCTCTGACTTGCTTGTGAAGGCAAAAGCTTTGGAAGCTGAAGAGAAGGTGGCAAAGGATAGGTTAAACTCTCTCTTTCAGCTGAAACAGGCATTAGAGGCTGAAAATTTGAAGTTAAATCATGCTCTGATTACTTGCAAGGAAGAGAAAAGTCAACTCATTGAAGCTCGAGACCATGGACTGCAAGAAATGATTGTAGTTGGCGAGAGAATTCGATACTTGGAGGAGGAGGTTTCTCTGCTCGAACACAGGATGGCAGATTCTCATGCAGAGATGATGACAGTTCAGAAGAATTCTAGGAAGTTCCAAGTAGAGTGTGAAGAGCTGCAGCAAACTCTTGGCACTTCTCGAGCTGAAAACCAAAGAAGTGTAGTTGCTCTGAAGGAGGCATATGAGAGGCTCCTCAAGGAGTTTCAGAGACGAGTCGTATTTATTGAGGAAGAGAATGAAGGGTTCAAGAAGCAGATTGAAACGCAGACTTTGAAAGTTCAAGAGATTGAACAACAAGCAATGGAGGTAGATCATGTCAAAAAACAGTTAGAGCAAGACTTGGTCATATGCAAGGAGTCAAAAGATGCACTCGAGCTTGAGAGGTCTACCTTCTTGTCAAGAATTCTTGGGTTGCAAAGGGAGCTTGAGGTTACTGAAGGCAGCAAGCAGCAGTTAATTGAGCAGATGGCTAAAAAAAATGGGAAGGTTTTGGTGTTAGAGGAGACTGTAAGGGTTGTTCAGGCACACAAAGCGAAGATTGAAACAGACAGAGATGAACTGGGGATCCAAATGCAAGTATTAGAGGTCAGATTTCAAGAATTGCAGAAAGAGAGAGATGATTATCTTGCCGATTCCCAGCGTCTTGAGTCACAATGCAAGCTTTTTGAAGATACTGAAACGCACCTCAAAGAAAAACTTGCTTTGTTGTTGGTAGAGACTGATCATTTGCATGAAGAAAAGGCAACTTCTGAGAGCCTGCTGGCCCAGGCTAAATCAGAGATGGAAGACCTCCGCTTGCACCTAAATGCCTTCTCCTTAGACAAAGATCTGCTGTTGCAGAGGGCATCTGACCATGTAAATACAAATGATGTTCTATTGCAGGATCCTGGAATGCAGACTACTCATCTTAGAGACTTGGAGTTGGTTCTTTCTGAGCTGATTCTTGGGAAGGGCATGCTTGAGAAGCAACAAGCTGATGCCATGCATTCGTTGACTGAGTTAGAAAACGCAAGCAATGCAGAGAGTGCCAAGATCAAGAAGAATGTGGATGAGCATGTTGCTCATATTGGTGAACTGAACAGCAGGTTGGACACTCTGACTAATGAAAAGCTTGAGTTGGAGAAGCAAGTGATAGAAGCTGTAGAATCCAACTCAAAGCTGAAGCTGGATTTAAGCCTTCTTGAAAGAGAGAGAGTTGAAGCGTCTAAGCATTTGGAGCAGCTTCTGCATTCTCACTTTACACGAATTGTGGAGCTTGAAGAGTCCGCGTCTTCTCTTTTGAATGAGAAGAAAGCACTTGAGAGCAAACAAACTGAAGCTGAAAAGGCTCTTCTATCTTTGGAAGAAGAAAAGCACCAACTTACTGAAGAGGTGAAGCAGGGACATGCTCTTGCAGATGATCTCAATGAGAGGAAGGTTATGTTAGAGAACGAGAAGCAGAAGCTTTCAGTTGACCTCGAACAAGCAGGGCAACATATAGGGAGGCTGCAAGAGGTTATTGCTGGACTCTCCGTTAAGTTCACAACGCAAAGTGCGGGGTTTGCAAAGCTTGAAGAACAGATTGCTGTAATGAAGGTGGAAAAAGAGATTGACTGCAAGTCATTGGCTAATTCTGAAGGTGAAGTCCTTGATTTAGAGGTGAGGATCTCAGAATTGCAAGCTGAGATTACAGCTTCAAATGAGCAAGTGTCTCAGATGTCTGAAGGTATAAGGAGCTTGGAAACTGAATTGGCTGATGTTCACCAAAAAAAGGAAGCCTTCAGTGAGAAGTTGGCCACGAGCGTAAATCATGTCATGCTTTTGCAAAAGCAGTTAGATAGCAGTAGAGAGTTGGAGGATTCACAGAAATCTGAATTGCAACAGTGTGCAGAAAGAATCCAGGTCTTGGAGATGGACGTGGAGAGCATGCGGACTAGAGCTGATAAGCGTGAAAAAGAAATGATTTGCAAGCACCAGAGAAGCCTTGATGATATTGCTTGCCTGCAGACTAGAATACTAGAACTTGAAGGACAAGTCAGTAATTGTATGGAAGGCAGGGTGTCACTTGTGAAAGGTTTTGAAGAGCAGAAAGAGAAGCTGCAAATGCAGCTTCAGGATAGCAATGACATGAGGCAAAACTTGGAGACAGAGTTGTTTAAGCTTCACGAAGCAGTCACTTCTGTAAAGGAGAATAATTTGCTACCCGTTCGTGCACAATCGAGAAGTTTGGATGCCAAGAGCATGATTTCTGGCAGGTTTGAGCATCTTCACCATAAGATCACAAGCCTATTAGAAGAGAGAAAGCAGCTTGTGGAAGAAGTTGGTTCCCAGAAAGGAGAAAAGGGTTTATTGGCTTCTAGATTGGAGGCTCTGCAAAAGGACAAGGATACAGTGCACATGGAGCTGACGCGGGCCCTTAAAGAGGGAGAGCAAATGGTCACGTCTCTCGGTGTTGAAGTCACGAAGGTGAAGCAGTTAGAGCAGGCACTCAAAAGGACACAACAAGCTCTAGATAATTCCATCGAGGAGAAGCTAACAGTAGTGGGTCATCTTAAGTCTGCAACTGAAGAGGGGGAGAGTCTGCAGAAAGATCTCAAAGTGTTGCAAGATGAGCAAACGAAAAACCAGCAGGCTGCGATTCAGGCTGCAAGGGATTCAGAGAAGCTTGCTAGGGAAGTGAGGCAGCTAAGGCAGGCACATGCTGCTGTTGAGAATGAACTTAACATCAAAGTTTTGGAGTTAAGTTCAGCTCATGAGCACGTATCTAAATTGCTGTTAAGCAAAGGGTCATTAGAAGAAGAAGCTCAGCAGCATCTCTATCATATTCATACCCTGAATGAAGAGGTTGAAAGGCTGCAGCGTCAGCTTCAAGATGCTGGACAAAAGATATGCAGACTGGAGGATGACTTATCTGAGCTGGCAAATGAGTGTTTGGATGGCAAAAATGCTGCATGTGAAGCTGAGAAGGAGATATGCATGCAAATAGGAACGGCCAATTCCCTGAAGGAGGAGATGGCTGTGATGTGCACTAGAATAAGTGAGCTTGAGCTAGATGTTTCCAGGATACAAGATGAGAAGAAGATTCTGTCTGACGAGGTGGAGGTCCTTCGTCTAGAGTTAAAAGGTGCTCAAAGTGGGAGAGAGGACTTGATGTTGCAGATGAAGCACAGAGAATCCCGTCTGGGGGAGAAAGAACCGGAACACGGGGGTCTGCAAGAGCAGCTTCAGGCTGCTGAGAAAGCCTCAATAGAAGCCAAGGAAGAACTTAGCAAGCATATTACTAACAGGGACTCCCTCAATTTGGAGGTCTCTGTGATGCTCTCCAATTTAAGGAGGCTTGAGAATGATCTTACTATTGTCAAGGATGAGAAGAATACCCTCACTTCCAGTTTGGAAAATCTGAATTCGGAGATGACAGGTGTCCAAGGTGAGAATAAACATCTGAAGGCTCAGCTAAAGGCAGCTGGCTTGGAACTTGAGGGAAAGGACGCAGAAACCAGGAATGTGCAAAAGCAGCTTAAGGCTGCAGAGAGCCATAGTTCTTTGCTGGCAGAAGCTCTGTCAAGCATGAAGAGCTCCTATGGTGCGCAATTGGAGGGGCTGCAAGAAGAACTTTCTCAAGTCAAGGCAACAAACATAGTGGTTCAGACAGACCTAGCAAGTCAGCTTGATTATGTAAGCAAGCTGAAGAATGAGCTTAGTGGGCTTCATGATGAGAAGTCTCTCCTGCAAGAAGAGAGAGATCTTGCTTTTGAGGAGCTTGCTGATGTTCGAAGAGAGGTTGCTGGGCATCTCAACGAGCTTGAAGTTGCAATAAGAAGGGAATGTGAAAAAGACGCACAGCTTCAGGAGCTTTCTGCTTTGGTGGAGTCGTTGAAACAGTCCCTTGCTGCAAAGGAACTCAAAAACTCAACTTTAGTAGAAGATTTGAGGAAGTCTGCCGAGTTACAGAATGCTTCTCAGAAGAGATACATGGAAGAAATCGGTTTTCTCCAGAGTGAAGAGTTGAAATGGAGAACTGAGGCATCTGCAGCCTCAGATCTTATGGCCGAAAAGGTGGCTACCTTAAGAATGGAAAATGCAGCTTTGCATCAAGATCTCTCCTTGAAAATAGAGCTTGTTTTGAAGCAACAGAAAGAAGTGGAGTTCCTTACAGAGGAGTGTAAAAAATTATCTCAGGCATTGCAAGATATGCTTGCTGAAATGAACAATTTAAGGAATGAACTGCAAATATTCAGGGATGTTGTGATCCCTAGCATGGAGGAAAGAGCAGTTGAGCTGCAAGATGAGGTTAACAGCTTGACAGTCTCAAATGAGAGACATGTAGTCGATATAGTTACTTTGAGGACACAGCTCAAAGCTGCCAAAGGCGAGCTTCTTCTACTTCACGAGAGGAACTCCATTTTGAAGGTGGAGTTGATTTTCAATGTTGAGATGCTGAAGCATGTCGATTTAGGCCTTGAAACTGTTAAGGCACAATCTGCAGCACTTTGCGACAAGCTTGGCTCAAAAGAAGAGCACTGTCAGATTTTGGAGCAGATGCTAACAAAAGCAACAGACGAAAATGGGGCTTTAAATGCAAAGCTGTCATTGATCAGTCAAGAGAAATATAGCTCAGAAGCAGAGGTGTGTCATCTTCTTGCAGTGCTTGTTGAAGTGGAGCAGTTGCGAAGAGAGCTTGCCTGTGCAAGAGAAAGAGAGGGCAGTCCCTTGGTGAAGGAGACCGACCGTACTGGTGGGGGGTCTCTTGCAAACCTTGGATGTCTTTCCAGTAGTGATAAGGGTGATATGGAAGCTGGTGAGCCCATTCACGGGCAGAATGATGAGGCAACTCAAAACCTTACAAGAAATTTCCAAGAGTCTATGATTGCGCCTGTACCCAAAATCCAGCAAGCATGTACAGGCTTGAAACATAGCAATCCTGCATCTTCTTTCGAAGCACCACAGCAAAGGCACAGTGCAGTTTTGGCATGTCAACGCCCCTCTGATGTGGTTGAGAATGATGGCAGCAGGGATTTGGGTACTAAGGAAACGGACAAGAGAGTGCTTGTCTCTCTCTCATCATCTCCAGCTCTAATTGAGAGATTGAAGGATGAAATTGCCTTCCTGCATGAAAAGATTCAAAGGTTAACATCGTCCACTGCAGAACAAGCTTCCAGAGTGTTATCTCCAAGTGCGCGTGGCACAAACTCAAGTGCGTCCTCCTCCTCTAGCCTGACTGTTCATGGCACTCAAGAAAGATTGAGTGAAATTCAAAGGCTCGAAGAAAACAACCGAACTTTAATAGAGGAGATCGAATCATTTAAGGGCCAATCTCTTTCTGCTTGGATGGAACACAATCTCATTGAGAACACTGCGAGAGACTTGCAGGCTAGCAACGCTGTCCTGAAAGAAAAGAACAGTCACCTTCAGTCAGAGGTAAGCTCCTGCCGGGAGGACATGGTGAGGCTACAAGAAGAATTGGTTCTTTTGCAGCAGAAGAATGCAGCAATTTTACAGGATGTGGATGCCTCACGCGAGGAGAAAAGGAAGTCCGAAGAGGCATTGCGTATGCTGGAGGATGTGATTAGTTCTTTGGAAGGCAGCAATAGTCGTTTTCAAATGGAGAATGAGCTTGCTGATGGGGAACTGAAGAAAGTACAAGGCGTATTGGGTAACATGCACCATGAGGGAACAGAGCTCGTAGGCGAGCTGAGAGTCAAGATGGTTGCATCGTTTGAGGAGGTGAAGCTAATTATGGGTGAATGCAGGAAAGAGATGGGGGATGAAGGAGTATTACGCATATTGAAGGGCAATATGCCAGAGTTTTCAGAACAACATGTACACGAGAAATTATGTCTTGTTGAATCTAAGCAGAGCATATTTTCAGGTAGCTCCAATGAGAAAGGGTTACAGGAAACAATACAAGAGCCAGTAGCCACAAATAGACTCTTCCTGGCAGAGTTACAAGCTAGAGCAGAAGAAGCAAACGTTCTAGCCGAGGTTTTGCTGTGCATAAGAAAGATGCTGTCGATGTTCTTCTGTAGTAGTGAGCAGACTTGTCAGAGGGGCACTCCTCTTAGCACCATAGATGGGATGTCAATGAAGGGTGAAGGGGATAAAGTATCCATAATAATGAGTCCTGAGGAAGAGGTGGATTTTGTAAGATCTGCACATCACCGTATCAAATTAGCAGAGCGGCTGCATCAAGCCTTCGCTGATGAGAAACTCGAGCATGAACTTCTCGAGTTCAAGGAGGGAAGGAAGCAGCTGGAAGAGGACCTGAATTTGCGGTTGGATGAGGTGCTAAGGATGGAATTGGAGCTGCAGAAGTTGGAGGGGTTGATCGAGGAAGATGGAAGTGGGAGAAGAGAGGGAATGGTGAGTAAGAACAAGCAGGCAGAGGAGAGTGTGAAAGAGCTGCATGAGATGCTGGCTCAACAGAGGGGGCAGATATGCAGAATGAAACAGGAGGTTATGTTTGGAGAAGTGCAGCAGGAAGCTGCAGCAGAGGACCAAGTGAGTGTGTTGGTAAGCATGGAAAGCGCACCTAACATGGATGGGTGGGATGAGGAGCAGGTGACTATGGTAAGCAAAGAGCTGGAGGGCTTGAGATCATTGAATAGGAGGCATTCTGCAGAGCTTCAAACAATCAGTCAAGACTTGCAAAGCATGGGTTCAATCATTAAGTCAGCACAGGACCAGCTACTGCAAAAGTTTCCTGATGATGGAGAAGATGAGATATTGTCCATAGCTGATTTGAGGACCCAAAAGAGTGGCAATATCGATCTGAGAGCCCAAAACAGCAGAGTATCTACAGACAGCACACGGCAGCTCCTCTCGCCTTCACCGCACATGGTCGAAGGGGACTTCGTGAGTGGTGGGCGAATGAGCAGCGAAGCGAGCATTGGACAGTTTCCGCTTAAGCCCAAGAATTTTGGATTTACGTGGTTTATGCTGCTGTTTAGTCCTGATAGGAAAGCTTCAAGCTTAGTAAGAGGCAATAGTGACAAGGCGGCTTGGGCAGCTTTGAGACGGAGTCGCAGGAGCAGCAGTGGCAGTTCTGCTTTGGTGGTGGAGAGGGGACGAAGGAAGGTATTAGGCTGTTTGGCTTGTGTGTCCAATACAAGTAGGTTGGATTCATTTGAGCACAGGTAGTAGAGGTACCGTGTTGAAACTTGACCATCCACTCTACTACATGCAAGAGATCCTTGCGCCCCCGCCCCTCAAAACAATGCTCTTTGGCTAGGGATTAATCAGGTGCTCTTGTGCATGGGATCATTTGTGTATGTTTAGATTGTATTGTTTGCAAGTGTAAAAGGCTAGCTGTTAGCTTACCTTCCATTTACTTGCAGAATGTCTAATTGACACCAATAAGGATATTTTTCTGTTAATGTTGAGTTTCTCTGGTTAAGACTGCAAGCTTGAAGGTATAGTTGATAAGCATCTACCGGAATTAGGTGTCCTTGAACTTTCGATCGTGGCTAATTTTGTAGTTTTAATGGAAAGTACGTACTTGCATAATCAGGTCTTCAGTCGCTCTTCATTTGCTTTGCTATATTATCCAAGTCTGTTCATCACTATCACAAAACCTTCCGGAGAGGTGGTAGAAACTCGCCCTTCCAGCAGTGTCAGAGAAAGTAAAGCCCTGCACGCTGCACATCGCGGTAGGTTTCTGTTCTCGAAGTAGCGAGTTGTGGTATGAGTCGGCGTTGCCACTTGCGTCACCTCTAAAGGGTTCCCTAGTCTTTATCCTTACCCTTCCAAAGGACAGAGGCAAAGGCAAGTTTGACGAGGAACTCAATGATACTCTTTCCACCGAGGAGAAAGCCTAGGTGGTCTTTGCCGCAACTTGCTTCAACTTGTGAGTGGTAGAAAGGGGCAATTGGTGCTCTCCCTATACACAATATTTGGAACCGTGTGTCGTGTGAGTCGAAAATGCATTTGGCAAGGCACCAACGTGGCACAAGCCTAAGTATTCTCAACTACCATACCAAATATGAAAGCTTTGGTAACATTGATACAACTCTCAAATTTGCCCAAAAATTTGATGCTTCTTTAAGAGATGAAGACTTCACTAAAACTTCAAATGTTCGATATGCCTCCATGTATCTTAATAAATAAAGCCGCTTTTGTTTACCGTGGTTCTATGCATGAGTTTGCATCTATGGAGCTAGCGACAAAGCTAGGGATTCATGCCTCATGAGATAGGAGAAGCCATACGAGCTCATGGAGCCGTTAAAGACAAAGAGGCTCCAAGCACTCCATTGATTGGAAAGTAGACTGAGAAGATTTCTTTATCTCTCCACTAAAGATGTCTTGTTAGGAGAACTGCAATTTGATCGTGTCGAAGCCTCTTTAAAGTTTCTAGATAGAGTTGTCTATTTTCAACATAGAGGTAGGGAGATGAATCTCTATGTCAATGAGAGAGGCAATACTATTCCTATCATATCTCATGACGCTTTTGATAAGTCAATAAACAATCATGTTATGCTTACATTATTTTTGTCAATGACTCTTCTCATGTTGACTCTCTTCAATAAACAAAACTTATGAAACTAAAAGAAAATTTAAAATTTAATTGTTTATTTGATGAGAATGTTGATCTGTTCATAGCTATACTATCCCAATGGAATAACTTGTTGAAATCAAGCATGATCATCATAGGAGCTCATGCATGGAAGCTCTCCTCCCAATAAACATCCTTATTGTTGAGGTAAACCTGTAGTAGTTGACACTCACGGTGAGAACAAACAACATGCACCATTTATGTGCATAATCACATTTTTTCTATGGAACCTATAAACCTCACACATGCTACTCATTCCCTAAACACATGCTACATACTTGATAGCCACATGCTACTTGTGGTAGCTCACATGACCCTTGCCATTACCACTTGTGGTGCATATTCATCTAACCATTGATTTCAAATCTTCTACCATGAGCCTAAATAATGCCATCATTCTTAACTTGTAAACCCCCCCCCCCCCCCCCCCCCCCCCCCCCCCCTTCTCTCTCTCTCTCTCTCTCTCTCTCTCTCTCTCTAATCAACCAAGCAATTAATTTCTTTTACATTGAGAACATTCTCTTTAATCTATTTATTCATAATCGTTATGAATCTCTAATTATGATGAATGTCTTGTTGGTCTATCCACTATATGCAGTACATGAGGTATCAAAGCTAACATGTAATTAGAAATTTCTAATTACAATGGTTAGATCCCTATGCTAGATTTAGTACTCTCTCTCTCTCTCTCTCTCTCTCTCTCTCTCTCTCTCAGCACAAAATCAATTTATAACTCTTTAGGAGTAGGCTAATTAAGCTCAAGCCTAATTATTTCTCTTCGGATTTGAGTATGTCTACAAAGGCCACTTCCCTAAGCAAATGATTTGAGCTAATTGGGAATAGCTCTAAGTTTTTGTGCATTTTTTATTTATCAAGTTTGCTTGATTGTCCTTTTTTTTTGTTTTTGCTTTTTCAAGCCACATTACCTTGATTGAGAGCATAAATTAACATTTATGCTTTTTTTTCTTTTTTTCTTTTTTTCTTTTTTCAAGCCATGTTACCTCGATTGAGAGCATAAATCAACATTGATATGTATGCGTGTACATAGCGACTTTCACAAGCTTTCATATGCACTAATTTACTCCATTTGGACTTAAACATTAAACTAGAGTGCTTCGTTAGCCGCATTTGTATTGAATTGAGATCGAACAAAATATTGGAAACTGAGAGAGAGAGAGAGAGAGAGAGAGAGATTTTTCATGAAAGCGTGTTAGATTTTTCTACCTGAGAGTGTTTGGGATACTGATCGTCGTGGTTCACAGGTGTACCTCTGCATAAATTGGATACCGATCGTAGTGCTTCAGTGGGATACCTCGCCAAAAACCACAAGGAGTGTTGGAGTTTTGTCAAGCTCAATGTTCATGTGAATTTTTACGCCCATATCAACATCCTACATGGAGCCGCATGCCTTTAAGATGCCTGTGTAGGTGATTGTGATTGAATCTGTTGCCGACCCAAAAGCCTTCAAGATGGTTCTAGAGAGGGAGCTCCTTTGTGCTTTCTCAAGCGCATCGGATAGGAAGCTAAAAATAGCGTGGAGCTTTCTAGCCCTGTTCTTGTTTTGCGTATCCTGTGACTAGTGCATTTTGATGCTTTGCATCCACTAAAAACAACCTAAACTTTCTAGCCCTGGTCTTGTTACACACATCCCGCGCTTAGTGCATTCCAAGAGGCAACATTTCTATCAGGACCACCTTGTGATACGCGCACCACATTTGGCATACATATCGACCAAGGCTTTGCCAAGCACAAAATCGTTTTTCATCGATAGCTCCTGAGTAATAATATCAAGCTGAATTTTTGTGCTCATACAGCATCTTGTGTTGCGGCTAAAATTATGCATACTTCCCTTGCAGTTCCTTGTCATCACATTGGCAAATTCCTTGGTTCTCATGCATGCGTCCTTTAGGAAAACTTGCTGCTCCTACTATTTCGGCCCATGCCAGGCAATTAGAGAGAGGCCTTTCCTTTGCATCTGGTAAAAAAAAGCCCATAGCTTTCTTGCCACAGCCAGGTTACCCCTCATTTGGCATACTTATCGACCAAGGCAATGCCAAGCACAACATCTATTTTCAACAACCTCTGACTAACAATATAATTGTGCCTATATCAGCATCTTGCGTAGAGCCACATGTCGTCAAGATACATGTATGGGTGATTGCATCTGGAGAGAGGCCCTTGCTTTGCATACATATCGACAAAGACAATGCCAAGCACAATATCTTTTTTATAGCTAGTACCTCCGACAAAATCTACTTGTCAATCCGAGGAGTGTCAAACCATCTCAATCTCATACCTGCATAAGTAGGTGATTGCATCTAGAGAGAGGCCCTCACTTCGCATGTTCTGAAAACGAGCTAGAGATTTCTAGCCATATTGAGTGGGGAAAATATTGCAATCAATGCATTCCAAGAGTCCACACTCTGGAGAGGAAGCTCCTCAAGCACTTGTGTAGAGCCACATGCCTTCAAGATGTAAGCATAGCCTTCAGGATGAAAGTATAGGTGACTGAATTTGGAGAGATACACTTGCTTTGCATCCGATGGAAATGCTGTAGATTTTTTTGGTGCTGCTCTTGTTGCGCACATCCCGCAATCTGTGCATTCCAAGAGATGACATTCCGGATAGGAAGCACCTCAAGCACTTTTTGTGCTTTCTCAAGCGCTCCATATTTGGCATACATATCGCCCAAGGAAATTCCAAGCACAACATATGTTTTCAACCGCCTTTGACTAACAATATAATTGTGCCCATATCAGCATCTTGCATAGATCCACATGCCTTCAAGATACATTCATGGGTAACTGCATCTGGAGAGAGGCCTTTGCTTTGCATCCATATCGACAAAGACAATGCCAAGCATGATATCTTTTTTATAGCTAGTACCTCCAACAAAATCTACTTGTCAATCCAAGGAGTGTCAAACCATCTCCCATCTCATACCTGCATACATAGGTAATTGCATCTAGAGAGAGGCCCTCACTTTGCATCTTCTGAAAATAGGCTAGAGCTTTCTAGCCATATTGAGTGGGGCAAATATTGCAATCAATGCATTCGAAGAGTCCACACTCTGGACAGGAAGCTTCTCGAGCACTTGTGTAGAGCCACATGCCTTCAAGATGTAAGCATAGCCTTCAGGACGAAAGTATAGGTGATTGAATTTGGAGAGATACACTTGCTTTGCATCCGATGGAAATGCTGTAGATTTTTTTGGTGTTGCTCTTGTTGCGCACATCCCGCAATCTGTGCCTTCCAAGAGATGACATTCTGGATAGGAAGCACCTCAAGCACTTTTTGTGCTTTCTCAAGCGCTCCATATTTGGCATACATATCGCCCAAGGAAATGCCAAGCACGACATATGTTTTCAACAGCCTTTGACTAACAATATAATTGTGCCTATATCAGCATCTTGCGTAGAGGCACATGCCTTCAAGATACATTCGTGGGTAATTGCATCTGGAGAGAGGCCCCTGCTTTGCATACGTATCGAAGAAGACAATGCCAAGCACAGTATCTTTTTTCAACAGCCTCTGAATAAGAATATAATTGTGGATTTTTGTGCACATGTCAGCATCTTACGTAGAACCACATGCCTTCAAGATGCATGCATCTCGAGAGAGCCCTCGCTTCGTATCCACTGGAAACAAAATAGAGATTTCTAGCCCAGTCATGTAGGGAAAATCTTGCAATTAGTACGTTCAAAGACTCCACACTGCGGACAGGAAGCTTGTCGAGCACTTGCGCAAAGCCACATGCCTTCAAGACCTTCAAGACGGAAGTATAGGTGACTGAATTTGGGAACTTACACTTGCTTTGCACCCACTCAAAACACCCTAGAGCTTTATGGCCCTGCTCTTGTTGCGCACATCCCACAATTAGTGCATTTCAAGAGGCGACATTCTGGACAGGAAGCACCTCAAGCACTTTTTGTGCTTTTTCAAGTGCACCACATTTGGAATACATATCGACCAAAGACAATGCCAAGCACGCCATCTCACCTGCTGAAAACAGCCCATGTCAACATCTTACATAGAGCCACATGTCTTCAAGATGCATATGTAGGTGATTGCATGTGTCTTTCATGCAATGCGAATTCTTGGGCCCTTGCTTCGCATCTGCTGAAAACGAATAGAATATCGGACGACTGCAATTGATAGACAACTGTGACAGTCATTGGCGCAACTTCAAGATGCATGCGTAGGTGATTGCATCTGTCTTTCATGCAATGCGACTTCTTGAGCCCTTGCTTCGCATCTGCTGATAACAGACTACAATTGATAGACAATTGTGACAGTCATTGGCGCAACGACGATTGGTATAGAGCTGTCTTGCTGATTCGATGTTAAAAATTACGAAGACTTTTTTACTTTCCGGTTTCGAAATCTTGACACGTGGAAGCTTGAGAGCTCGAGAATTGAAAAGAGCCTGCTACGCTAACGAAGTAACAAGATTGATTAAATTTCATATGTCTTACGCTTGATTTGTTCCCTAATCTCTACTCATTACTTGATTGAGTGTGTGTATGTGTATGTGTGTGTGTGTGTGTGTGTGTGTGTGTGTGTGTGTGTGTGTGTGTGTGTGTGTGTGTGTGCTCCTTATTGAATGAGTGTGGACTGTGTGGCTTTGAAGACAAAATCACCTTTCAATGCCCTTTTGAAGAGCTCATGCCTTGTGGGACACTTTCACCAAAGAGGCCAAGGCCCCTTTATTTTTGGGAGGCGCCCATCAGCCCAAGGCATTTGAATGCCCTTCATGCTATCGTCAGCTCATAGGGAAACCAACCATGTATTTGCCTCGTAGGACCTGCATGCCCCTACATGTAAACATCATCATCAACCCAAGAAATTGCTATCAAAATCACCTTATTCAGCCTACAATTGTTGCGTCATCACAAGCTGCTACATTTACATGCTTTGCTTCATCTTTACCTATTGACAATGCTTGTTCTTGGCAACCATTAACACCTGGGTTGCCTTGACCTACATCAGAGTCTCCATCACGAGTCCCTTCCTCTGTGTTCTCTTGGCATCAAGAGCTTCTAGTATAGTTAGATTCAACACTCAAAGAGGTAAAGAGTGTTGCAAGTAGCATAATCAAGGAGTTTCTCTATAATGCTTTGCAACCACTATGGTTGGAATTTCTATATTTTGACATATTTGTCATAGAGCTCGGGAGGCTATCCAAACATATAGTATCAGAGCTTGCTTGGGTGAGGGAAAGATAGGCCATCTCATCGAACAAAGAACGTTTTCCTTTTTGGAATTCTCTTCACACTTCTAATAGGGTACATCCAACATGGTAGGGGGAGAAGCTCTAGGTTATTTTCCAAGATGTGAATCAAGGGCTTCTACCCAAGTGTAATCACGTATGCTTGCAACTTGAAGGCATTTGATTTGAAATAAAAGGACGATAGCAAGGAATCTTGGAAAAGAAGACATTTCTGGCATTTATTGCTTGGCAATGTTGTACGCTTAGTGTGGTGTATTAAAAAATGCCAACAAGTTCTTGATGGTGTTCCTATTTGATGATGCATATCAAGTCAAAACCTTATTTGGTGAGATCGTTACAAGTAAAACATACCAAAATCAAGCATAATGTTTTCATCAAAGGCTAGTAGGTCTCCCCAATCTCGGAAAAATAACAATTTCTTCAAATAGAAAGGCTGGATAAATTGGATAGTTGAGTAGTATGGTGGAATTTGAAAGGTTGAGTGGTAGCGATGAATGGTGAAGGGTGAGTGTAGGATATGTAGATGAAAAGTCAAGAGTTAGGATTGGGTGTTCAAAGTGTATAACGCAAGAACTCTCTTCATATGCATCGCACTACAAAAGATGTCTCCCTCTCTCTCTCGCGCAAAGCAAGGCAGGGTGTAGCCTTGTTTTGCTCTCTTGCTTCAAAGCCGGGCCGGGATGCATCTTTCATTAAGGAGGAAAAGGGATGGGAATGAAAGGTCATGTGGCATGTTGCGTTAGCTGGGGGAAGGGGCTTCAAGGTGTTGCTGTAGCATGCAGATGGAAAAGAAGCCACACGGGACAGGTGTCGAGGTAGGGAAGGGGAGTTAATGTTGTCATAAAATCTAATATCTAACCAACCCAAATGATTTTCTCATATTAAAATGATCATTTAATGTGGGAGAATAAACGGGAACAAAGGTTGGAATATAGACATGTACTTATGGATCTGTCTCAACACGGGGCCAAGGTTAAAAGGGGTCCAAATGAGAGATGGTATGTTAAAGAGCAATTCTACCGAATGGAATTTGAAGACCTTAGTGTTAGCTTCATTAAAGACCTCCAAAAGTTAGTGTTCAAAAGTCCTTTGACCTTAGGCAAGCTAGGGCTGACCTTGAGGTGGGAATCCTACCCAAGTATGAGGTACTTGCTGGCTTGCTAAGTGTTAGCGGGAACCTTACCCAAAAGCTTGAGGTGTTTTTCACATGCTTAAATGACTAAGTTTCTTGAAGTATTTAATTCAAAGATAACTCTCAAGAGGCATCAAAGTTTCAATGCTTGATTGACTAAGTCCTTGAAGTATTCAATTCAACCAAATGACTTAATAAGCATAAACGACACATGTTCAAATGACTCCACAGGTAGACCTCATGATGTGTTTGAATGCTATTGGATAGGTTTTAGAGGGCTCCAATGAAAATTTAGATACATAAAAGTAAATAATAAAATTCTTGTTCTCAAAGAGGAAAAAGAGGACACATGTTCAAATGAAATAATAAAATAATAAGAGAGAGAGAGAGAGGTGGACCAAGCATGAGAGGGGGGTATATTCTCCCACACACACACACACACACACATTCTCTCATTGTGTGGAGTGCAAAGTGCAAGAGCTCCATCTCCTTCTCCAAGCTTGTTGAGAAGTGGAGAGCCTACACCAACACTCTTGGCTATGGAATGCAAATCCAACCAAGAGCCATGCTTCAATGCTTAAGCTTGCCATCTTCTTCATCTTCATTACTATGCTATTGTGCTATGCTATGGCTACCCAAGAAGAGTGATGATAAGTGAGGAACTATCTCTTTCTCCTATGTATGATTCTTCTTCCTCTTCCCTACCCTCATTCCCCGCTAGCTCTCTCCACCTTCGGAGGTGTTTGAGGCCTTGGGACTGAGGCTTGGGATAGTTAATGCTTTTTGCAAATTTTATGTTAAGCTCGGGATGCGTGAAGCTTTCCATCTTCACAGCATCACCAAGGTCACAAGGAACACAAAGATTATATTGTAACAAGTCTCTCTTGATGGGAGAATCTATGATACAAACGCTTTTTAGAGGGGAGACCGGCTCCAAGTAAATTCGGTCCTCAACTATTGTCATGTTCTCTAATACTCTCTCTCTCTCTTGCAAAAGTATTGTTCATGCCAAGTTAATCAAGTACTATGTTCATGTTTCTACCATCAATTAAGTTCACCCTCTATGTTCTCAAAGTAATCTCACAAAAATGCTCACTCTAATTCTCTTAATTCCGCTATTCTCAAAGTTCATAGGCCATTTCCATTACATTGGTATCAAAGCATTTGGTTTCTCTTTTCTTGCTTAAGAAGAGAGGTCCTCAGGTATCCTATTAATGGTTGATTTTTTTAATTATATTAGGGTAAGTGGGACTGGGATCTATTATCGGTTTTGTTGAGCCCACTATGTAGGATATGGTGCACACCTCACAAGTTAATAATGGGGTCTGTTTAGACTTGCCTACGTCTTTACCATTATAGATCCATAAAAAGTCCAAAAGGAGCTAATCCCTGAGCAATTCTGCTATGTTAGACCCACCCAACTACTCTCTATAATTAACCAATTCGATCAGTGGGTGTAGATACTTAAGTGCTTATTTTCAAAGGCTAAGAGGAGTAGCAACTAATGTTTTGAATTGCCAAAGGATACACTAAGTAAACACATAAGTATTATTAGCATGGCTGACAATAACCAAGAGAGTAGAATGAACATTAATAACTTTGATTGTGCACATGAAGGTGGTAATGATGATGCCCCCATGTTTATCAATTATCTTGTTACTAGGTTGCATCAAGCTATGGGCAACCCTACTTTGAAAGCCGAAGTTACCCAACAACTTCGTGCTTATGGGATTTTCCTTCCTCTTCAAGAGGAGAGAGAGTTTAGGAGGCCTCTTGATGAGACCCCCAAAAGAAGACTCTCTCCCATATAGAAGAGGAGGAATCCAAAGAACAAGAAAGTAATGAATCCCTAAGTTCCTCTGAAGATGTGGCTCCACGAAGACAACGGTCTATACGATTGCCAACTTCTCCCATGAGGAAACGGTCAACACACAGTCCTTCTCCTCGTCACTCCAAAAGAGAAGAGAGGGAACAAAGGAAGAAAAGTTCAAGAAAGAGGTCACCCTCTTCTCCTTGTTCTTCACCTTCCTCCTCTCTCGATAAACGCTATGGCTATTCTCCTAGAGAATACAAGAAAGGAGGACATCGCAAATCATACCCTGCATGGCGAAGATCACAAAAGCTCAAGAAGTTCAAAGAGGGAGGAAAGAGTATCTCTTTTCTCACCTATGATGGCACCTTTGGTGCCACTGACAAAGTATTGGCCTTCATCCAACAATTTGATGTGGCCTTTGGAGACGATGCTTCACGGAGTCCTCCAAGATACGCCATGTAGCTATGCACTTCCAGAAATCAGCTCATCAATGTAACCTTCGTGGAAACGATGAAGCCCCAAAGACATGGAAAACTCTACAAGTTTTCATTATGAAGCAATTCCTTGCAAGCGATGCAAAGGACAAAGTTCTTACCAAATGGTACAGTTTGAAGCATCTCTCACATGAGTCTATTCACAAATATGTGGACAAGTTTGGGGATTTACATCTCAAGGCTACTGTCTTCCAAAAAAGCAACAATTTTGTGCGGAATTACCTGAAGAAATGACCGAGTATGTCAACTCCCAACGGCTTGGTTCTATCACCGAAGTAATCCACCCCATTGTGGTTGCTTCCCGCATCAATTTCCCAACAAGGGGCTAGACAGAATGTCAAACCCATGGAAAACAAAGACAAAAATGATGCAAAGGGGAAAACCAATGCCCAAAATTCTTCCCAAGATAGTTTCTACAACAACAACAATAGGTCCAAGGAGAAGGGAGTTTACAAAGGTAAAAACTAACTCTCTCATGAAGAGCTTGAATCTTTTCGCAAGGACTATAAATGTTTTAGTTGTGGGGAGCAAGGACATGGCTATCGTTCTTGCCCCAAGAAAAATGCTCTCAATGAGACTCCTAGGGCTTCCACCGTCGAAGCTCCAAAAGAGGATGCTCATTGCAAAGGATCATCTTTCTCCTATGCTTGGGGAAAGGTAAGGGGGCATGATGCCTTCATCTTGTTTGACCCTGGCTCTACTCACAACTTCATATCAACGGAGTTGGCCACCAAGTTGGGCATCCAAGCTTTGAGATGGGAGATATTGTAACGGCTAAAACAGCTTTCAAGGGACAGCAAGCCTCCGGTACTCCCTTGATTGAGAAGTTGAGGCTTCATGTCCAAAGCTATGTCGACAAAGAAGACTTTTTCATCTCTCCTCTCCAACATGAGGATGATATCCCAGGGGTTTGATCGCATGGCTGCCAACATGAAGTTCCCTGAAAGGAGAATCTGCTTCACCTATAGGGGGAAAGAACATGTATATAGATGCTAATGAGTCTGGTCATACTATAACACTTCTAAATTTACCAGATTTTGATAAGTCAATGAAAAGCTCGATTTTTGCGTACATGATTTTTGTCAAAGAATCCACTAATGACGCTAATGGTTTATCAAATGAAAATGGTAGGAATAAAGAAGAGTTATACTTGTCTACTTTTCTAAATGGATTCCAAGATGTTTTCATTGATGATATCCCTATGGACTTACCTACAAAACGAGGGGATGATGACCATCGAATTGAGCTTCTACCAAAAAGCTCACCGCCTAACAAGTCTCCTTATCGAGTTTCCCAAGCTCAACAAGAGGAGATCATGAGGCAAGTACAAGAATCGGTAGACAAAGGGATGGTGAGACCTAGCTCCTCTCCCCTTTGTTCTCCACTCCTTTTAGTGCAAAAGAAAGATGGTACATACCGTATGTGTGTGGACTATCGAGCACTAAACCATATCACTATCAAAAACAGATTTCCTATGCCTCGGATAGAATCTAGTTGATAAGCTACAAGGCTCTACCTACTTCAGTAGGATTGACCTTAAAAGTGGCTATCATCAAATAAGGATAGTGGATGAAGATAACCTAAAGACCGCGTTTCGTACAACATTTGGTCTTTATGAATACCTAGTCATGCCTTTTGGCTTGACCAATGCAGTAGCCACATACAATCGTTTGATGGAGAAAATATTTAGACCCTACCACAAGTTCACTGGAGTGTTCTTTGATGATATCATCATCTACTCCCAAGTCCTTGGAGGAAGAAAAGCAACATCTCCAAGTGATTATTCAAGCGTTGAGGGAGAACAAGCTTTTTCTCAACCAAAAGAAAAGAAAATTTTTCCTTCAAGAGATTCAATACTTAGGTCATATTATCTCTCAAGATGGTATCCGTATGGATCCATCAAAGTTAGAGGTAATAAAAGCATGGCCTAATTTGAGGAATCTACATGAGCTAAGAAGCTTTATTGGAATGTCTGCATATTATAAACGCTTCATAGAAAAATTTTCTCAAATAGCAGAAACATTACATGACTTAACAAAGAAGAACGTTAAGTATTCATGGACTGCTAAAGAGCAAAAAGCTTTTGACAAGCTCAAAGAGAAGTTACCTCTCAGCCAGTCATGCTTCCAGATCTCTCAAAGACATTTGAGGTCCAATGTGATGCTTCTGGTGATTGCCTTGGAGCAGTCTCGATTCAAGAAGGGCATGCCATAGCATATGAGAGCCGAAGGTTCAATACGGATGAACATGTCTTGGGCATTTATGAGAAAGAGCTTTTAGCTGTTCTACATGCCCTAGACACATGGAAGCACTATTTTTTGGGGACTCCATTCATTTTATGAACAGACCACCAAAGTCTCAAGTACTTCATGATGCAAACCAAGCTTTCTGACAAACAAATGAGGTGGGAAAATTTTCTTTCGCAATTTTATTTTCATATTGCTCACATTGCTGGTAAGCACAATCAAGTGGCCGATGCACTTTCACGACGACCAAAGGTCAATGCGGTGTCTATAGCAACTCACAATGATCCATCTTCCATGATAGATGAGTATGCTATTGACTCCGACTTCAAAGATGTAATGTCAACTCTTGCTTTGGGGAAGAAAGAGGAACCATTCACCTTGCAGGATGGTTATCTTCTCCATGGCAATAGGCTATGTGTTAACCACCCCCTTCATGAGAAAGTCATGTATGAATCCCATGCTCCTCCCTATGCAGGGCATAGAGGCATTCAATCTACTCTTTGAGGAGTAGAGACATACTTCTATTGGCCTACCATGAAAGTGGACATACAAGAGTATGTTTCAAAATGTGTGGTATGCCAAAAGACTAAGTATGATAGAGGGAAGAAACCTGGATTACTCCAGCCATTGCCAATTCCTAATTCACCATGGGAGAGTATATCCATGGATTTTATCTTTGGATTACCCAAGTCTATCCATGGGAATACGGGAATATGGACAATAGTCAACAGGTTTAGCAAGCAAGCACACTTTATATCTATCAAAAAGATTATTAAGGCACACCAAATGGCAACCATCTTCATATCTCATATTTTCAAACACCATGGATTACCAACATCCATCGTGTCAGATAGAGATCCTAGAATGACTAGTATTTTTTGGAAAGGTATCTTTAAAAATCTAGGTACAAGATTGAATTTCTCTTCGGACTACCACCCACAAACAGATGGCCAAAGTGAGATAGCCAATCTTATGATATTTGATCTAGTAAAGACTTATGTTACAAAAGTAGATCAACGATCACAATGGGAGAAGTACTTATCCCTTGTAGAGTATGCGTATAATAATACTGTCCATACTACTACAGAAAAAGCACCTTTTGAGACCATAGAGGGAAGACCTAAAAGTCCCTTGCTACTTAAAGTACATGGGAAGGTCTTTGCTGCTCTGCTGATGAGTATAGCCGTGACCTACAAGAATCTTTTCAAAAGGTTATGGAGGCTATATCCATCTCTTAACAAAGGCAAAAAGCTGTATAGCTGACAAGCACAAAAGGGCCTTAACATTCAAAGAAAATGATTGGGTCCTACTTAAGTTTCCCAAGGCTCGATTGAGGCAAACGACAGGCAAAAATCCTATGGGCCATCAAAAGTATTATGCTAAATTAGCAAAAAGATATTATTGTCCTTTTCAAATCTTGAAGCCAATCAATAACATGGCTTATCAACCAAGTTTCCCAACCATTGACTCATACACAATGCTTTTCATATGAGCCTACTTAAGCCCTACGAAGGAGAGCCCACCAATAGAACCAGTTATTGAAGACCCTCCAAAAATCGAAGACCAAGAAGAGGTGCTACAATCCGAAGCTATCCTTGGGCATGAAGACAAGGTACTATGGCATGGTAAGACTATTCGATGGTATCTTATTAAGTTCAAAAAGTATCCATTTGAAGATGCTAGATGGATGCAAGGAACAACTTAAGGATAATATGAACCTTGTCAATGCTTACAATGTTGCACTAGAGTAAGCAAATGTAAATGCTTTCTAAATGAACAATGTTTTTGTCTTATAAGACTAATCCTCTTTTGTACACAAATCTAAGTAGTATGCATACTTAGTATCATGTTTGTGGTGACGACGTCACTCAAACACCAAGTAGAATTTGTCACTCTACTTTGGGAGTATGATATGGACTAACGAGCAGACATGCTTACAGCAGCTATGTCTCCCAAGCACCAAATAGACTAGTCATCCTTTTTGGAATGATGTCGCGGGGTGAAAAGGGACCTCTACCCGCTAAGAAACGTAGACTAATGACTAAAACTTTATCTCTTCTACCTCATAGTCGAGGACGACTATGATGTCAAGAGAGAGGTAATGTCATAAAATCTATATCTAATCAACCCAAATGCTTTTCTCATATTAAAATGATCATTTACTGTGGGAGAATAAAGGAGAACAAGGGTTAGAATATAGACATGTACTTATGGATCTGTCTCAACACGGGGCCAAGGTTAAAAGGGATCCAAATGTGAGATGGTATGTTAAAGAGAAATGCTACCGAATGGAGTTTAAAGACCGTAGGGTAAGCTTCATTAAAGACCTCCAAAATTTAGTGTTCAAAACTCCTTTGACCTTAGGCAAGCTAGGGCTGACCTTGAGGTGGGAATCCTACCCAAGCATGAGGTGCTTGTTGGCTTGCTAAGTGTTAGTGGGAACCTTACCCAAAAGCTTGAGGTGTTTCTCACATGCTTAAATGACTAAGGTTCTTGAAGTATTCAAAGATAACTCTCAAGAGGCATCAACATATCCATGCTTGATTGACTAAGTCCTTGAAGTATTCAATTCAACCAAATTACTTAATAAACATAAACGACACATGTTCAAATGATCTTCCACATGTGGCCCTCATGATGTGCTTGAATGCTATTGGATAGGTTTTAAAAGGCTCCAATGAGAATTTAAATACATAAAAATAACTATTTAAGTTCTTTCTCTCAAAGAGGAATAAGAGGACACATGTCCAAATGAAATAATAAAATAATGAGAGAGAGAGAGAGAGGGAGAGAGAGCGAGAGAGAGAGAGAGAGGTGTGGACCAAGCATGAGAGGGGGGTATGCTCTCCCACACACATACACATACACACATTCTCTCATTGTGTGGAGTGCAAAGTGCAAGAGCTCCATCTCCTTCTCCAAGTTTGTTGAGAAGTGGAGAGCCTACACCAACACTCTTGGCTATAAAATGCAAATCCAACCAAGATCCATGCTTCAATGCTTAAGATTAGAGTTTTCTTCATCTTCACTACTATGCTATTATGCTATGCTAAGCAAGAAGAGTGATGATAAGTGAGGAACTATTTCTTTTTCCTATGGATGATTCTTCTTCCTCTTCCCTACCCTCACTCCCACTAGCTCTCTCCACCTTCAAAGGTGTTTGAGGCCTTGGGAGTGAGGCTTGGGATAGTTAATTCTTTTTGCAAAGTTTATGTTAAGCTCGTGATGCATGAAGCTTTTCATCTTCACAGCATCATTAAGGTCACAAGGAACACAAAGATTGTATTGTAACAAGTCTCTTTTGATGGGAGAATCTATAATACAAACACTTTTTGGAGGGGGGACCTACTCTCTCTCTTGCAAAAGTGTTGTTCATGCCAAGTTAATTAAGTACTATGTTCATGTTTCTATCATCAATTAAGTTCACCCTCTATGTTCTCAAAGTAATCTCACAAAAATGCTCACTCTAATTCTCTTAATTTCGTTATCCTCAAAGTTCATAGGCCATTTCCATTATAGAAGTGGACACGCAAGGCAATTACCAAGCCAATGGAGGCGAGGTTGACAACGTGATGCAGGATTGGCATGGAGGAATCTTTGAGCTTTTCTAGCCTTTTAATTTTTTTGAAGTCATTAGGATAGCCTTTTAATTTCTGAATTAGGCTATATTGGTGCGATATTGATCCATAATTAAGTAAAGGAATAAAGCTAGAGACTATTGACCATGGTAATGAAATTTTGTTAGAAGCAGTTGTGATGAAAAGTTTGGGGGATCACAAAATTTGTTTGGTCTTCCTTATTCCCTCGCCAATTTTGGCATCACCAAATTCTAGATGATTGATAAAACTCTATATACTTTTATGTATATGGTAGCCCCACATCAGAAAACTCGCATAGAAAAGACCTTTGCAAATAAGGTTTTTGTGTTCTCATAAAGGTCCCAATGTTGGCTCAAAAATATATATATTCTCGAGCCCTGATTCGGTGCCAATTTTCTTCACCTTCCCATCCTATCTATAATTCAATCTCTATCTCGCTTCCTACTCCCATGAGGTAGTCAACTACCTCCCATGATGTAGTCAACTCTCTCCACATACGAACGACTATGCTTATCTCCCTTGCAAGTTCAGGAAGTGCCTACTACATACCCCTCACATCATGACATGTGTACAACCCCCCCCCCCCTCCCCCTTCTACAAGCGTACAGAAGGCAGGCAAGGGGAACCACCTTTGGCATCTTAATATCATTGTTGAACTTTTGGAGCATCCCAAAATCTATTGCAAGAAGCTTTGGGATCACTGGAGCATTTGTAGAAATATAGTAGTATCTATGAAGACAAGCTTCATGTGCCATCTATAAGAATTATAAAGTTTAGGGTTTAGGATCAATATTCAATTTTCCACACCTCACAATCTAAGGGTTGCCTTATCTATCTACTAGAATTTGGTTGCATCGTTTTGAATTTTGTGATTTTGATCGTGTTTTGTTTTCAATGCAAGTACCATATGTCACATCGGTTGATGCATGGAGGTAGTGCCAAAGCCCCCTCAACATTTGGCTGCCCCCTCGCTCCCCAACAACAGCCACAACCACTAGAACAAGTTGAGGCGCATCTCGTTCCTACACCCTCTCTTATCACACAGACACACTTTGGCGCAAGTGTTTCGTGGTGCATCACACAGACACACTTTGGCGCAAGTGGCTTCGTAGTCTTTCATCCTGCCCAGAGTCTAGGGCAATGACATAGGTCTTGGAAGCTACCATGGCTAGGTTTGCGATGATGCAGGACCCTCGTGCCTTCCAGGAGTGGGCGGTCACGCACCGTGTTGAATGTACTTGCTTGACGTGGCATCAGGTTGAGGCCCTTCCTTCAATATGCTCACTCACTTTATAGTAGTTTCTTCCCAGACCAGGGGTCTTAGGGCCACACACACCCTTTCTCATAGAGTATTTGGCGCAAGTGGCTTCGTAGTCTTTCATCCTGCCCAGAGTCTAGGGCAATGACATAGGTCTTGGAGGCTACCATGGCTAGGTTTGCGATGATGCAGGACCCTCGTGCCTTCCAGGAGTGGGCGGTCACGCACCGTGTTGAATGTACTTGCTTGACGTGGCATAAGGTTGAGGCCCTTCCTTCAATATGCTCACTCACTTTATAGTAGTTTCTTCCCAGACCATGGGTCTTAGGGCCACACACACCCTTTCTCATAGAGTATTTTCTCTACCCATGGCATGAGAGAGCACGCCATTCTACGCTACATGATGTACTATGGTGTTGTGCCCCACCATTTGGAGTTGCCTACCCACTAGATGTGCACAAAGTTTGTTCTCGGGCTCGACGTGGATGACTACAAGTAGATGACCAGGAGGAGGGGTTCATTGTTTTGGTAGGCTGGGCCAACATCAGAGGCTCTCGGGGATGACAAAGTTCACAGACTATCTGGTTTGCCGACGTCGAGTATATCCAATGGCTCCTTGGAGCTTAGTTCAGGGGCTCGACACACAGGTTGGATGGGAGGTCCAATCCGTTGGTGACACTCACCCACCTCACCGAGTGGTCTGCACAATTAGGAGACTCCTCTCAAGTATATTCAAGCATATTTACTTACAAATATTTAGTTGGTAGTGTGGTAGGTAATGCTTTTTTAAAAACAAAACTTTTTTTGGGCGTTGTTCCATACTTCGATTCTTGCTAGCCCACATAGAGAGGACCATATTGCAGTCGCTACCTGTGACATAGTATATATGCGCTTCCCACAATTTTCTTTTCTTTATTTATGATTCCCATTCATTATTCTTATTACTATTGTCTTTTTTATTTTCCATAATCAGGCCACTTTCTCAACACCAGCGATGGAGACACCTTCATCAACCATACACTCAATGGCATTAGTGCCCACTACTACTAGCACCGCTTCACACATACACTCACTCACCTATGGTTTTAATAATCACAAAATACTTTTTTGAAAGTTAATTCATCAATTGTATGTTGTTGTGTTTGATGTAGGTTGACCCCTCTTTGGAGCTTCGCAGCCACGTAGAGGAGCTCACACGAGAGTTGATCACATCACAACAAAGCATTGGAGAGATAGAGAAGGTGCTTAATGATATTAGAATGGCCTCGGGGGGCTCCACCATCGAGCGGCACATTGCCTACTTTTAAGGAGAGCACTTTGCACGTCGGCATGCCTAGCTTAGCAACTCTCCTAGCATACACAAAGTACAACCTTTCATACAAATCTAGTCGTACATGCGTGACGTGGGTCCAAGGAGGCAAGAGCTTTCAATGAGTGTACAAGTTACATTGGGAGACCACACAAAGTGCTACATTTGCATAGATTTTCTTGACATGGTAGGGTTCTACACTTTGGGTTGCGAGTATCGCTTCCATCTTTACTACCTCGTCCATAGTATATATGTGCATTTAGATTGCCTGATGTGCAACTGATAGACCTTGGTTGCCCTTAACCTTCAATGGGGCAACGACAATCTTTCTCAACCCCGAGGACAGGTAGTAGGCATTGTCCAAACAAACCTTAGCGAGCCTAATGGCTCAAATTTTACAATTTAGCAGCGCTTGATCGTTGAGATGGCAACGGATGGTCATGAAACTTTGCAGGGGTAGGGAAGTTCCTACTCCCTGCCCTTGCAAATTTTCATGGCCATCGCTATCCATCTTGACAGCCAAGGACGACATGAACATAAATTTTTAGCATTAGGCTCGCTAAAGTTTGTCTCGACAATGCCTACTATCTGTCCTCATTGAAGGTTAAGGGAAACCAAGATCTATTAGTTGCACATCAGGCAATCTGAATGCACACATACACTATGGAATAGGTAGTAAAAATGGAACCGATAGTCGCAACCCAAAGTGTAGAAGCCTACGATGTCAAGAAAATCTATGCAAATGTAGCACTTTGTGTGGTCTCTCAATGTAACCTGTACACTCATTGAAAGCTCTTGCCTGCTTGGACCCACTTCAGGCATGTACGACTAGATTTGTATAGAAGGTTGTACTTTGTGTATGCTAGGAGAGTTGCTAGGGATGACGACGTGCAAAATGCTCTGATTAAAAATCGGCAATGTGTTGCTCAATGGTGGAGCCGCCCAAGGATAGTCTAGTCTCGTTAAGCATCTGCTCTATCTCTCCAATGTTTTGTTGTGATGTGATCAACTCTCGTGTGAGCTCCTCTACGCGGCTGCAAAGCTCCAAAGAGGGGCCAACCTACATCAAACACAACAACATACAATTAATGAATTAGCTTTCAAAAAAGTATTTTGTGATTATCAAAACCATAGGTGAGTGAGTGTACCTATGAAGCTGTGCTAGCAGTGGGCACAAATGCCGTTGAGGGTCTGGTCGATAAAGGTGTCTCCATTGCTGGTGTAGAGAAAGTGGCTTGATTGCGGGAAATCGAAAAGAGAATAGTAGTAAGAATAATGAATGGGAATCATAAATAGAGAAAAGAAAACTATGGGAAGGGCATGTATACTATGTCACAGGTAGCGACTGCAGTATGGTCCTCTCTATGTGGGCTAGCAAGAAGTATGGAACAACCCCCAAAAAAATAAAACAAAAAAAAGCATTACCTACCACACAACTAAATATTTGAAATTAAAGATGCTTGAATATACCTGAGAAGGGTCTCCTAACTGTGAAAACCACTCAGTGAGGTGGGTGAGTGTCACCAACGAATCGGACCTCCTGTCCAAGCTGTGTGTCGAGCCCCTGAACGAAGCTCCAAGGAGCCATTGGCTCTACTCGACGTCCGCGATCCGGATAGTCTGTGAACTATGTCATTGCCTAGAGCCTTTGATGCTAGCTCAGCCAACCAAAACCATGAACCCCTCCTCCTGGTCATCTGCTCGTAGCCGTCCACACGTTGAGCCCGAGAACAAACTTTGTGCACATCTAGTGGGTAGGCAACTCCAAATGGTGGGGCACAACACCATAGTACATCATGTAACGTAGAAGGGCGTGCTCTCTCATGACATGGGTAGAGACAATACTCTATGGGAAAGGGTGCTTGTGGCAGTAAGCCCCCTGGTCTCGGAGGAAACTAATGTAAACTGAGTGAGCATATCGAAGGAAGTGCCTCCACCTGATGCCACATGAGGCATGTACGTCCAACACGTGCATGATCGCCCACTCCTAGAAGGCATGAGGGTCTTGCATCATCGCAAACGTAGCCATGGTAGCCTCCAAGACCTCTGTCATTGACCTAGACTTTGGGCAGGATGAAACACTATAAAGGCACTCTGCATTATGAAACACTTGCACCAAACTGTGTATGTGTGCTAGAGAGGGTGTAGGAACGAGAGGTGCCTTAGCTTGGTCTAGTGGATGTGGTTGTTGCTGGGGAGCGAGGGGGGAGCCAAATGTTGAGGGGGCCCTGGCACTACCTCCATGCATCAACCGATGTGACATGGTGCCTGCATTGAAAAGAAAACACGATCAATATCAAAAAATTCAAAACGATGCAACCAAATTCTAGTAGATAGATAAGGCAACCCTTAGATTGTGAGTTGTGGAAATTGAATATTGATCCTAAACCCTAAACTTTATATTTCTTATAGATGGCACATGAAGCTCGTCTTCATAGATACTACTATATTTCTACAAATGCTCCAGAGATCCCAAAGCTTCTGGAAATAGATTTTGGGATGATCCAAGGGTTCAACAATGATATTAAGATGCCAAAGGTGGTTCCCCTTGCCTGCCTTCCGTACGCTTGTTGGGGGGGGGGGGGGGGGGTACACATGTCATGATGTGATGGATATGTAGTAGGCACTTCTTGAACTCGCGAGGGAGATAAGACATAGTCATTTATGTGTGGAGAGAGTTGACTACATCATGAGAGGTAGTTGACTACCTTGTGGGAGTAGGAAGCGAGATAGAGATTGAATTATAGATAGGGTGGGAAGGTGAAGAAAATTGGCACAGAATCAAGGCTCGAGAATTTATTTATTTTTGAGCTAGCATTGGAACCTTTATGAGAACACAAAAAACTTCTTTGCAAAGGTCTTTTCTATGCCAGTTTTCTGATGTGGGGCTACCATATACATAATCATCTGGAATTTGGTGAGTGATGCCAAAAATTGCGAGGAAATAAGGAAGACCAAATGAATTTTGCAATCCCCCAAACATTCTGCATCACAATTGTTGCTAAAAAAAAATTATAACCATGGTGAATAGTCTCTAGCTTTATCCCTTTTCTTAATTATGGATCAATATCTCACCAATATAGCCTAATTCAATAATTTGATTTTTTTGTTATTGGCTGAGTCCAATGGTAAAAAATGGGCGATTGCGTAACACCACACCAGCAAGACGGTAATGGATGGCCATGAAAATTTACAAGGCATGAAAATAATCCTACTCCCCACCCCCGCAAAGTTTCATGGCCATCGCTAACTGTCTCGACGGCCAAGGGTGGCACAAATTCTAATTTTTTGTTGTTGCGCCCTTGGCGAGCCCAATGGCAAAAAATTGGTGTTTGTGCAGCGCCTGCTCATTGAGATGGAAACAGATGACCATGAAACTTTTTAAGGGTTGGGAAAGCACCCTACTCCTCACCCTTCCAAAGTTTCAAGGCCATCGCTAACCATCTCAATGGTCAGAAACGCCTCGAACACAGATTTTCACCGTTGAGCCCTTGAGAGCCCAATGGCAACAAATGGGCGATTGTACAACGCTTGACCATTGAGATGGCAATAGATGGACATGAAATCTTTCAAGGGTGGAGAAAGGACCCTACTCCCTATCTTTGCAAAGTTTCATGTCCATCACTAAGTGTCTGAATGGTCAAGGGTGACACGAACGCCAATCTTTTGCCGTTAGGCCCTCGGTGGGGCCCAATGCCAAAAAATTGGCAATTGTGCAACACCACACCAATGAAATGATAATAGATGGCCATTTCTAAGCATCTCAATGGTCAAGGGTGGCACAAACGCCAATCTTTTACGGTTGGGCCCTTGGCGGGCCCAATGCCAAGAAAATTGGCGATTGTGCAGCACCACACCGACAAGACAGTAACAAATGGCCATGAAACTTTTTTGGGGAAAGAAAAGCACCCTATTTCTTATCTCTATAAACTTTCATGGTCATCGCTAACCATCTTGACGGTCAAGGGCGGCAAGAACACCATTTTTTTAATTGTTGGGTCCCTAACAAGCCCTATGGCAAAAAATTAGCATTTCTGTAGCGCCTAAGCATTGAGACGGCAATGTATAGCCATGGAAATTTGTAGGGGTGGGAAAAGAACCCTATTCTCCACCCTTGAAAAGTTTCATGGCCATCACTAACCGTCTCGACAATCATGGACGACACGAACACCAATTTTTGCCTTTGGGTCCTTGGTGAGCCCAAAGGCAAAAAAATTGGCGTTTGTGCAACACTTGACGATTGAGACGGTAATGGATGGCCATGAAACTTTTTAAGGGTGGATTAAGAACCTTACTCCACATCCCCACAAAGTTTCATGGACATCCCTAACCGTCTTGATGGGTCAAGGGCGGCTCGAACACCAATTTTTTGTCGTTGGGCCCTTAGTGAGCCCAATGGCAAAAAATTAGCGATTGTGCAGCACTTGACCATCAAAACGGCAATGGATGGCCATGGAACTTTGCAAGCATGGGAAAATCAATCTAATCCTTATCCTCACAAAGTTTCATGGCCATCGCTAACCGTCTCGATGGTCAAGGAAAACATAAACACTATTTTTTTGTCTTTGGGCCCTTCGTGAGCTCAATGGCAAACATTGGCAATTGTGCAACACCACACTGAGACGAGACGGTAACAAAATGCAATAGAATAATTTAAATAATAATATATGAGCGCTAAACTTAAATAATAAAAGATGAACACTAGACTTAGAAATAAACCACAAATGAACGGAGAAGGTACAACACCATAATATAGAACATCCATGAACGAGAGTATACAAGAATGAAAATAACTGAAGGAAAAAAAAAGGTGGAATGATAAATAGCTTCAATGAGGTGGTCATTACTAGGACACATCATCACAGTTCTCATCTCCAAAATGAGTGTCAATGTCGTCGTCGATGAGTTTTGTAGCTCTTGTTCTACTACGCAGTGTCTCCGTGATGCTCTCATGATCATCCAAACTCAAATGCAAGCAAGAAATGCTCCCTTTCTTCTTGCTGATAATCCTCTCTAGTCATAGCTTCATAGCAAGGACAATATTAAAGTAGTTTATGCACACCTTTGGCTACTCATATTATACAAAATGGATGTAACGCCCACATCCATACACCTGCTGAAAATAGTGCCCTGAAATAACCTTATTGTGAGCATCATATGCCTCACCATAATCATCCATAGTGGATTCTTAAAGCAGAAACTTTGGCTTAGCTCATCTAAGAATATAGTAATCAATTCCCTCCTCATTCCCCTCCTCAACAATAACTGCAAAATCATCTCCCTCTGCCAAGCAATGTGTGAGAGTATCGGCATCATTTGAGAAAGTGATGTCCTCCTCAAAGGAGCTACTCCATGTGTGATGGTGAAAGAAGCCATAATGTCCACTTGTCAACCCACTCTGTCATGGTGCAATCTGTCCACTTTCCATGTACACAAACAATGCAAAAGCATGAGTGGCTCCTAGTAAAGATGGTGGGATCCCTGGTTGTGGTGTTGCAACTCGTGCATACCTACTAGAGTGTCACAATCCCAAATGGTGAGATCAATATCCTCGCTATTCACACACCAATAGAACCTCCTCATTGAGCGTCTACCGACTCCAAATGAGTCACATACCATGTGCCGTGAGCACCACTCCACAACCTGTTAGCATCTCTAAAATGGTCACTATCCCATTGAAGCTGATATCGATAAAGAGCGTGCTTCACACAAGCGCCTGCACCCTTGCGCTCTCCTTTCCCATGCCCCAAATTAAAGAAGCTCCAAATTCAAGGTATGCCACTGCTATAGTGCCATTTGTACAACCAAAATAACTAATGTGCACTTTTGAATTGTGCACCACAACCATCCGACCAAATATAGTGATAAGAGTATGAGATGTGATGCTCGCGAAGGAAAAGATCATGGTGTTGGAAATAGTGGTGCACAAACTATGCACTGTGGGAGCAATCATCACTAATATAGAAATGGTGCACAAACTATGCACTGTGGGAGCGATCATCACTAATATAGAAATGGTACTCGCATATGATCACCTACAAATCCTTAGAGCTAGTCAGTCCATCAATTGCTACATCTACAATAATATATATGTACAAGGATTTCCACCTTCAAGACCGTTTAAAAAGGTTGGAATACATGTTTTTAATCATAGAGCTAAAAATGCAAAGCAAATGTAAGCCTATCCAATCATTATCATTTGTACCTGCTTAGAGAAGTAATATTTGGCCTAAGTCTCCTGCTATGGGGCAAAGGTACGTGAAAACCAAGACAGAGACCATAGTTTTAATGGGGAAGGAGGCAAGGAAAGCACAAAAATGACAATCTTGTCACTTTGCATGATGTGCGTGCTGCACATATGGATACACAGAGAACCTAAAATCTTGCATGAAGAAGGAACATGTTGCACTATGAGGTGTAAGCTGCAACCTCCAAGATATACCACCTCGAAGCCCTCTGTATGTTTGGTAGTCATACTACTGCTATGTAACTATCTTTCTCATGTCACCATCACCCGAGAAGGGTGTAAGGCATGAAATATCCCAGTACTCAGTACATTTCCTCCAAACACAACATCTAATGGTCAAATGCTCCATCCACACGCTCACACAACAAAGAGTAGACGAAGTCTCGGAGTCCCATTGGGACCTCTCCAACACACCCCAAAAGAGCACGTAACACATCATACATCATTTGAAATTGCAAATGGTATCTTTAAACAACATCTCTCTCTCTCTCTCTCTCTCTCTCTCTCTCTCTCTCTCTCTCTCTCTCTCTCTCTCTCTCTCTCTCTCTCTCTCTCTCTCTCTCTCTCTCTCTCTCTCTCTCTCCCCCCATGAATCGCATGTACCAAGCCTTGTAGGCCTTGAAGGAGCACTGAACAATGGTGATCTTGGGGTGGGCATTCTTGATTGCATGAAAGAGCTGACTCAACGTAATCTCTAGAATCATAGCACCATGCTCTATTTATTGCTTGTGACCAGCCCTATGTCAAATTGGCTTTTTGAAGTCTAGAAAGCACGGCAATTCTCCTCCCAAAATAGACCTATGAGCTCTCTCGTCCGTGAATGTAGAATGTGTAAGCATCATGGAGCGTGCCCACTGCTTGCCCAAAGCTCCTCACTATGTCCCAAATCAAGGTGTTGTCTCCTAAGGCGTCCAACACCCAAGGTGAGACGACGAGAAGAAACCACACAAGAAGTGGCCCGAGAAACATCTTTGGCGGATGTAGCTACCACCGCTACAATGAGTGTGTGACGCGCTGCAAGTGCATCCTTGGAGCCTCGTATAGATAGTGCAATGTAGGAGTGCCCTACATTAACTTCAATTGCCGTCGTAGCCCAACGAGTCCTTGGACTATGTATCTCAATAGCTATGCGGTGCACAAGGGTATTGTAACAAATGCTCAAGCACTTGAGTACATGTGGAAAGATCATTGATGTTGAAGGACATCCCTGCAATGATGCCTACATGATATCTAGCACCAGACGTGCTAAGTGAGCATCCCATCACCAAAGAATTATGCTCTGAAGCTAAAGTAGGGTCCACACACGCCTTCATGCCAACTCTACAGGGTGCTTCAAGAGCAAGCAAGGGACATCCACTCGGAGAATTGAGGTGATTTGCGTTGTGGCGATGGACTACTGAAATGTTGTGCAACTAGCGATACCATACGAGACTCGCCAAAGGCACCCACTATAGGAGATGTGAGCTCACCAATGGCTGTCACATCTGCTAGTGGGATTTTAGATGATGAGGTCCATGGTACAAAGACCGAGGAAGGGGATGAAGTGAATATCTATGCGATAAAGGGAGATAAGAAGTGTCACCCTCATACGATGATACATGCATGTGAATAACCCCATAATCCTCAATTTTAGGGAGGGTAATGGATTCATGTGGCACAATCCGTATGTAGTCTTGCTCTAGAGTGTTGCTTGCATTTTTGAGCTTTCTGTCGATTTTTTTTTTGCGAAAGCAATCTCTTCCGCATTTCAAACTTTGTGGATGGGATCCTTGTGATGTTTATCGTGCTTGCGAGACCTTTTGAATGTGAACCCATGCTTAGTTAGGGAAATGAGTGTTAGAATAGTCAGTGATTGAAGTAAAGAGGCATAAAGGCTCCAAAACTCGCTCACATTCAAATGAAGCGAACTAAAAAAAAGGGTTTATAAACATTTTCTCCCTAATGTAATCTAAAAAGGGGTAAATTTTGATAAATTCACACCAATTCCATTATAAAAAAACTAGTTTACATAAAATATTTATTATCTCTTGACTTATATCACATGAGCAAACATATAATATATTTTTATAAAATATAAATGTTTTATTTATCGTCCAGTACTAATTTAAATTTAAAAAAATTATTATTAATTTATAATATTATAAAACAAATAATTAAATGAAAATTAAAATTATTTTACTTTGAGTGGTACTTAAATTAATGATGTTAGATTATCTTGATTTGTTATTCATTTAAAATAAAAAAATTAAAGTTAAAAATAAATGATGTGACTGTTGAGGTGGCCATGCATGGGTGACATGGTCGTCTCTATGTGGCGAGGTGGTGTGGATGATTGATGACATGGACTACATAGGTGAAAGACGATGTGGTGGATGGGATCCTCTCATCTGCCATATCATATGATGGCATGTCAAAATGGTGACATGGATTGATTAGGTGGCTAAAAGTAGATGATGAGTTGGAGAGTTGGTGATGTGGCATGCTTAGTGGCTTGTGAGGTGGCGAGTGATGTGGCAAGCTATGCAAGCCCAACAGACAAGTGGCACGTGAGGTGGTGGATGACATGGCATTTAAAGTGAGGTGGAATGCAAGGTGGCACTTGAGTTGTGGTGGGTGAGTTGGCAGTTAGGGTGACGTGGCAATCCAAGTGTTGAGGTCCAATCATTGATTGTGGTGATGTGGAAGGTGAGACGGTGTGATGACATGGACTTTTGGTGATGTGATGGCCTCCTTGTATGAGGTAGACTAGCCAACTAGGATAGAGTGTGTGGGACCAAACCATGGTATATGGACAAGTGTCAAAATTCATAGGCTTGGCACTTTACCAAACTTAAGGAGGCACACCTCAAGTGAATGATGCAAGTAAAAAAAAGTAAATTAGAGGAAAAGTGCCTTTCCCTAACTCAAATTGACTCAATTTTTTTGGCATGAGGACCTTACAGTAAGAGTCATAAGATACATGAAAACTAAAATGAGTGGCAATGCATATCATTTATTAAAATTTAAAAAAACTCTCTCAAGATCCTCTAAGCAGTCTTTGTTATTGTCTCAGCTAGATCTAGGAAAAATAAATTGTTCAAGATCTAACTTTTGCATGGTCACATTCTTTAGGTCATAATCTATCAAATGAATGTTGGATCTTGCAAAATAATCGCTACATCATTAGATATTTGGTGTTAAAAATTATGGTTTTTCTAAATAGAAATTCTAACAAAGAAAAGCAAATAATAATTGCGTAGAGATCCAAAAAAATAGAAAAAAATCAAGTTATATTGCTTGTCAAGTGAACAATTGATGTGCAAAAGAGCAAGCTAGAAGCCCATATAAAGCTATAGGGTATTTTCTCATCAAGGTCACAATGTTGTGACAAGGCATGATAGGTTGAACTAGAGTAGTCATTGCACACTAAAGTTTCCATTTTGGTTTGAAAAATCAAAGATAAGAACTTTGCTTTGTGTTTAACACTATGTGTTTTGTGTGGCCACCAAATCTTGCCTCTTCAAAGTAAGTGCAAGCAAGCCAAATGTAGTGTCCAAAAACACACTGTTTTTCAATAGTCTTGGTGGGGGAAACTGTTGAAAGTGGGTACACCTTATCGTGCATACGCATGTCAACAAGCTAACCAAAAACCTGCAACATCATCCCTCGATCTCGTCATTGCCTGCACTTACAATTGTAAAGCCTTTTCTGGCTCAGAAAGTGACACTTTATTTCATTGGAAACTAATCTCAAGGAAGGGTATTTTCCCATGGCTTCCAAACTCCCTTTAGTGAGCAAGGCCAAATTCACATACTCCTTAGTCTCATAGTCATATTTTGGGCACCAAACCTCATTCACACAACACCTATAGGCATCGAATGCCATTCCATTGTATTTATCTTTGGGTCCACGCTACAATATACCCTCTTCCTGGGCCCAAGCTCCCAAATCTCTCCTTCATTGAAACTACTATTTGGCACTACGATATAGTTTTTCACCACACTATAGAGAAGTATGCAAGGATTCAAGCATGAGGAACATCTTTCAAGGCATTCAAGCATTCACGCATTCAAGATTTGGAGATAAATGTAATGTATGCAAATGTTTGAGTCATCAAAGCTCCTACAAACAAGTGACACCATTTATACTATGTATGTCATACCTCAATCTTGAGATTCTGAGGGGTTATAGACACTGCCAATATATATATTTTGGTAAGATCACCCATGGCTGAAGCACCGATATCATCATTCATATATCTAGAATGGGCTTCTATGATGAATATGCACCTAACACAGATCACCACATGTGCACCATCATCAAAATCCTCCAGATTCCAAAAGCAAAGGAAATTAATGCACATGAGATGAGGCCCCTAACAAACTTCCCTAAAGAAGGTGATGATCTACACTAGTAAGTTTTTAGACACTATAGTTTGGAGGTAGGACCTACACTATTTTTTGGCAGCAATTAGAATACGATGCACTTATAGAAAATGACACATGGACTTTATGTGATTTGCCTCCTGGAGAAAATGCCATTGGTACGAAGTGGTTTTACAAGTTGAAACGCAAGCCAGATGGTGAGATTGATCACTATAAGACTCGACTTGTTGCAAAGGGTTATGCACAACAAAAAGGCATGGATTATGAAGAGACCCACTTGTCGTATGACTACGTGCGTTTTCTATGTGCATTGGCATCTCATTTTGGTTGGGTTGTACATCAATCAGACAGTGTTACTGCTTTCTTGAATGGTGCCATGTTTGAGAAAGTTTATGTAACGCAGCCTCGCGGTTTTGTCAAGAAAGGACAAGAGGATAAGGTGTGAAAATGTAACAAATCTTTGTATGGGTTGAAGCAATCTCCTCGTGCTTGGTATGAGAAGGCTGCCACTCTTTTGGTCAAACGAGGCTTTCGTAACAATCCTACAAAAAGCACATTGTATGTAAAGCGTGAGGGTGATTTACTTCTCATTGTGGTTCTTTATGTAGATGATTTGCTGATCGCTGGACGAAATGAGAGACATATTGCTGAATTTAAGGCTGATTTGAATGCTACTTTCAAGATGAAAGAGTTGAGGTTGTTGCATCATTACTTGGGTATATAGCGTGATGGTGGTATTGCCTTGTGTTAGAACAGTTACATTGAGACATTGCTATGTAAGTTTGGATTTGAGGATTGCAAACCTATTGCCACTCCCATGGAAATAGGTTTGAAATCGATTCTTCATTATGCTGGTGATCTTGCATATGTCACTCTTTACCAAATTGTTGTTGGATGCCTCATTTATGTATGCAACACGAGGCTAGATATTCAGTTTGCAGTCTCACAGGTCAGCAGATTTATGCATAGCCCAGGGTCTAAGCAGTAGTAGGCTGTCAAGAGGATTTTTGGCTACTTGAGTGGCACTTTACATCTTGGCTTGTTTTATCCCAAGGAGGGATCAATGCCACCAGACTTACATGATTTTTCGGACTCATATTGGGTTGGTTGTTTTGACACGTGAGTGTCCACAAGTGATTTTTGTTTCATGCTTGGCAGTTCATGTATATCATGGTTGAGCAAGAAGCAACCTATTGCGGCCACTTCTAGTTGTGAGGCTGAGTACATGGCAGTCTTCACAGCTACGGTTGAGTGTGTATGGCTTAGACGCCTTATGAATGATTTGGGTGTTGGACAGGACACTACCAACACTATCTACACTGACAGTATTGTGGCCACTTCTAGTTGTGAGGCTGAGTACATGGAAACCTTCACAGCTACGGTTGAGTGTGTATGGCCTGGACGCCTTATGGTTGATTTGGGTGTTGGAAAGGACACTACCAACACTATCTACACTAACAGTCAGAGCGCATTGGCAGTTGCAAGGAACCCAGTTTTTCATGCTTTCACACAAAGCACATTGAGGTGCATTATCACTATGTAAGGGAGAGGCTCTCAACAGGAGAGATAAACTTGGCTTATGTGCCAACACAGGACAACCTTGCAGATCTTTTCACAAAGGCATTGTCTCGTGAGAAGTTCGAATCTTTTCGCAAAGCTTTGGGCTTTCTCCTCTTTGTGGACCGATCATGTCCTCAAGGCATGGCACTTCCCTTTACTCTATGTGCCAGCTCTCATTCACCGCATCACTCCAGGGGGGATTTGTTACCATATACATGTAGTAGTGATGTGTCTGAACACACTTAGGAGACAATCACAAGTCCTTGAGGTTCCATTGATACCAATTGCTTGTATAAATGGCCATGGTGGATAAGCCACTGTGCAATTCATGATAGGAGCATAACTAAGTAATTAGAGAAACTATTTACACACTTGTGAGTCAATGCAATAGAGGCATAAAATTTAAACAAACACTAGACTATTGATCAACTTACGACAAAATACCCTTGACCCTTCACATAGCTTTAAAAACATCATATGCATTCACATGGCTCATCACATGGCCTTGCATACAAGGCACTTTACATGGCTAGAGATTGTTCAAAAGTCCTTGTGGTGCAACAAGTTTCACACCCATAACCCTTCCCTTGTGGGTTTTGTTGCACAAGGTATGGTAGTAGCACTCTACAAATTTTTCGAGTTGTTGGTATCAATGGTTATGGTAGATATGCCTTTTTACCATTCATGATAGGAGCATAACTAAGGGGTTAGTGAAACTACTTACACACTAGTGACTCCATGAAATGGAGACATCTCGAAAGACAAACTTAAAACAAACTCTAGATTATTGATCAACTTACTAAGATATTAAAAACCTCTTATATATAGGCATCACATGTGGTGATTAAACATCTCTAAAGGTAAAGATACTCTTTGACCCTTGACCTTTTCACAAGACCCTTCACATAGCTTTTAGAGCATCAGACACATCCATATGTTTCACATGGCTCATCACATGGATTTGCTTAGAAGGTAGTCTACATGGTTTGAGGGTGTTCACAAGTTCTTGTGGTGCAACCAATTCTGCACCCCAACATTGCTCTCCTTATGGGTTTTGCTGCACAAGGTATGTTAGCAGCACTCACACATACTCTTTGACCCTTGATCCTTTCACATAGTTTTTAGGGCATCCCATGCATCCACATGAATTCACATGGCTCATCACACGCACTTGCACACAAGGCAGTCTACATGGCTAGAGGGTGTTCACAAATTTTTGTGGTGCAACAAATCTCACACTCTAACAAGTTTTGTTAGTATCAATGGCTATGGTGGATAAGCAATGGTACCATTCATGATAGATACATAATTAAAGAAACTAGAGGGACTAATTACTCATTCCAATGGAATATAAACTTGTCATAAACACACTTGATTGTTGAAAATTATTGACTATTTACACAAGCTCAATTTACAGCCTTGCACAGATAGTGGGTGACATCACATGTAAGTCAACTATTGCTGACTAAAAATTCCACACAAGACACAAAGATGTTCTTCATATGGTCTCTTATGATGACAACCTCTCCACCTAGGATTGATGTGTCCACAAGCCATGTGATAAACCATATAAAGACCATGTTTGTGTCCTACGTGGAAAGCCTAGTCAAAGGTTCTAGTTGGTTTATCTATGATATCATCCATTGTGAGTGCAAAAATGCTTGGATCAAGGCTATAAATTTCAATTATGTAGACACTCAATTATTCTCAATAATCAAGCGTTTCTGTGTCAAGTTTATGATTCCATTGCATTGACTAATTAGTCTCTTCAATTCCTTTAATTATGTATGTATTATGAATGGTACAATTTCGTATCCATCATAGCCATTGATACAAATAGTAGCGGAAGTTATTGACTAGGTATCTCTATCTCTGCTCTTACTTTACTCAAAGTGAAGGGCACACTGCAAGTCAAGGATGCCATTTTTATGGTTCTTTTAAAATTTCAAATGTCCTTAACAGTCTGTTTAATAGTCGTCGATTTATAAATGAGTCCATTATACAACTTTTAGCTAATGGCACAATTCACTATTTGTAGATTTGGAAAAGGAAAGAAAAAATATCACATATTTGCATGTGTTTTAAGAATGGAGGACATGCATTGAACCTCTAAGATAGTAGCCACATCAGAGTGGCACTTTATCTAACCTCCCATCATGTTCATCATCACCTACATACCATGGATGCCGCGATGTGCTGCTTGCAGTTGTCTGAGTCATGTGACCAAGCCTCAAATAGGTTTCTTCTCTTAAGGGATGCCACCTCACACATGGTCACTAGCCCTTTGTGGCAGAGGTCTAAAGGGATCACACACTACCCCATGGCTTTGCCGTTGTACGTTAAGGACTAAAGCTCTTTTGCCTCCACCTTATTTACAAAGAACAAAGGAAACTCCTACATTTACCTCCCCACTAATTACACTACAAAAGTATTACCATATTATGGTAGTGATGTGTGTTCAGGAGAGGAAAGAGAAGCATGTAGCGTTAAGGAATTTTCAGACATAATGGAATCAATATCAACATTTGATAGGAAATGATAGAAAGAGTAGCACAAAAAGAGTTGTTGTATTTCATCATTTAGAGAGCTTCATAATCTTGACTATACAAGTGAGTGGTGAGGGAGGTGCACCTTGTTCTCCTAATAGTAGCACATGTATACCATTAGAATCAAACATAAAATTGTTAGGCTCATAGCTACAACATAATGATGAACCTAACTTAGGCAACCACTACATTGTAGTCAATTACTGCTTATGAGGCTTGGCATGACAGGAGACCATCCATTGGTCCCTTGTGTGTGTTTGGTCTCTTGGCTTATGCTTTGGTCCTTGAGAAACACAACAAAAAATTGGACAAGAAAGCCATGAAATGTATTTTGTTGGTTATAGTTTAGAAAGCAAAGGCTACAAGTTGTATCATCCACAAATAAAGTATATCTTGATTAGTCAAGGTATTGTTTCTGTGAAAGATGCAATTCAACCCTTTCTAGCATGTACCAAAGAGACATATATGAGCTCACATAATGTATATGATAAATTGTTGCCTCTTTTCAATGGTGGCACAAATGTAAGTCTTAACGAGGCACATGTGCGGCCCTAAATCAAACATTTTAAATGAAAATTTAGAAGATATAATTTTGATGAGGATAGGGTTGAAAATGAGTAGGCTAGAGGTATGCCAAGATGGCTGGTGCAAACCTTGCATGTCTGTAAATTGGGTGTACCTTTGTTTAGTTGTACTTGTTTAGGTTTTCACCATGACTCGTATGCATCAACTTGTTCTGTTTTGGCCATGTCTAGTATCTATGATGAGGAAGAGCCTTTGTCATTTGATGAAACTCAAAATTCTTGGATGGCTGCAACAAAATCTGAGTATGATGGTGTTGTGAAGATTGGCATATGTAATTTGTGCTACCGGTCTCTTGGAAAAAAGGCCGTTGATACTAAGTAGGTTTTTAAGTTCAAACGTAATCCTAATAGTAGTGTTAACCGCTGTGAGGTTAGACTTATGGTGGCAAAAGGGTTTGCTTAGGAGAAGGGCATTGATTTTGACACTTGTCGTATGACAATCATTCATAGCATTTGTGCATTGGCAATTCATAATGGCTCAAATGTACATCAGTTGGACATAATGACTGAGTTGTTGAATGGTGATTTTCGTAAGGAAGTGTATGCGTTGTAGCTTCGTGGTTTTGTTAAAAAAGGGCAGCAAAACAAGGCGTGCAGGCTTAAGAAGGTGTTGCATGGGTTGAAGCAACTCCACGTACTTGGTATGAAAAGATTTTCAAAGCTTTGAGCTTACTCCCCTTTATGGATTGATCGCATAAGGTATGGCACTTCCTTATCCATGAGTGCCAACTCAAGCTCATCGCATCACTCCCAAGGGAGGTTTGTTACCATATTATGGTAGTGATGTGTGTGAACACACTTGGAACCGGTAGGACACTTATTTTGTAATGGGAATGGCCTATGAACTAAGAGAATAGCGGAATTAAGAGAATTAGAGTGAGCAATTTTGAGAGCATAGAGGGTGAACTTAATTGGTAGTAGCAACTCTATCATAACACTTAATTAACTAGGCATGAACAATACTTTTACAAGAGAGAGAGTGTAGAGAATATGACAACAGTTGAGGACCGGATTTATGTGGAGCCGGTCCCCCCTCCAAAAGGCATTTGTATTATAGATTCTCTCATTAAGAGAGACTTGGTACAATACAATCTTTGTGTTCCTTGAGACCTCCTTGGCAATATGGAGATGGAAGGTTCACACACCAAGCTTTTGCATAATTTCAACAATCAATCTTAGCTTGAAAACAATCAAGAACTTGTGAACATCATTAATCTTTGTGTTCCCTAAATCATTTGAGTGCATGAAGATGTATACTTTTATGCATCAACTTGTGCTTAAAGCAATAATTAATCTACCTTGCAATACAATTAATCTACTTGCATTAAGTAATTAATCTACTTGCAATAAACCATTAGCCTTCTTGCAATAAGCATAACATGCACTTGTAGAAAGCATTAACTATCCCAAGCCTCAATCCCAAGACCTCAAACACCTTCGAAGGTGGAGAGAGCTAGCAGGGAATGAGGGTAGGGAAGAGAAAGAAGAAACATTTCATAGGAGAAAGAATTAGTTCCTCACTTATCATACTCTTGTTGCTAGCATACATAATAGCATAGTAATGGAGAAGAAGAAGATGGCAAGCTTAAGCATTGAAGCATAGCTCTTGGTTGGATTTGCATTCCATAGCCAAGAGAGTTGGTGTAGGCTCTCAACTTCTCAAGGAGCTTCGAGAAGGAGATGGAGCTCTTGCACTTTGCATAGCACACCATGAGAGTGTTTGTGAGTGTGTGTGGGTGAGTATACCCCCTAAGAAACCCCCTAGCTTGCTTGGGTCGATCCCCCCTTGTAGCTCATGCCTGAAGCTCATTGGACCCCTCCAAGCCTAGCCAATCACAAGCAGGAGCCATTACAAGCAACATGGGTAGCCTTGGGACAAGTGTCCCCCTTTCCCCTTTGAGAGAGAGGACTTGATAAATGCAAAATCAATTAATTAAATATCCTAAATTATCATTGGACCCCTTGGGTGGCCAACCAATAGGCTTCAGGCACACCATGAGGGCAACATGAGGAGGAACTTGACAATTGTCCTTGTTGCCTCTTCAAGCTGGGGTTTCCCTTGAGTGTGTGTGTGTGTTCTCTCTCATCCCCCCCCCTTGTAGGCTCGCCCCCCTCCTTGTAGGGATCTTTTTGAATTTGGATGAGCAAGCCCCTTAGTCATCAAGCATGACAAAGCACTTGAACTAGGGGGTGTTCCCACAAGCATCTCAAGGCACCTCAAGCACCTTAATCATGTAGCAAGTCAAGCACCTCAAGCATGGATCCAGTCAAGCACCTCAAGCATCTTAATCAAGCACCTCAAGCATGTCAAGCACCTCAAGCACGACAAGCACCTCAAGCAGGACAAGCACCTCGAGCTTAGGCCGGGTTCCCACCTCAAGCTCAGCCCTAGCTTGCCTAAGGTCAAAGGACTTTTACACACATTATTGGAGGTCTTCAATGAAGCTAACCCTAAGGTCTTATGCTCCATTGGTCAGCCTTGCTCTTTGATAGACCATCTCTCATTTGGGCCCCTTAACCATTGGCCCCGTGTTGAGATAGATCTATAAGCACATGTCTATATCTTAACCCTTGTTCCCGTGTATTCTCCCACATTAAGTGATCAGTTTAATATGAGAAAATCATTTGGGTTGGATAGATATTAATTTTTATGACATTACCTCTCTCTTGAAATCATAGTCGTCCTCGACTATGAGGTAGAGATGGTAAAGTCTCACCCATTAGTCCATTGGTCTTAGCGGGTAGAGGATCCATTTTTACCCTACGACATCATTCCAGAGTGGATGACTAATCCACTTGGTGCTTGAGAGACATTGTCTGCCGCAAGCATGTCTGCTCTTTTTAGTCCATATCATACTTCCAAAGTAGAGTGACAAGGTCTACTTGGTGTTTGGGAGACGTAGTCACCACAAACATGATCCTAAGTATGCATACTTTAAAATTTGTGCACAAAACATAAAAAGAGAGTCTTATAAGACAAAAACATTGATCATTTAAAATGCATTTCTTTTACATTTGCTTACTCTTTTGTGTCATTGTAAGAATCATTAACAAGGTTCATATTATCCTTAAGCCATGTTCTTTGCATGAATTTAGCATCTTTGAAAGGATAATTAAATAAGATACTGTCAGTAATCTTACCATTTCTTAATACCTTGTCTTCTTGTTGAAGGATGAACTTGGGTTGGAGCTCCTCTGCTTCATCCTCGATCTGTGGCGGGTCTTCATTTGTGTGTAATTTGCCTTAGATGAGCCTTGGGAAAGTTTAGTAAGACCCAACCTTTTTTTTTTAAATTTATAAAGGATAAGGCTCTTTTGTGCCTAACGGCAGGAGCCTCTTTTGCCTAGCTAATAAATGGATATAGCATGTTTAATCTTGTAAAAAGATTCTTTTTTGATCTCGGCTATACTCTTTTGCAATGAAGATCTTCCCAGGTATCTTAAGCTACAAGGGACTTTCGGATCTTCCATCTTTAGCCTTGAAAGGTAGTTTCTCCTTAGAAGTATGTTCACGTTATTAGAGACATATTGTTGTTAAGATAAGTACTTCTCTCATTTTGAAAGGTAGTTTCTCCTTAGAAGTATGTTCACGTTATTAGAGACATATTGTTGTTAAGATAAGTACTTCTCTCATTTTGAGCATTGATCTACTTCGAATCACAAGCTTTTAGTAGATCAAGGGTTATTAGTTTTGTATCTTTTGGCCATCCATTGGAATAGTAGGCCGACATAAGAGGGTTACTCTAGTTCTGATAGAGATTCTATCAAAAATTAATGGTCATGGTAGGATTTCTATCCAACACTATTAGATGTTGGCAATCCATGGTCCTTTTTTCATACTTCATCTTTTGGTATACGATACATTTTGAAACATTCTCTTGTATGTTATTGTTTCTTGGTAAGCCAATACAAGTATGCTTTTACTCCTAGTAGAGAAAATTCGAATTCCTCTTTGCCCTGCATATGGAAGGAGCATGGGAAGCAAGGAAGATATAGCCTATTGAGGTATGGAAGATAACCATCCTTTTACGTGAGTGGTTCTTTTTCTTCCATTTGTAAGGCTATTATCATATCCCTAAAGCCTGGGTTAGAAGCATATTTAACAATCATAAAACATAGCTCATTGTAAGTTGCTATTGATATCCTATCTACCCTTGGCCATTAGGAAAGTGCATCAACTACATGATTGTGCTTGCCAGCAATGTGAGCAAAGTAGAATTTAAATTGCAAAAAGAAATTTTCCTACCTCATTTGATTGTCCGAGAGCTTGGTTTGCATCATGAATGGAGTCTACAAGAAGTACTTCCATGTGTCTAGAGCATTTAAAACAGCTCATAGGTCCTTTTGTATATGACCAACATTCGCTCATTGGAGTTGAGTCTTTGAATCTCGTATGCTATGGTATTCCCTTCTTGAAGCAAAGTTTTGCTCAAAGGCAATCATCCAGGCATTACATTGGACCTCAAATAGCTTTGAGAGATCCCATAAGTTGAGAAATAGGTTTCTCTTTAAACTTTTTAGAAGTATTTTTCTCTCTTTGCAGTCCATGTATACTTAACGTTCTTTTTTGTTAAGTCATGTATTGGACCTGCTATAAGCATGGATTTTTCCTATGAAGCATCTTTAGTATGCACTCATACCTTTAGAGCTTTGCAACTCATGTAGATTCCTTGGATTAGGCCATCTTTTATTACCTCTACTTTTTGTGGATCCATAGAAATACCACCTTTAGAGATAATGTGACCTAATTATTGAATCTCTCTCGAAACTTACCAGTCCATGTTATTGCCTTTTTGAACTCCTCTTGTGGAGCTTGTAAAGCTCAATAAGGAGGCTTATTAGGCAATGAGCTTCATGGTAAAAGCTCCATTGTATGGCCATTGTCCCCTCATTGTGGAGATAGCTCACGGGGGTATCATCATTAAAAACATTTTGGAATCCATTTAGGAATTTAGACAATTCTAATTCCTCTTGATTCCCATTTTTATTATTATTTATTTAATAATATTGTTATTGGTTGAAACATTAAATTCATTTATAGACTTTCTAACAGAAATCATATATATGAAAATATAAATTTTCATTAACTTGTGAAAGCATGCATATTTACAAGGGATAGGATACTACCCGACTCATAAACATGTATGTACATATCTTCTAGCATAGGAAAAACAAAAGCCTTTTTCTATAAGCATCCTCTTTTGGAGTTTCCAACATAGAAACTCAAGGTGGCTTGTTGCGTGCATTTCTTGGGGACAAGCACGATAGACATGCCCTTGTTGTCCACATTTGTAGCATTTGTTATCCTTACGATAACACTCTAGCTCTATTGCAGAGAGTTTATTCTTACCTTTATAGACTCCTTTCTCCTTAACTTTGTTATCAGTGTTGCTAGAGTTGCCTTTGGAGGAAGTTTGAGCATTAGTCCTCCCTCTAGGCTCATTTTGATCCTTCACTTCCATGGGTTTAGAGTTTTTCTTAACCCCTTGTTGGGAATCGATTTGAGAGGCGACCATAGTATGGTGTATGACCGCCGATATGGTATTAGGCCTTTGTGAGTTAATATACTCGGCCTTCTCTTCAGAAATACCCGCACATAATTGTTGCTCTTGCTCCCCAAAGTCTATCTTTTTGTAGATAGTGGCTTTGAGAAATAAATCCCAAAACTTATCTACATACTTTTGGATAGACTCGTAGGGAGAGAGTTTCAAGTTTTGCCATTCTGTGAGGACATTTTCTTGAGCGTTGCTTGCCAGAAACTGTTTTATGATGGAGGCTCTTAAAGCCTTCCATGTCTTTGGAGCTTTTCTTTGGGCTTGTAGGCTATCCCACCATTGTCGAGCGGAACTTTGGTAATGCATAGATACTTGACGCAGTTTAGAGGACTCTATGAAGCCCTCATCACCAAAGGCCGCATCAAGCTGTTGGATGAAGGCCAAGACCTTGTCCATGGCACCAAAGGTGCCAGCATAGGCAAGGAAAGTGGTGTTCTTCCCTCCCTCTTTGAACTTCTTTAGCTTCTTGGACCTTCTCCATACCGGATAGAACTTGCGATGGCCTTTCCTCTTGGGCTCTTTGAAAGAAGAGCCGCTACCTTCATTGGAATATGAGGAAGTTGATGAAGATGGAGAAGAGGGTGACATCTTTCTCTCCTTTTCCTTTATTTGGTACCTCTCTTCCCTTTTGTGATAACGAGGAGGAGGAATTTGCAGTGATCTTTCCCTCTTGGGGGAAGTTGGAGATCATTGAGGTTGCCGTCTTCTTGGAGCCATATCTTTGGAAGTATTGGAAGACTCACTTCCTTCTCCTCCTCTTGGTGAAGGCTCTAAAGTAGAGACTTTATCTTTCTTCTTGGATGGAGGTAAGCCCACTAGTAAACATTTAAGCGCTTCGTATGGGTTCTCCTCTTCTCTCGCCGTAGAGAGCCCTCTCTTGGAAATCTCATGAAGAGACTTCTCAGGTGCTCTCTCTTTTGGGGGAGTTTGGAGAATCCCATAACTATGAAGTTGTTGGAAAACTTCACCTTGTAGGAATGGGTTTTCCATAGCTTGTTGCAGCTTAGAAACAAGACATTTGATAAACATGGGAGCATCATCATTAGCACTTTCATGTGCAAAATCAAAGTTATCAATGTTCATTCTACTCTCTTGATTATTGTCAGCCATGTTAACAGAATTTATGTATGTACTTAGTGTATGCTTTGGCAATTCAAAACCTTAGTTGCCACTCCTCTTAGCCTTTGAAAATTGGCTCTTAAGTATCTACACCCACGGCTCAAAGTGGTTAATTATAGAGAGTAGAGGAGTAGGTCTAACATAGCAGAATTGCCAAGGGCTAGCTCCTTTCGGACTTCTTATGGCTCAATAATGGTAAAGCCGTAGGCAAGTCTAAAAAGACTCCATTATTAAGTCCAAAGCTCCCGAGGTGTGCACCATCCCCCACATAGTGGGCTTAACAAAACCGATATTAGATCCCAGTTCCACTTACCCTATTATAATTAACAACATCAACCATTTATAGGCTACTTAAGGACCCCTCTTCTTAAGCAAGAAAAGAGAAACCAAATGCTCTGATACCAATGTAATGGGAATGGCCTATGAACTAAGAGAATAGCGGAATTAAGAGAATTAGAGTGAGCAATTTTGAGAGCATAGAGGGTGAACTTAATTGGTAGTAGCAACTCTATCATAACACTTAATTAACTAGGCATGAACAATACTTTTACAAGAGAGAGAGTGTAGAGAATATGACAACAGTTGAGGATCGGATTTATGTGGAGCCGGTCCCCCCTCCAAAAGGCATTTGTATTATAGATTCTCTCATTAAGAGAGACTTGGTACAATACAATCTTTGTGTTCCTTGAGACCTCCTTTGCAATATGGAGATGGAAGGTTCACACACCAAGCTTTTGCATAATTTCAACAATCAATCTTAGCTTGAAAACAATCAAGAACTTGTTAACATCATTAATCTTTGTGTTCCCTAAATCATTTGAGTGCATGAAGATGTATACTTTTATGCATCAACTTGTGCTTAAAGCAATAATTAATCTACCTTGCAATACAATTAATCTACTTGCATTAAGTAATTAATCTACTTGCAATAAACCATTAGCCTTCTTGCAATAAGCATAACATGCACTTGTAGAAAGCATTAACTATCCCAAGCCTCAATCCCAAGACCTCAAACACCTTCGAAGGTGGAGAGAGCTAGCAGGGAATGAGGGTAGGGAAGAGGAAGAAGAAACATTTCATAGGAGAAAGAATTAGTTCCTCACTTATCATACTCTTGTTGCTAGCATACATAATAGCATAGTAATGGAGAAGAAGAAGATGGCAAGCTTAAGCATTGAAGCATAGCTCTTGGTTGGATTTGCATTCCATAGCCAAGAGAGTTGGTGTAGGCTCTCAACTTCTCAAGGAGCTTCGAGAAGGAGATGGAGCTCTTGCACTTTGCATAGCACACCATGAGAGTGTTTGTGAGTGTGTGTGGGTGAGTATACCCCCTAAGCAACCCCCTAGCTTGCTTGGGTCGACCCCCCCTTGTAGCTCATGCCTGAAGCTCATTGGACCCCTCCAAGCCTAGCCAAATCACAATCAGGAGCCAATACAAGCAACAGGGGTAGCCTTGGGACAAGTGTCCCCCTTTCCCCTTTGAGAGAGAGGACTTGATAAATGCAAAATCAATTAATTAAATATCCTAAATTATCATTGGACCCCTTGGGTGGCCAACCAATAGGCTTCAGGCACACCATGAGGGCAACATGAGGAGGAACTTGACAAGTGTCCTTGTTGCCTCTTCAAGCTGGGGTTTCCCTTGAGTGTGTGTGTGTGTTCTCTCTCATCCCCCCCCCTTGTAGGCTCGCCCCCCTCCTTGTAGGGATCTTTTTGAATTTGGATGAGCAAGCCCCTTAGTCATCAAGCATGACAAAGCACTTGAACTAGGGGGTGTTCCCACAAGCATCTCAAGGCACCTCAAGCACCTTAATCATGTAGCAAGTCAAGCACCTCAAGCATGGATCCAGTCAAGCACATCAAGCATCTTAATCAAGCACCTCAAGCATGTCAAGCACCTCAAGCACGACAAGCACCTCAAGCAGGACAAGCACCTCGAGCTTAGGCCGGGTTCCCACCTCAAGCTCAGCCCTAGCTTGCCTAAGGTCAAAGGACTTTTACACACATTATTGGAGGTCTTCAATGAAGCTAACCCTAAGGTCTTATGCTCCATTGGTTAGCCTTGCTCTTTGATAGACCATCTCTCATTTGGGCCCCTTAACCATTGGCCTCGTGTTGAGATAGATCTATAAGCACATGTCTATATCTTAACCCTTGTTCCCGTGTATTCTCCCACATTAAGTGATCAGTTTAATATGAGAAAATCATTTGGGTTGGATAGATATTAATTTTTATGACATATTTTCTTCGGTAGGAGGTTTTTTCTCCGGCTTATATACATGCCCATCACTCTAGGGCAAGCCTTATCTTTGTGTTGGCACTCAGTATTCTACTTTCTATGTGGTATTATGTTGTCCTGAGCTTCTCCTTTATCTTCTCCATATTTGTGTACATTCCTACACCTATATTTCAATTTGATCTAGTCTTGCTTGGTGGGCCTTGCTATATAACATCTATAGAATATAATAGGACATATGCAAATTCACATTTAGCATCTAGCATTGAACGGAACAAGAGAATGACTAATTTGGCAAGGACGTCACTGCGTGAAAGGGATATACATTTGAAAAATGCTATAATGTTTATGGGAGGAGACAAAGTTAAGTGCATTAATTATTAGAGATTATAGGGATGGTCACAGTTGAGATTATATCCAAGCGAGGTTGTACGGGGGTTGTACTACTATGTCTACCAATGAATTTTTTTCCTTGTATACGTGCTACATGTAAATTCTTGCAAATGAAAAGTATTTAAAAAGAAAATTTTCATTGAATGGTTGGCAGTGCGGAACATCGGCTCGCATTTTTGAAGGTGGATGTCGAGTGTGTTTTGTCTTTCTTCTTTTGTAGTTATTTGTGTTTTACCTTTCTTTTTTTGTAGTTATTCCCGGTCCAATGAATGAGAACGCTGATACATGTAACTTCACCTTCTTGTGTTTTGTGTTATGGCATCGACAATGCATGTTTCTTGGAGTGATTGTCAAGTCGATGTTTTCAGTGATCATGCAACATACACCAATTGCGATCGAATCCAATTCATTGAACTTAGGGTCTAGGAGCCACCACTAAAGGACATTTATGTTATTCACGTTCGTTTTCATTCCAACTTTTGTAATGTTAGTTTGATTGTACAATTTATTCAAGTCAAGGTTGCTATAGTGTTGGACGTCTGATTTGTGAGTAAAAATTATCGTAGTAGAGTTGTTGATGTAGTCATGCACATGCACTTCATCTATAATACATGCACCCAAGGTATAATTGATCTCATCTATGACTGGGTTTCTTTCATGAATAATGGTCAAGAACTAAAGCAATTCATGGTCCGTTGCATGTCTTACAACCTACATGACATCTTTTACAAAGTTACATGTAGTGAGTGGAATGAGCTTGTGATATGGCATGTGTTACAAAGCTCCCGTGCGTGACTACAAACTGGGGATAGTTGGGCAAGACCACCAAGCAAGAGAACAAATTTGTTGTTGAAGGGATATGCAAATGTACTGCTTGTTATGTTGACATTTTGTCTTACGATAAGGTCAAAAGTCATTTGGGTTAACATGGATAGCCAGTCTATAATTATAATATCTTCCTCTTTTATGTCCAAATATTGCTCATCGGTCCCATGAATAGAGAGGGGATACTGTTGATTCGTGGTTGGTATCTTGAACTGGTAATGGACTGTAGATGCAATGCTACTAAGTCTCGTTGCTGTTGCTCCGATGGCAAAGCGCCCAACAATAATACAGACATGAGGGAAGAAGGAGTGTCTATTTCATTTGTCGGTCGACCTTGTTTATTGCTGTATATGTGAGGTACATCACCGTGCAGGAGGTCATATTTCTAGATTGTGAGCAAAGATGCCACATTGCATGCTCCAATATTTATACAACGCAATAATTTCAAACCATGACCTATCATATGGACGATAAGCTAGTTTCAAATTGGTTGTAGTTTGATCCCTAGCTTATTGACGCTTGGACTATAATCTTCTAGGTCTTGAGAACTTCATACTGATATCTAATACGGAAGAAACGAGGACATATGGCATCAATTATTTAGACACCTAGTATGATATCAATTATTTAGAGCTAAAGTAAAGATGCACAAGGTGAATTCACTATATTGCAATACACCACATGTATTCACTACTTATATATTCACTATTGTAATACATCACATGCATTGGCTAGCAACCGTATGCAAAGAGTTGCGTGTGTAACTAACATGTGCAGTTGTTGATCGACATCGAGTATATAGTTCTAAAACCGAGATCCAAATAAAGCAAAGCAAAGAAAGTAATACGGAAAATTCTAAAACAAGCAAATAGATAAAGCATGAATGAACTGCAACAATAAATGAGGTGCTTTACTGACCTGCAATGTTGTATTCATGCTTTTTTATTGTCCAATCTACATGCCGATATTTGAGTCAAGCTACAAAAAAGCAATGTGAATAGTTAAACATATCATCTTGCAATGAAATGTCAGAGATGAAAGTGCAAGTACAGTGCATGTCATACAGAGGTGCCATACAAATGTATGGTGGAGAGCTAGCACTATGGTCTCTCCAAAAATTTATAAGAAATAGAAGCCGTGCCCTGCCCCATAACGTTTATGTGTTGCGCCAAGCAAACGCATGCGCATGAAAAATTGGATGTTGATGACGGAGCTTGCATTGTTGTCGAGCTGGAGTCGCACTTGTGCAATTGGAACGTGCAGTGTTGTGAAAATATGTCCTCCCTGCCATACACAAAACACGCAGATGTAACCTTATGTTCTATGTCCTCTGATTAGTATTACCTTCTCTCTCTCTCTCTCTCTCTCTCTCTCTCTCTCCTCTCTCTCTCTCTCTGTACGTGTGTGTGTGTGCGTGCGTGTGTGTGTGTGTGTGTGAGTGTTGTAAGCTGCTTCGGTAAGAAATTATGTCTTCTTGCCTCCTTGCTGACTAACCCACGTTATGTATCGTGCTTCCTAATTGCACATGATAATGGGCATGTTGAGGTCGGCATCCCCATAGAGGAAGGCACGATATTCAATCCACTCATCAATAATCCAAACACGCATTTGGCGAACTACTATCATGTGACGCTCATGGGCATTAATACACGTGGCATTCCGCTCAAAATCATTCACCTTCAAAAACAGAGCCAAAAACTGGTCGAGACGTTGTCATATTTAACAGTTATGAAGCCTATACTACCTTGCAGTCAATTGTTTACTAGGCATTGTGGAAAGCTATGACCAACTAGAAGGTGCAGATCCCTCCAGAAGATGCAGAAGCTAGTTGTTATGACAGAGGTACTGCAATTGAGGTGGTGGCATGAAGCCTACGAGAATCTAGTCCTTTTTTGCATACAACCAGATTCCATAGGTTCAGTCCAATCGATGACGTCGCCACCACCCCATGCGTCCAACTCTCTTTCTCAAGCCCTGGCGGCCCTCCAATCCGCTACACCCTAGCCAACCCCTATGTCTAGACAACCCTCCTTGAATCTTTACCAATGTAGTGGATCTTATATGCTAAGCCAGTAGGAGATGCAAAGCAAGCTGATTCATCTCTAGAAGAAAATCGAGATAAGATGCAACATCATGAGAAACGTATTTGCACAAGAGGGTGCTTGGCACCCAACATATATGATATATTGAGTGTACAACTAAATAAAATAATTTCTAAATCTTGAGGTTGCAAAATGAATTTGACAGTAGATCACAATTTACAAACTTGGTTCCTCACTCAAAATGATGTCTGCTATCTGCAGCCATCTGAACTTTGATCCGATAGCTGTTGCGTACATGGACCTTTGCTCATGGGAGCCGCCACCGAATCGTGGTTATTAGCAAGAAGGAAGCTCCGAAGCAGTAACTGTTGGGCGTTCAAATCCACACCACGAGCATCCCTACTTCGTATGCAACTACTGAAGAGAAACACTACAGTGTACTTTTGATGCTAATCTCAACTGCACCTGCATTGGTTGTCGCCTGTGTGCGGTTTAGCAAGAGAAGCTCTTTACAGGCCGCAATATTGGCCATATTGTCTGTAAAGTTTCTACTATCCCACCCAGTTGTTGACTGGCCAGCAATGAACTGTTGAGAATAATATGTGCTGACATATTGGTATGCCTGTCTCCAGAAATGCTATTACTCTAAAGTCCGTGTTCTTCTGCTTCTCCAACATCAAATCTCTTATGTGGAAAAAAGAATTAGATTCTGCTTCTGCTATTTGACTATTCTTTGACCTTGGTTGGCAGCGTAGGCACCTGCATGATTGACTACTTGACTTCTGCTGCAATGCTGATGTATCTCCTTGGAGCTACACATTAACCAACTCCCACGAACATCATATTTTGCGTTTAATTGGTCATGAGAGATGTTTCTGTTTGTCTGCAGATCGTTCCGAAATGTGCCTTGCCTCATCAACTTTTCAGATAGGCTATCAACAGAGCTGCACAACAAGTTTTAGAACTTTTCTCACGTAGGAAAATAAACCATTTGGAGCGGCATAACGCTGGCCATAACTAGTTACACCTGCAGAAATGAGTTGAGTAAGGTACTTAATTGAAGCTGGACATACTGTTCAGCTGACCACTGGGTCTTGTTGCACAGAAAGCTGCTATGATCACTGCATGAGGAAGGCGCAGGTAGGTTGATAATTAGGTGTTGAGGCTTCACTGCAAAAGAAGGACAATTCCAATATGCCGATAGGGCAGCAAACAATGACATTGTCTACCTTGTACTGCTGTAATGAATAGGGAGGAGATTGGCCTACAGACTCTATGTTATTGAAGAATGCTCTAGTCATGTCGACTAGGTAGGCTTTTCTTCATGGCTCTTCGCTTTCATGTGAACATGTATAAGGTGGGCTTTGGTTAACTATAAGGTGCCATACGTACAACTAGCTGGGCGTTGCCACTTCCAGCACATGATGAGAAGTCAGTAGGATCAACGTTTGATGGCTCCATTAAAGCTCATGCGCGAGCAAAGCCATCATCGCCTACTAGCCCCGTCCGTCATAGCCTTCTCTCTCTCTCTCTCTCTCTCTCTCTCTCTCTCTCTCTCTCTCTCTCTCTCTCTCTCTCTCAAAGTGTGGACATAGACAAACCTGCAGACAATGCTTCGACCTGCTTCTGGGGAACCTGCGAGTTGCTTGTGGAGAAGATCGAATTGCTTCTGCGAGCAATTGAGCAATGCAGAGTGCTTTTTTTCAAAAGTCACTTGGTAGCTTTTCACGCGGAGTCTTTTTTATTTAAAGGTTTTTTGGGCAGCGATGTTTTTTCTTAAATTTAAATTCAATGCCACGTGGTGGCTTCTGCCTTCAGATAATAGAAAAAGATCCTTTGGCTCACCAAGTAACAAGGTGGCCGTGGGTTTTCGAGGGGAGATGTTGCCCAAGGATTGGATGGTCCCAAATTACAGCCTAAGGTGTGAGACGACCTGAAGTTTCTAGCTAGCCTGAATCTACCTTATCACCCACAATTTACAAAACAAAACATCTCAAATTTGGAAAAGGGAAAATTACCAGAATACCCTAAGCAATGAGTCTTCTTATGAAAAGCTACAAATTTTTTAATCTTTGGAGAAATTTAATTTCACAACCAAGGGTATTTTGGGAATTTTGGAAAATTTGAAGGGCATTTTGAGAATTTATGACTAAATATTGGGGGTGTTTTGGGAACTTTTGAAATTTGAGGGGTGTTTGGGAATTTCCGGGGTATTTTGGTAATTTTCCCTTTGGAAAAATGCTTCGGATGAAGTTTGCCCATGTAAGATAAAAATCTGCGGAAAAGTTTTAGTTATGGCTCACATGTAGTTTATTCATTACTGCACTCGATTCCTTGGAATCCCGTCGATTGCTGAACGATTCGAACGCGGATCTCCGGAAGATATTACCAAACTAGAAATCCGTCATGGACGTCACTGAGTTCTGAGGGGACTTGAAAATAAAAAGAAAGCTGGTCTCCCGTTGCTTCCTCCTGCTTCATGCCCGTCCCCATCCCGGCCTTTGACTGTTACTTCTTCTTCGTCCTCGCCTCTGTCTCCGGTTTCTTCCTTGCCTTCGTCGCCTGCTTTGTCCCCCTTCCTCTTCATTTTTTTCTAGTTTCAGTGCCGACGCAGTGCAGCATCGCCCCACCACAAGGATCTCTCTAGATTCCCTTGACCTTTTTATTTTTTCCAGCTCGGTACCTCCTACTGCTGTTTCACCTTGATGCAATAAGCCCGGTCGTCTGAAGCGGGCCATGGCCTTCAGGCCTGCTGTACGCAGTACGTAGACGAGCAATTGGTCTCTACACGCATCTGGTAGATCATATCAAGAGCAGTCACTTCCTGGCTACTGGGACTGTTCAACGCTTCACGGCCACCGTCGATCTCGTCTAGGGAATGCACAGACAAAGCTTGTTGGCGATGGTGACTATACTCGATAATCACTTAGCGCTTTTATGTTCTAGCACTGTCATCGGTCAATGGTTCATGGCCACCGTCAATCGATAGAAGAGAGGAGGAGTGCATCAACAAAAGCTGGGGGGACGATGGTGATCATCGTGCTTGTAACTTACAAATAGAAGACAAAACCATCTTTAGTTGCATCATGAAGTCCATGCGAGAGCCATACCATTGCAAACTCGAAGAGTTTTGGCATCGTCAAATTGGACACATCTCTCCCAAAGCTTATGCTCACAGAGTTGGAGGGTGCCAGGTTTTTCTGTCTTAACCTTAGAAATATTGTCTCTCTTAAACAACGATCATCACAAAAAAACGAATTGTGTTGTAACCTGGCAGGATCTTATAGAACGCTTGCACTTGTATGGGAAGCTGGATGGACATGTAGGTTGTGTGAACACAGTTCACTTCAATCCAAGTGGAGAGATTCTGGTATCTGGTTCTGATGACCGCAAAATTGTCTTTTGGGACTGGGCTGCCAAAACATCAAGGCTGAGTTACTGTTCAGGTCATGATAGTAACGTTTTTCAAGCAAAGGTGATGCCCTTCTCAGACGATCGCAGTGTGGTCAGTTGTGCTGCAGATGGGCAGGTGAGGTGTGCTTCATGGATATAGTTCTTGAGCGAAGCACTAGTTTAATCTGCTTATTGGGTGGAAATTGATATAGTGATGCATCTATCATCAATTCTCTCTACCTTTCAGGTCCGGCATGCTCAATTTAAAGAGGATGGAATGGTGGAAACGAAGAAATTAGCAAAGCACCAAGGGCGGGCCCACAAGCTTGCTATCGAACCAGGCAGTCCCCGCCTCTTTTATAGTTGCGGTGAAGATGGGGTAGTGAGGCATGTAGGTCTTTTGTTACTGTTTTTTTTTTCTAGCATGTGGTCAAGTATTTCAATGTCAATTTGTAGGTTGCAATAATTTTTGAAATCATCACTTCTTACTTGTGAAGAGTCTGTAGAATTCAATTTCTTGTTTTAACAATACCTCTCATTTTCTCTTTGAAGTTTGACTTGAGAAGCAACAAAAGCACCAAGTTGTTTTCATGCCTCAGTTCTGCGGCTGGGTCAAATCAGTGGCGCAGACGTGCAGTTGTTCGATTGAATGCAATTGTAATCAACCCTAGAAATCCGCTTTACTTTGCTGTGGGGGGTTCTGATGAGTTTGTCAGGGTTTATGACATCAGAAAAACTCTCTGTGGCACAGGAGATCACCCAGTTGACACTTTTACCCCTTCACATCTAATTGGTTCAGATCAAGTGCACATTACCTGTGTGGCATATTCGTCACAGGAAGAGCTTTTAGCTTCTTATAATGATGAACAGATTTATCTGTTCAAGAAAGATATGGGTTATGGATCAGATCCAAAATCAGCTTCATGTGAAGGTGCAAATGCTTCAACGAAAGAACCGCAAGTTTATGAGGGCCATAGGAATGCTCAAACAGTGAAGGGCGTTAACTTTTTTGGTCCTAATACAGAATACGTGGTGAGTGGTTCAGATTGTGGGCGGATATTTATATGGAAGAAAGCAGGGGGGCAGCTGGTTTCACTAATGCTGGGAGATGATCAAGTTGTAAACTGTTTAGAACCTCATCCTTACGCAACAGTACTTGCAACTAGTGGATTAGATCATGATGTGAAAATCTGGGCACCAACAGCAGAGGATCGACTTCCACTCCCGCCTGATGCGGAAAAGGTCGGTTTGAATTCTTTTCTCTAGCATGTTGTTTTTGTGTGTGTGTGTGTGTGTGTGTGTGTGTGTGTGAGAGAGAGAGAGAGAGAGAGAGAGAGAGAGAGAGAGAGAGAGAGAGAGAGAGAGAGAGAGAGAGAGAGAGAGAGATTGTATTATCGTCCACGGGGTCAGTCTTCAGATATGACCTATGGGACCGAAAGCAAAACACAAAGCATTAGAGACGGTTCCTCCTAGTGAAGGAGTTGTGAGATACATCTCAATAAATGACTGAGGGTCCAAGATGGGTAAAAAAAAAGAAAGGAAAGAAGAACAAAACCTAAGGAGGGGTAGGTGAGGGGAGAGAGGGTTTGGGAGCTCGAAACTCTTGGATAATGGCTTCACCTCTTCGATAAACTGTCCATTTCCTCGTTGTGCGTGCTTAACGCATCTTTTGGAGTTCTACCTTCTTTCGTTTGTGTAACAATATCAGTCTTTGTAAATAATTAGTTTATTTACTTGAAAACAATTATTTTGTAAATAATGAATCTATCTACCAAAAATAATTATCTAATTAGTTGTGTGCACATCAAAATGGAACTAGTAATTCTAGGGCCTCAGTGTGTCTAAATGCGGGCTAGAACACCTCAAGGAGACCCTATCAAAAAATACCCCGAAGCCTTAGTGATTGGGAAATCAGGCCTTCAAAAGGGGTAGACAGTAGCCTTAGATTTTAGGCTCAGAAAAATTACGCGCGTTAGTGCAAGCACAGGAATGAGATGGGGTCCTTAGATCAGTAATGCTAAGGCCTTCACCTATTTTTACTAAGGCCTTAGGATAAGCAAGTTAAATTAACTTTAACTACTTGTGCCCCGATAATTGACCGGACAAGTGTGAACAGGTAGTGTAGGAGCAGTGCGGGTGCAGCATTGTGTCGGAAACCTTTAATGTTCTCATAGAAAGAATTAATGTTAAACATTTGTGAGTTAGTTACACATTGATAAAATGACTTTGGAATTTTTAAAGCTTACGGAGCCAACCTTAAGATCACGGCCGAAACCCTAAGAAGAGGCAACAAAAGAAGTAAAAGTTCCACCAACTTTTGGTACCCCGTTCGGTGGGGCCCAGAGGACATAAAGGCATTAGCTGGACCCTCAATACACACACAAAAAAGTATAGCGCAAAAACTGATAACGTGGCAGCCAGTACGGATCTCCGGATTTCGCGCTGACATGATGACGTGGCAGATTGTACGGACAGTCCCAGATTTTGCGCTGACAGGCTGTACGGATTTTCGCAAAACGTGTTGCTTGTTTTTGGGGCCCCACCTTTTGAGCCAATTTCTTTTGAGTTTCAAGCTTTTCATGTAAACCGCTTTTCAAGGCCAAGGGACTTTAAATAAGTGCAGAGGGCTCAGTCTCTTGCATGCTTCGGTGAGAAGGTGCAGAGCGCGACCGGCATTGTACTAAGTTCAAGTAATAGAAAGAAATACCGAAAGGGGCGACAAGGTTTGGGGCCAATACTCTCTGGGGTAGAATTCCGCCACTCCGTGTCGCGTGTCCTTTCTCTTTCAGTTTAGTTGTTCTTTGGAGTGCTTAAAGTTGTTCAGTCTGTTCTTTCCGTTGGTATGTGATACCTGTCTCGTGACAGTGGTATCAGAGCTTCAGGCGTGTGCTTTTCTGAAAGCATATCGGTCCTACCAAAGAGCAGACAGAGCAAGGTGGCGCTTCTAAAGTTTACTGGAGCTGTATTTGAAGAAATTTCATATCCCGACCTAGACTTATTAGCCACTGTTGGGTTAAAGGCCTAAATAACCGCTTTTTGTACATTTTTATACTTTTGTCTAGGTTCACATTGAACCTAGACACATTTTTTTAAAGTCACTTATAGTAAAAGTGAAAAACCCCAAACTCACTTATTGAGTTTTTTCCAGAAACGTGAGCTCTCTCTTTCCCTGCTTCGATCTCTAGCACTAGCTCTACTGCTCTTTGACTCCTGCTTCTTGCACCAATCGTACACTACATCACGACGCGCACATACCGGTACCTTCTGCTTCGCGCTTTCAACTGATACCAGAGCCCTAGGGTTTCAAAACAGTCCTGTGCAGTCTGCTGGCAGTGAGTTAAAATTGCTCTCATGCAATCAATTTCGCTTCCATCGCGAAGCCCCTTGCTTCCGTAGTTGAAAAGGTCACCAAATTGTCAAAACAGCCAAAAAACAGGCTATTTCTAGGTCAAAACAGGTGATTTACAGGTTATAACATGTCAAAACAGCAATACGCAAGTGTATCAAAGTTGTGGGATCACATGTATTGATGTTTGTCGCGACAAATTGAGTGAAAAGCTGAGTACAGGTGCTTGAAATTGCACATTTCAGCTGAAATTTCAGATTTGGACTCTTTCATGTAAAGAAAGTGTGGCTCTTTGTATGCAAAGTCTTGTGGTTGCTACTATTTGCTGAAATTTTCAGCCTATCGCATCTCTCTTGTATACGCACTTGTGGTTGAGTTGTTATGGGTGCTTCTTCTTCCGCATCTGACACTAAAAGTTTGATGGAAATCAAACGGTTCGATGGTCAAGGCTTCGACCTTTGGCAAGAACGCATGCAAGGTATCCTTTTTTTAAAGGATTGTGAAGATGCATCGGAACAGAATAAGCCACCAGGTTTGTTTGACGAAGAGTGGGCCAGGTTAAATAAGAAGGCTATGGACTACATCAAAATGGCTATCAATGATGACATTTTGACGGACATCAAGCGTTTGGACTCTGCTTATGCAATATGGCAAAAGCTAAAGTCCAATTATGAAAACACCACGCCTGTGAATCAGGTGCATTTGATGCGAAAGTTGGTGAATATGCAGCTTGACGACTCGAAGTTAGCTACTGAGCATTTGAGTGCTTTTACAGGTGTGTTGAGTCAGTTGCAGGACAGTGGGCTTCAACAATTCGATGATAAGCTGAAAGCTATTTTCTTGCTTATGACATTGCAAGATACTTTGGAAACTTTGGTTGTCTCCTTGAGCAACAGTCCCACCCTCACTTATGACGGTGTGAGAGGGTTTGTAGGTTTTGGTCCTTGGAGGCTCCATATTTTGTTATCTCCAGACTCCTGCTTTTCTCTAGTATGATTCTAAATTCTAATTTCTACCGATCTTATCGTCCAAAGTTCGAACGGCGAAGTCTATGATGTTTAAACTTTAAAGTTTTAATGTATTCTGTGGTTTTGTGTTCCAATGCTCTCTCAGTCTCTAGTGTTTTAAACTTGTATATTGTGGTTTTTGTGCTACTCTCTAGTGTTTTCTAGGGTGCCGTATGGTATCCCACGTATGGAATCTTCAGGGGGTCTGAACCGAGCTTGTGGCGGGCTTCCATGCCCGCCCGCGTATGCCGCATGGTTGACGTTAGAAAAAACTATGGTTAGAGTATGTGTTGAAAAGATGAAATGTTGCAACATTTTGTCTGATGATTGATTTGATGAATTTAATGAATGTATACATCTGCTAGAGATCAGTGGGATATGAATGTGATGGCTATTTGAGTCAGGGATGTGATCCTAGTGCATCAAGACTTGTATCTGGATGAGATGATTGGATACTGCTCTTAGTGCATTAAGAGTTCCGGAAGAATGAGATGGCTAGATAGTGATCTAGGTGCATCAAGAGTGCTGGACTAGATGAGCTGACCTAGATTGACTGTGTCATGTGACACATCCCAACCCTATGTGTCAGTGGACAAGCTACACCACAGCAGGGTTCAGTCAGTTCAGTCAAGTCTAGATTAGCAGTGATCTGGCACTTTTGTGAGTCTATTCGTAGACCGTGCATGCCCAATCACTTAGCATAGATGCATATTCTCCGATTGCACACAACATGATCATCGGAATTCCCATTAGAATCCATTAGCATCAGTTAGGGGAATTTTCCAGTGCATTTAGCCTATTTTCCTATTTATTGGTATTTTCACTTATTATTTTTAAGTGACTTTCCAACAAAAGTAGGTAGGGAAATTTTGCTAAGTTAATATATAAACAAACCCAAGTTCACACTTTCTGGCAAAAGAGGCAGCAGGAGCTTCCCGCTCAACAGGTCACTTCTCAGCAGTACCCCCCAGAAGCGTGGCGTTTTGGCTTTGCATCATCACCTATACCATAGAGCCTAGCGTTTTGGATAAAGACCTCAGCCGGTGAGTCCTTTTGCAGTACCGCGGCAACACCAGATCCCCCGCATCCTTTCGCCCTTGCATCATCGCCAAGACCATAAGCATTGTAGTGTTTTGCTCACCAAACCTCAGCACCAACATCAGCAATTCAGCAAACTACTAACGCTAACAACTGCTGCCCATTGCAGCGTTTTCAGCATGGAATAGACCCCCAGATTCAGTGTTTTTAGCAGGTGCTGTCCAGCGTTTTTTCAGCCAAGCTAACCCACCCAAAAACTCAGCCTAAGAGCAGTGACTCCAGCGTTTTTCCTCAGTACATCAGCCCCGAATAAACCAGTCAATTTCAGCCATGAAAACAGTCAGAAGCAGTCATTTTCAGCCACCAAGAAGACCATGAAAATCAGCAGATAAAAGTTCACAGATTTCAGCCATCAAGTCGCCGTCGTCATCACCGTCGTTGTCATTGGCATAGTCACATTGCATCAGTCCATTGCATACGCATTGTACACCTTTGTGCAATCAAAGTAGACCACTCTCGCCGACGAGAGTGGGGCCTTCGGAGGAGGGTTTTACAACCTCTCGGTGTCGTATCCCTTCTCTCTCCTTCTCTCAGTCTCATTCACTTGCACGCACAATATCCACTCACTTTGTTCGTGACCACATCACTCTACAAGACGGAAAGCTCTCTCTTTCCCTAAGAACTAAAAGGAACCTTGAGCAATAAAGATCACTAATCTTGAGAAAATACAACATTCATTCTGCTGCACCTTACATTGGTATCAGAGCTTTGAAAGTGTTTTGCATTACTCAAGGAAAGAACCACAAGAATTTTGTTTGCTTGTTGCGATCGCTCGAACCCAAGTTTACTTGGGCATGGCTATTCCTAGTCGTGTTTTGTTGAAGAGTGACAGGAATCCCAAGAAAGAAGGGCTTGTCCATCCTCCCCTTGTGTCTCTTTTCACTCATTGAGAGCGGACCGTGCACTTAGTGGCCGGCCAATCGACGTGAGGTGGGAAAAAGCAACCTTGGTGTGAGTGCAAGGCATAGTTACCAGGAACGGGAAACCGGAACGGGAACGGGGAATGGGAATGCGGAACAAAATGCCATTCCCTGTTATGGGTACTCACTTTTGAAACACGGAACGGGGATTCGAAACCGGAACTTGGAATGGGAACGGGGATTCGAGACCTGAAAACGACCATTCCCTGTTACTATGGTGCAAGGCCGCCAAGGGGTGCGCCCGCAGAAAAGGGTAGAACTCGGGTGAAGAGAAGATCCTTCTCGAACGCGATTTGGAAGCGAAAGAAACCCTCAAGGACCTCAAGAAACCCTCAAGAACCTCAAGAACCAAGTTCCTCGTGAACTTAAGAACGAAAGATTCTAGTGCATGGTCGTCACCCGAAGCGGCATGGATACTTCGCATTCAGGTGATGAGCATGAGAGAGGTGCAAGGATTCTCCCCACTAGGAGATTTTTCCAACCCTCCCCCTTCGCCATCTACGCCACGAGTTGTCCTCACTCCTATGGAGATGATGGTCAAGTCGATGTTGGACATGATGGCACAACAACAAGAAACGAATCGAGTTGCATTGGCACAACTCGCAAGCAAAGCAGAAGAACAAGCAGCAAAGGACCGTGCACAAGAAGCCAAGGATTGCGAGCACGATGAAAGAAACGCCACACTTGCTGCAAAACAAGAAGAAAATCGACTTGCTCTTGAACGCGAGCGCGATGAACTAAATGCACGAAAAACAGAAAAGGACGTTGAGCGTGAAGCTCAAAGGGAGCTTCGCCATCAAAAATTTATTGCCCAAATCCTAGCCTTGAAGACCGAACCACCCAAAGATCGTGGAAGTTCGTCAAGTGGCACAAGCCACGACGCGGATTCCAACCATCCAGTTACAGAAAAGTTGACTTTCAGTAAGTATGACGGTAAGATGGATGCTACAGTTATTCATTCTTGGTTGCATCAATTTAATGCTTATTTTGCGACAACTAAGAAGACAGGAAATAGCAAAGTTTTGACAGCAGCTATGTACCTCGCCGGTGATGCCATCAATTGGTACCACGCATGGCAAGAGGCACAGCTAGCCGCGCACCTTGAGGCAGCCGACGATTTCACGCCCCTCTTTTAGTTGGGCTGATTTCCAAGACAAGCTCAAGGCGCGGTTTATGCCACCTCAGTACCTGGCACGATTGAAGGACGATTGGCGCGCTCTCAAGCAAAATGGTATGCCGGTTATGTCTTTTTCTAATCGTGTTCTGCAGCTAGGTACCCAATTACGTATGTCGGATGATGAGCGCAAAGAGGCTTTTGTCTTTAGATTGGACGAGTATATTAAGTACGATGTCGAGGTATTCGATCCAATCGATCTCAACAAGGCGGTAGCGATTGCTCTCGCACAGGAGATGAAGCACAACAAGGGAAAGTCTAAGGAGAACAAGACTTCCAACAGTACCTCGCAGACTTCTCAGAACCCTCCGAACGGTAAGAACGGTAAGAATGGTAAGAATGATAACTCTTCTAACCAATCTTCCAACAGTATCTTAACAAAGCATTATTCCAATGAATCTAAGGGTAAGGCTAACACAACTGCTAAACCTAAGCTTACTCCATATGAAAAGGTAGCACAAGGAATTGTAAGAGGTTACATCACTTCGGACGAACAAAGCACTTATTCTAAGGAAGGTCGTTGTTTTCATTGTCACATTAAGGGTCACATAAAACGAACATGTCCTAAGCTTGAGCCGAATGAATCTAAAGAACCCACAGCACCCACTTAATCTGTCAATGCAATGAATGATAACACGATTGTGCCCAAAGTTTCTCAGGACCCTCCCATTGATGATTCTCTCATTAAATGTTATGGTCGTACGTCGGGGCACCGTTTTGTCATATTGTTTGATCCAGGTAGTATGCATGATGTGATCAGTTCCTCTCTTGTTGAGAGAGCCCGCCTCGAGGTTAGTCCGAGATCTCCTATCGAGGTCTCTGGCTTTCGTCCCGGTATGGACGCTCTCATCACAGAGGAATGCCTTGATGTGTTGTTTGCAATTCAACAGACTGCCTTCACTAGAAGATTTGTTGTTTCTCCTCTCTCAGGATGTGATATGATTTTGGGCATTCGATGGTTTCGTGAGACTAACGCTCTCATTGATTTTGAGGCTAACACTTTAACTCTCAATGCCAAAAGTGATTCTCCTACTATCTTTCATGGAATGGACACTGCTCCTTCTCCATCTCTCATTGCTAATATGCAGGACAAGGTTGAAAGGATTCGGGATAAGGAGATTCTCTCAGTCTCTCTTTCTCTACAATATGACACATAGGATTTGCATGATTATGAGAAGCATGATGATATGAAGGATAATGATTTGCATGATGATTTGGATGAAAAAGACAAGCATGATGAGTTGCATGAAGATGATGTGATTGTTCACAAGGATGATGTGTTAGTGGATGCTTTTGCTAGCGAAGCTAACCTCGTTGTAGATTCGAGCAGTCACGAAGATCTGATATGGGCTTTCTAGTCGAGGCCCAAAGAACCCTCCCAGGAAGTATTATGTGCTCGCATGATTGATACACACGCATTGTTCGAGTGTTTCATTCGTGACGGGTTCCTGTATTTTAGTCAGCATCGTTATGTGATTCCTTTTACTAGGCATGACATATTGTATGTTGAGCATGTTTCTATCATGGATGAGCACGAATGTATGCGGATTGTTCATGAAAAGTTGAAAAGTTTGTATGTAAGGAAGTCACATTCCATGTCTCTTCCTTCGCATGACACAGTTTCCAAACGAGCACATGATTGTATGAGCACCAAGCATGGGCATTTCCATTGTGATTTGCCACAGTTGATTGATTTTGATCAAACAGAAAAGATTCGATCTCATTGTTTGCATGTGGTTGATGAACGGTTTGTCACTCCATCTATTTGTTCATCTACATTGCATACACAGTCTTTAGCAAAGACAAGATTTTTTTCCTTCACTTGAGGTGGAATGGGTATGTTCATGGTTTTGTGTTGGAGATGGTTTCAGGAATTTTCAGCCATGGAGATTCTTGAAGACGAAAGAAGTAGGACTCTACACGAAGTTGAAGCAAGGAAGGAGATTCAGAAGACTTTGTGTCGCTTTCGGCGCAACCCAAAGAAGCAAGCGTTGCAGACCTTTATGAAGTTCAAGTACCGCACGACCCACACATCACAGTGGGCCGGCGAAGAGTCCCTTCCAAGATTCCGGATACTATTGGCGATCTCCCTCGACGCCATACAGTTCGGTACCAGTACCTCACTTTGAAAAGGAGAGGATGCCACGTGACACATCCAAACCTTATGTGTCAGTGGACAAGCTACACCACAGTAAGGTTCAGTCAGTTCAGTCAAGTCTAGATTAGCACTGATCTGGCACTTTTGTGAGTCTATTTGTAGACCGTGTATGCCCAGTCACTTAGCATAGATGCATATCCTCCGGTTGCACACAGCATGATCATCGGAATTCCCATCAGAATCCATTAGCATCAGTTGGGGAATTTTCTAGTGCATTCAGCCTATTTTCCTATTTATTGGTATTTTCACTTATTATTTTTAAGTGACTTTCCAACAAAAGTAGGTAGGGCAATTTTGCTAAGTTAATATATAAGCAAACCCAAGTTCACACTTTCTAGCAGAAGAGGCAGCAGGAGCTTCCCGCTCAACAGGTCACTCTCAGCAGTACCCCCAGAAGCCTGGCGTTTTGGCTTTGCATCATCACCTATACCACTGAGCCTAGCGTTTTGGATAAAGACCTCAGCCGGCGAGTCCTCTTGCAGTACCGCGGCAACACCAGATCTCCCGCATCCTTTCGCCCTTGCATCATCGCCAAGACCATAAGCATTGTAGCGTTTTGCTCACCAAACCTCAGCACCAACATCAGCAATTCAGCAAACTACTAACGCTAACAACTGCTGCCCATTGCAGCGTTTTCAGCATGGAATAGACCCCCAGATTCAGTGTTTTTAGCAGGTGCTGTCCAGCGTTTTTTCAGCCAAGCTAACCCACCCAAAAACTCAGCCTAAGAGCAGTGACTCCAGCGTTTTTCCTCAGTACATCAGCCCCGAATAAACCAATCAATTTCAGCCATGAAAACAGCCAGAAGCAGTCATTTTCAGCCACCAAGAAGACCATGAAAATCAGCAGATAAAAGTTCACAGATTTCAGCCATCAAGTCGCCGTCGTCATCGGCATAGTCACATTGCATACGCATTGTACACCTTTGTGCAATCAAAGTAGACTACTCTCGCCGACGAGAGTGGGGCCTTCGGAGGAGGGTTTTACAACCTCTCGGTGTTGTATCCCTTCTCTCTCCTTCTCTCAGTCTCATTCACTTGCATGCACAATATCCACTCACTTTGTTCGTGACCACAACACTGTGCAAGACGGAAAGCTCTCTCTTTCCCTAAAGAACTAAAAGGAACCTTGAGCAATAAAGATCACTAATCTTGAGAAAATACAACATTCATTCCTCTGCACCTTACAGACTGTTTGCACTTCAGTGTTCAGTGTGAACTAAGTGTTTAATTTGCGATTGCATGCTTTGTGAATGTACTGTCTTGTGGGGATGGTCATTGGCATGTCTGCTTGAAAGGTGAGAAAGGATATGAATCTGATAGTAGCGAGACATCCGCGAAAAGATTAGCACGGTCTGGATTTGATTGCTAAGTAAGTTACAATGATCATGATTTGCATCCAAGATCTCCGGGGAAATGTGATGTGATTGATTGGTGAGTGAAGTCTTTGTACAAGTGCTAGATGTGTGTAGTCTGGTACAAGGGTACAAAAAGTCGATGTTTATTGAGCTAGTTTTTTTTATCTTTCCTTTTCTTCCACGCTCGGCTGTTGCTCTGTAACTTTGTGGCTTATCTTCTCTAGTTCATCTTCTTAAGAATTCTGTCCAGCTCTTTCTGTGAGTACAGGTTCCGCTTTTTCTGCAGTCATCTGTCCTTTCAGCTTTCCTCCCGACCTGAGAGGAGAATCTGTCATGAGGCTGTGGCAACCACTAAGCTTAGTTGTTGGTTTCTTTTCCTTGATTTTTATTTAATTTTTGGGACCCTCTTTTTGAAGTCACAAATGGCCGAGACATTGTGTGGCTACTGTGAAATGGCTGATGGCCGAGAGTTTCACCCGTAGCCAGGTAGGACAGGTCGCCATGAGATTGTTTTTGCCAATGGGCACTGAAATACGAACAAAAGGGTGTCTAGGCTCATTTCAAAGTCATTAAGGCCCCTCGCTACACTTTATAAATCGGTGGGTACTAGGAATTAACTCAAAAAGAGGCAAATTGGACACATGGCGGCTCCGAATGCATTTTCCCAGTCCAATATGAAGAGGGGGCAGGCCCGCCCAAAATGAGAGAGGAGGGTGATTTTGGCTTCGTGAAGTGAACCAGTGTGGGGTGTAGGTGATTACAGCTTGAATAGAAAGCTTGCCTTCTCCCTTGTTTTATGTAGTGGGATGATTCCGCTCTCGTGTACCTCTCTCCCCCTTTGAATACAAAATTGTAATGCCCCGCTTGAGGGCTTTCCATATGTATGTACAGTTGTGTGGGTTCATGCGCGTATGCCGAGGCAAGAGCCTCTTGTCTAGGTACTGGATTAGCTAATTGCTAATCCCCCGTAGGTACAAATGAATTCAGAGAGATTTCACGTGAGAAATCTCGTCCGATTCAAAGGACAAGTAGCCCTACAGGTGTGGGAGTATGAAGGCTTGCTATGGATGCGACCGGCACTCAAAACAGAGCCCGAAACATTGAATTACAGCTGCTGTATATTTTTGCAGGTTTAGGGTTTTGACCCTAATTGATCCTTAATACCCCTAGGAGCTTCGGGTAAGCGTTGGGATCACTGTATAGGTGATCTGGTGCATTTTCAGGGCAGAAAACAAAGTATTCAGCGTGCTGCAGATTCTCGCCAGGTTTGGGAAAGTGTCCGTATGCGCTGGGAAAGTCACCTTTAGCATGGGGATTTTGTTTGTGAAGCCTCCTACTGTGGTTGTGTTACCGAAATCGGGCTAGAGTAGGCCATCTATAGCTCTGTAAAAGCGGGACAGCTCGAAGGAACTTGCAGGTTTTCTCCCAAGTTCTATAAGAATAAAGAAATACCGAAAGGGGCGCCAGTCTTTGGGGCCTACAAGGTGTCGCTGTCTGCTTGGGCCTACAAGTGTTAATTAAAGTCAACAGGTTTATTCGTGAAGTTTTCCTCTGTGTTGTAAAGTCAAGTAAAGTTTATCGAGTAAAGAATTGGGTGAAAGCTAAAGTCTACCGCCCTACGGGCCGGTTTCAAAATCAATGGCCTCTCGCTATCTCAAGTAAATCTCATCGGCTAATCCTTCAGGTGTTTCGCAAATCTTCGGTCTCTGGAGTACTTGATTAATCTTTTCACACATGTGTCAACCTGTAGTTGACGTTTGTACTCCGTTCTGGCAAAGTTTTCCGCCACGAATTTGTCCAAATCTTCATTCTTTTCTTCAGTTTTCGCGTCAGATTTCAACTTTTCTTTGCCTACCCACCGAGAGGTGTTCTCTCTGTCAGATTCTCCGCGAGATCCCATGTGTAATCTGGGGTTCTTTAAAGCTTATGCCCTGTAAGACAGAGCGATGAAGATGGGGCGTGCTCGATGCGTGATGAAGTAAGGGTGGGAGTGGCTAATAAACCCGGGGTTGCGGCACGAAGATTCTCACACATACATGCGGGGTTGGGACATGAAGATTCTTTCACATACAGATTATTAGCCGGGGTCTGGACACGAAAATTCTTTCATATAGGTCTCGATTGTTCTGTCATGTTCTATGTGTGCTGAAAAAGGATCAAATCCTTCATAGAAGAAGAATCTTTCTGAGCTCTGATACGAATGTAACATGCTTGGACACTCCAAATCAAATTGTTGGAGGAAAGTAAGAGCCTTCGTCTTGTCCTCGAATCCGCTAAAAGTATCAAACTTCACTACTACACCACCTTCTTTGTATGGTTTTGGCAATTCATGGGGAAGTGTCTACAACATGGGCATTGTAATAGGGATCATCGGTGCCCGCTGGCCATTGACATTTTCAGTCACCGGTTCCATATTTGCCTGTTGGTTGGAAAAACCAGCCATGCCAAAGAACCCCAAACTAGCCCTGATTGCACTAAAACACTTGCTGCATGCCAATGTTACAATACATGGGGTTTGGCACCATGTCCCATGTCACAAATTGCTGACGTGTCAAGCCACTAAAGAACGGAGCCAACATGCAGATCCCGGCCGAGGGGCCTAAACCCTAAGAAGAAGCAGAAGCAACAAAAGATGTTTTGTCAAGTTATAAAGTCTTGCCGAGTGGCCTATTTTTAAAGAAGAGTTACCTTCCGACCAATGGAATAGATCCCGGCCAAGGGGCCTAAAACCTAGAAGAAGAAGAAGAAACAAAAGGAATCCTCGACCAACTCATAGATCAGTGAGGACAGAGGGGCCTAAAAATCCTAAAAGTCAAAGAAAACTTGTTTAAAGCGCCCGAAAGTGGCCCAAACGAACTTAGACAAGTTTATAACCTCAAAATATGATGACGTGGCACTTGTAAGGACATCCTGGAATTAGCGGTGGATTTTTAGGAAAATCTCGAAATTGTAGGAAAGTGCTTTTTTGGGGTTAGCTTTTCATATTTGATGCTTTTAGGCTTTGGGCCTTCAAATATGAGCTTTAGGATCCCTCTCTAGTACTCTTCAGCGTGCAGATTGCAGAGGAGATGCTCCCCGACTGTTGTACTTTGCGAATCAGCAATATAAAGAAATACCGAAAGGGGCGCCAGCGTTTGGGGCCAATGCTGTCTTGGGATAGAACTCCGCCACTCCCCGTCTCGTGTTGTGCATCTCTTTCAGTTTGGTTGTTATTTAAAGTGCTTAAAGTTGTTCAGTTTGTTCTTTTCCGTTGGCACGTGGTGTCCGTCATCGTTACAGTGGTATCATAGCTTCAGGCGTGTGCTTTTCTGAAAGCATACTGGTCCTATCAAAGAGCAGACAGAGCAAGATGGCGCTTCCAGATTTTACGGAAAACTTTATGAAAGAAGCTTTGTGTCCGACCTCGGACTTATTAGCCACTTCCACCCTTACTCCATCGCGCATTGGGTGCGCTCTCGTCTTCATCGCTCTGTTTTACATGGCATAGGCCGTAAAGATCACTTGCAAGAGAAGGATCAAATTATTTTTTTAAGCCGTTGTTTTTTCTCAGAGGAAATGCCATGCAGTGGTGGATGTCTATAGCTACCAAGCTGCTCACTCCAAGGACTTGGCAAGCTTTCAAGAAAATTTTGCCCGAAGTTACATGCCTTCAGACATCTTCCTTCGGATTGCAGCTTCTGGTAGACGGGGTATCTTGAAAGGCTTGCCTTAGAAACCCTAGCAAATTACAACTTGAAATTTCTCGACATCTCTCAGCAGGTGTCTCTTCTCAAACCAACCTCGATGTTGACATTGCTTTTTAAGTTTGAATCTGTTTGGAGAGTTGTTTGGTGATCCTGTTTAGAAATTATTTGAAATGGATGGTATTTGTTTTGAACGTGTATTGGTGCCGATTTGAATTAATACTGGTTTCAATAGTTGGTGATCTACTCCCAGGTGTAGTAGTGAGAAATGTTGTTTTGGTATTGTTTGAACCTCGGAACAACGCACATGGGATGTTTGGGAGCGTTTCGTTGTATGTTGGAAAACCTTCGAACGACGCAGACGGGGTGTCTAGGGAGCGTTTGGTTGTATGCTTGAACCTCCAAAAGACGTAGACTGCGGTCTGGGGGGGGGGGGGTGTTTGGTTGTAAAAGGCCTCTATATCTCCCGGCCCGGACCTTGCTAGTTTATGCGGGAGGAGTAATGAGGGAATCGTTGAATAGCTCATGGCCCGGAAGTTGATGGTTATTTGCGGGGCGAGTGTTCATCGGTGACTTTATGTTTCTATGTCTTGTAACATGGATATGTGAGCATTTGTGTTGCATTGTGATGTGCCAACCACTGAATATATTCCTTATTGGATGAGATTCTTCTAAGAAGCCAGCGACCCAGGAAATCAAGAGCTCTGATATGGAATGAGGATATACTCCTTATCGGATGAGATTCTTCTTGGAAGCCAACGACCCAGGAAATCAAGAGCTCCGATTTCGAGCGAGAAAACTGGTTGTCCCTCGGAAAGACTCTCGGAAATTTTTGAGCTAACTTGAGTTGTTTTGCAGTTATGTTCTAATCGTGGACGATTACTCTCTTTCAAGAAGGGGGGATGTCACAAATTGCTGACGTGTCAAGCCACTAAAGAACAGAGCCAACCTGTAGATCCTAGCTGAGGGGCTTAAACCCTAAGAAGAAATAGCAAAAGAAGTAGAAGGAGCAAAAGATGTTTTACCAACTTATAAAGTCTTGCCATGTGGCCTATTTTTAAAGAAGAGTTCCCACCAAGTTCCAACCAATGGAATAGATCCCGGCCGAGGGGCCTAAAACCTAGAAGAAGAAGAAGAAACACAAGGAATCCTCGATCAACTAACAAATCAACGGCCAAGGGGCTTAAAAACCCTAAAAGTCAAAGAAAACTTGTTTAAAGCGCACGAAAATGGCCGAAACGAAGACAGACAAGTTTATTATCTCAAAATATGATGACATAGCACTTGTACGGACATCCCAGAATTTGCTGTATTTTTTTGGGGCCAGCTTTTCATATTTGATGCTTTAAGGCTTTGGGCCTTTAAACATGAGCCTTGGGGCCCTCTCTGACACTCTTCAGCGCGCAGATTGAAGAGGAGGTACTCCTCGGCTGTTGTACTTTGTTAATCAACAAGAATAAAGAAATATCGAAAAGGGCCCAAGCATTTGGGGCCAGTGCTCTGAACTCCGCCACTCCCCATCTCGTGTCGTGCATCTCTTTCAATTCAGTTGTTATTTGAGGTGCTTAAAGTTGTTCAATCTGCTGTTTTCTGTTGGCACGTGGTGCTCGTCACCGTTACACCGTGTATACCCCAAAGACTGTTCATGGCATGTACTGCTGGTTTCTAGGCGCATAACCAATCATGCTTTGAAGCACAGATCCACCCCCGAAATACCCAAGATGTATGTGGGTGGTGGAAAAACCTGACGCATAGCCTAGAAATTAGTTCCCTGTCCATTTAAACCAACATTTGGACTCCGAAAGGTGGCTGGTTGAATTGGTAAAGCCTGTGGAAGTAGTGTTCTAACCATTTGTTCGTGGACGGAAGGAATTTTCCTTGGAGCCCCAACTGACTCCGTAACATGCGAGTGCTCCGTGCCCTACTCGGATGCATAAGGGCCCTGGGCTTGAGCCTCAATGGGCTCTCCTGCATGAGAAAGTTGCCTTGTCTGCTATGACACTGGTGGCGCTTTCAGAAATTTCATAAACCTAGGATTTTGCACCAACCGAGAAAACACATTCATAGCAGCAACCAATTCTGTCCAGAATGCATCCTCTTCTAGTTGCCAGTCATAAACCCTTGCACTTGTAGAGCATTCACATCAACAAAAGGCACAAACAAAGGTGACTGTGAACTCTCGCCAACCTCGAACACCGGAGGTACAACCAGTCTATGCTGCGAAGAGGAACCCTCTTCCTGGCGTCATTTGTCTTGTTAGCCATAATGTAATTCCAAGTTCTTGTGCTTTGTGTCTTCGCCAAAAACCAACCAAGGCTCACTCTTTAAGGAAAGGGTGATTCTGTCTTAGCAACGAATCCATGAAACCGGCCCCAAAGACTGGCATCCCTTTTGCTATTTCTTTATTCTTATTGCACTTGAGCAAACCTGTAAAATTCTACAAGCTGTCCCACTTCTATCAAGCTGAAATTCCCCTACTCTAATCCAATTTCGGCAGCATAACCACAATAGAAGTCTCCACGAACAAAATCAAAAGTAAACAGTGACTTTCCACGCACATCAGAGCTCTTTACAAAACTTGTCGAGAAATTACAGCACGTTGAAATCTTTGTTTTTGGCCTCCAATATGCACCATATCACCTGTTCGGTGATTCCCTAGCTTCCTCGAAGCTCCTAAACCTGTAGGCATCAAAACTGGCCAAACCCTAAACGTGCAAAAAATTACAATAAGCTGTAATTCTCTGTTTTGCACTCCGATTTGTGTGCCGATCACTCCTGTGAGTAGCCCTCGAGCTCCTGCACCTGTAGGGTCACTTGCCCTTTGAGATTCCTCGCGGGAGATCTCTCCAAGTTGTCCTTTAGAGGCTCCTCTGGCGATATCTTGTAGTTTAGGTGTGAAACCCTAAAGTTGCAGAAAAACACAGTAGGCTGTAATTTTCTGTTTCGCATCATTTAACAGGCCTACGCGTGTCTCAGAAGCTCCGGCTCACAATGGGACAGTTCCCTTGTAAATTGCACGAGTTTTCACGCGAGAAAACTTCGCATTCCTTTGCGATGGAACTGTGCGTACCTGCGGGGGATTAGCAATTAGCTAATCCGGTTCTTGTACAAAAGGCTCTTGCCTTGGCAAACACGCATAAAACCCTCAGAATTGTACATGGTCATCTGAGAAGCCCAGCTAGAAGGGCATTACCATATGTGCAAAGGGGGGAGAGAGATGCATGAGAGCAAATCATCTTGCTACATGAGACAAGGGAGAAGGCAAGCTTTCCATTAAAGGTGTAGAACGTGAAAATCCACCACAAAGCTGAAATATCAGCTTTTTCAGCCTCATATTGGGCGCACCCCTCTTGGATGAGACCTTCTGGAGTGAGAGTTGACCTGCACTGTAGGTTGCTCTCCTACTGCCATGTGTCCAGTTTGCTCCTTTTGGATTAATTCCTGGTACCCACCAACTTATAAAGTCCTTCCGAGGGGCGTAAATGACTTTAATTGAGCCTAACCACTTTTTTACCAGTCGGATTCCAGATCTTGTGGCTGCCTTGCCTTGACTCTTGCGGGTGAAACTCTCGGCCAATGGCAGTTTCACACTGGCCATGCAATGTCCGGGCATTTGTGATTTTAACAGGAGGGTCCCAAAAATTAAATAAAAATTAAGGGAAAGAAACCAACAAATATATATAGTGGTTGTCATTGTCTCGTGACAAAGAGAGAGCCCTCTAGTTTATCTTAAAACCTTCCTACTGCTTCTGCATCGCATCTAAGCTGAAACCAAGATTGTTGGATTTCAGTGCAACCAGTCTGCTCCAAATAAGCATGTGCTTGTTATGTAAATTGGTTTGGAATTTTCTTTCCGTGGATCCTATAAGCTGCTTACTGTCTTCTTTTTAGGTGATGGAGATGAATAAGAACAATCGAGAAGAGCGAACACCTTTTGCCATAATACCAGATGTGATGATGCATCTGCTGCGAGTGCAGAGGCTTCATGCCAGGAGGCATGGACGTTCCAGTGAAGATGGCATGAGAGCCCATGATGATGACAGTGGTGGCATAAGGGTCGAGGATGGTGAGAGCGATTCTTCGTCTGATGATGGCTCTCAAGAATGTATAATCAGCTGACAGCATGAGAGGTTTGGGGCCTGATTTGTCACAGAAGAAAGTGCCCTCTTGTAATTGTCCTCTTACCTGCTGCATCTACTTTTCTATCAAATTGTTGCACCTTACCTGCAGGAGATGCTTATGTGATTCATAGGGGATACATCTGCTGGAAGAAGACTGTGTTTTCCCTCGCCTTAACTAGCAATTCCTCAATCTTAACATTTGCTAAATGTATCAGTTTCACCAGCCCACGGCCTGTTCCTAATTCCTTGTTGGTATCCTTCAGGAATGAGTGCTCCTTTGTGTATAGTTTTATAGCCGAAGACACATGCTTATCACTATTACTCAAGGTCAAGTTTGAAGGACATAACACCAGTCCTATCTATATGGTATGACCTAGTTTTGGATGGAAAGTGGTAGCCATCAATATATTGCGCTTATTTTAGGCTGGTGACTGAAATTCGGTACGCCATTTTAAAGAAAGCTGTAGATTTGTCTAACCTTGATTATGAGAGCACATGGAAACAGAGTAAAGTGAATCTATCCAGGTCAAGACTTGGAAAACGACTATTCAAAGGGGATTCAAAGCTGACTTTGGTTGATTCTATTCTTTAGCTTTTCCGTGTTATAGCTATATAATCACTTGGAGACCACCTCTCTCACATGTTTCATCATGAGTAGACTTGGATAATTTCTAGCTTGTACATTATAATGTCTAATGGTGCTTAACACATGGTATCGTCACTTACGGTCTCCACGGTTTCAAAAATAACAAGCATTGCAAAAGTGAAGGGTGTGTAGGAGATGAAAAGCCTCACTCTATATGAAGAGGGTGCCTCGCATATACACAAGCCTCTACCTTGGTTTTCTTTTCCTTGAATTTGGGGTAAGCCATTCTCTCTCTCTTTTACCTCTCTCTTTGTGTGTTTACCATCGTTGACTTGCATATAATTTTACTTCAGCCTACCAAGACAGATATTTATAAGGATTCTTGAGACAAACACTAGATTTCACATTTTTTTCTGAATTTATCTAAACAATTGTAGGTTGACTGTACAACCTCTTTCTATATAACATTATGACAAACATGATTCATCTGAAGTTGCTATGCTATTGTGTATATGGTCTACTTTTTTTCCCTTACAAAGATCATAATTTCTCTTGTGACATATTCTTCATGACGAGCGACAAAAAAGTTAGTCATCTTCCAGTGGTCCTTGTTTTAGTGGCACGCCAGCTAGGTTTCCCTAACTTGGACACTTTACAATGGACAATGCACCTCAACTGTTGTACTAGGTTGCATAGTCTCTCCACTAGTGAGAACCATTCCACTTTCTCCTACCAGCCCTAACCTCTTTGGCTCTATTTGAGGATAGCTCAACTTCAATGTTAAACACCCATCCTTTTCCCCTATCCACTTATCATAGCATGCCTTTGCATCCATAGTAGTCAAGGAAATGCATAGCTCTACACACACTCCTCTTACCCATACATTTGGCATGAGAAGAGGACATGGACAAATGAAAGGACGGTATGGACACATTGTAATTGTAGCACCCAAAGTTGAGGACATGGTCGAGCTTGAAACTCTCCTTTCAAGCGTCCTAGCAATGGTGGGTCCAACCCTTGGCTCATAGTGGCTAGCCCTTGGCTTGCTATCCTTATGTAAGAGGTTTTCACTTTCACTTAGAACTACTTGGATCATGATCATGATATTGGGAACTTTGATTGTTCAAGTTTTTCTTCTCTAGTTGAAAGCTATGATTAGTTTCAAGTTATAGGGATTTTTTGACGGGAACCCATCTTACACATGGTAACATAACTAGGTTTTAAACAAGATAACCAATAGAATTCGAAGCCTTGCACCTATTTCTTGGTTTGATGATTAGGTTGCACATCTTGAAGTGACCAATGATATGCCCAAACTACTCAGCTAGGAGACTCTTTGAAATTTATAGTACGAGAGGAATCCAAGGAGGTACAAGCACTGCCTCTCATCGGCTTCCAAAGGGATACATAACATAGGGATTCCCTCCCACGGCGAGTATATTTACGCACTCTCTTTTATTGCCACAATGCAAACGTTTGTATATTTTAAACATCGAAAGAACTTAGGGTTGTTCACACTTTATTTTCTAGGTCCTTTAAATCCAAGGAAACATCAGTCATCCGTCGCAGGTCCACAAGTTTAAAGGTGCAACTTGTCTATGATTATGTTTCCAAGGACGAGGATCCTCTGCTAGGGGTTGCAAACCCGGAAGAGTAGCTGCTATACATGTTGAAGAAGCCACTCATGAAGATGAAGAGGAGGAACGATTTCAAATTCATGCAGCTATTGAGAACCAAGGGAGAAACAAACGGTACTCTATATTGAAGCTCCAAGTGGTTACTACTAGAAGCATGTAAATTTTTTGGTTGATTCTAGAAGACTCATTCTTTTTCCCAAGTTGTCTACATTAGTTGAATTTAGGCCTTCTAGGAAGATGTCCATCTTACTAGCAAGTGGAGAGGAAATTGTGACAAAATGAGCAGTGGGTGAAGCTCATTTGGGCTTGATGAGAACCCCACAAAATGCAAATTTTTTGTCTTACCTTTAGGTATCCATGATTGAATCCTAGGCATGGATTGGTTGAGGCCACAACCGAACTTGGTTACATGAATAGAATTGACCCAAAGGTTATCTAGAAGGGGTATACACCACAAAATCGATTCCATATAAGAAGACAATCCAATCGCTAAGTGAACTTCAAGATGAAATCTTGGAAGCCATAGAGCTCAAAGAAAAGCTTTGACTGTTAGTTCAGTAAGGAATCATTCGACCTAGTGTTTTAGCATGGGGTACCCCACTCCTCCTTCAATAGAAAGAGGACAATACTCTTAGGTTGTGCCTTGATTATCAAGATTAAAATTGTTCAAGAATTAAAAACAACTAGGCCATCGCAAGGATTGATAAACTGCTAGACTATCTATATGGGTCAAAATTCTTCACGAAAATTGATCTCAAGATTGGATATTACCAGAAAGGACTAAGATTAGAAAATATATCCAAAAAAAGTTTTAGTTCTATGTAAGCACATTACAGATTTACAACAATGTCCTTTTGGTTGACAAATGTTCTTGCTATCTTCAATCAATTGTTTTGCAGTAAGCAGCTAGACAAATGTGTCTAGTCATCTTTGACGACATCCCCATCTACTCTAAGGATGAAGTGGAGCATGAACATCATGGCGGAGAAGTCCTAGAATTTTTGCAAGAACACAAGCTCTTATGCCAAGAAAACAAGTGCACTTCCTTTGCCAAGGAATTGATTATCTTGGTATCATGTATCAAATGAGGGTATATCTCTTGATCCAACCAAGGTCAAGGATATGGGGCATTGGCGTCAACTAAGGAACATAGGGAGATTTGTGGATTTCTTGGAATTCTAGCTATTACAGGATATATATGAATTATATAAATATTGATGCTATTATAAGATATTATGAAGGATTATATCAATATTGACGCTCCCTTGATCAAACTCCTTAAAACATAATAGCAAGGTGACATGAAGCAAAGAGAAAAACCATAGTCTTGACAAGCTTAAGGTAGCATTAACAACTACACCAATACTAGAGTTGCACAACTTTGAGGTGTCATTGCTAGAAGTGGAGTGGCAAGTGGACGAGTATGCCAATAGGAATTGGGATTTGTAGCATACACTTCAAGGAAGTGAAAGGACTATGAGAAGAATTAGGCCATTGATGACCTTGAGTTGCGAGCAATAACCCATGCCCTAAAGTTTTGGAGACATTACTCAGGAAGAGATTTGTGATCACATAACTTGACTTGAACATGAGGCAAATATTATTGACAGTCACCCTTGCATATCATAATTTTGAGATTACATATGTAAAGAGAAAGATATTGTGGTATCAAAGGAGAAAGTCCTATCTCAGAGCCATCTCCATGTCACGCTAGCCTCTATTGCATATATTAAAAAACAAAATCCCGAAGGATGAGATCTTTAACAAATTGTTTAAATCATGTCCTAAGGAAGCCATTCAGAAAATAAGAAGAGGATCATACATAGGTACTCTCTCTTAGATGGATGCCTACACCATCTTGATACCCAACTATACAGATTTCAAGCAGAAAAACCTTGTTCAAGGTCATGATGCTCCTTCAAAGGTCGTCTTGTTGTGTTCAAAGGAGTTCTTCTTGTCCAAGATTGAAAGATATGTACTGAGATATATAACCCAATGCCTATCTATCCTCAAAAAAACTAAAGCTGAAAGGGTCAAGCTACTTGGCAAGTTGCAACTATTGGAAATCCCACACATGAATGGGAATGTATTGTTGGGATATGCATTCTCCACTTCTAGGGGAACCTATATTATGCTAATATAAGGGCATGTTTTATTACTCTTTGTATTATCGCCACCACTCATCATCCTCGCTATGTCACCCATATCACTCTCTCTATTTTCCTCACTATGTTTATTTAGTGGTTTGTTCCATATTGTCTTGTGCCTCTCTCACAATTCTAACATGGTATCAAAACAAGCTCGATGACCTAGTCGTATCTATTCGTTTTTCTTTCTTTGCCTCATGTAAATGATATTAGTAATATATTCTCTTTGACGTCGGATAGTCTTTTTTAAAATAAAGGTTTGTTTTTCTTCTCTTGAGTGCTCAAGGTATAGACAAAGAGGTCATCATACAGAGGGGGTTTCCCTCCTTCTTTCACTTTCACTTTCTCTTCTCAAGTCCTTGGGATGTCCCCATTGCCTCGTCGCCCTCATCCTCTTGTACTCTCATCACTATATTCACACAAGTGCTCCAAATCAAGGCAACTTGCACACCATCTTTTGGATACTCTCTACTAGTGCTCTTATCTCCTAGCGCTTCCTCTTGCTACACTCACAAGTGCTTGAGCTTTACAAAGAAGCTCTCTAGTCAATGTTCTTCTTTTAACTATGTAATGTGATTACAAAGAGTGATTTGATAATTTAGAACCTTTCAAAAGGTTGCAATATTTAAGGGTTTGAGCGCACCATTCAAAATGGTCTTCTCTATTCCAAGTGAAGATTCAATGACATCTATGGATTGTTCATTGGGCAACGAAGAAGCCCACCATTTCCATCATGTAGATAAACTTAAACCAAGACAAGGTCAAGAGGAGATCTAACCCAAATTATGGAAAAGGAATTTGGAACATGGTACTATTTCTACTATACCTTGAGACCTCATCCCATGATGCTTCGACTTGGTGGTTGGACTAGGGCTAGAACCATTATTAGCCTCTCACATGAAATATGATTTTGGTGTTCATGACAATCTTCTCAAAACATACAAGACATATGTCACAATCTTCATTAGGTTCTCTTGACTATTGGTCAAGTTTGATTAAAATATGTAAAAGTTCTGTTTTATATTTGCATCAACATGAGTAATCAAAGCTTTTTCTCCATGTGGATTTTACCTTTACTCTATACATAAGCATCTAATCTATAAAGGGTTCACACATTGCCTATGCTTTTTGGTATGTGGTAAGAGTGCCCTATGTATTATCCTCCTTAGTAATCCCTTCGTCCTTTGATCATCAACCTGGTTTTCCTTGAGGGGGTACTTCTTGCTCTTTGGTGAAAGGGGGAATGTTATGCCGTTTTTCTGAGGTCATGCGTACTCAACCTTTGAGCCATGAGATACATGCCTATGAGTCATGACGACATTTTTTCAACCTTTGAGTATGCATGGTAGTCTCCTTTGAGCCACCTTTGACCCTATCAAATGTTTGCTACCATATTCTACCTCTTTTGAGTAGTCTTATGTTTTTTGTTTGAGTGTTATTCCATAATCTAGTTCCACTAATGAGATGAAGGGGGGAATTGTTTGCATAGGCCTTCTGCACTGGGTGGGAACCTACTCTAGGCTAAGCATGCTTCTACTCGACACAATCAATGATTTTAAAAGCCTTTACCTAAAGCTATATAAGATCCTCTTCCCTGAGTCATTGTATTATCTCCATCAGTTATCATTCTCACTATCTCACCACTATCACTATTCCCTTTTTCCCTCATTCCTTGTATTAGCTTCATCATGTTTATTTAGTTTTTTGTTCCATCTTCTCTCGTGTCTCTCTCATTTTCTAACATGTACTATCAATAGATCTTGTGGGTGGTATTGTTTAGGTGCCATGGCTAAACTAATAGTAAGATAGAGAGAGTTGAAGAGTAGAGAGAGTGACACACACGAGCTAGAAGATACAAAGAAAAATACAAAATTGTTATTTCATAGTCTTTTGTAGGCTTCTCTATAAGAGATTTTAGAAGATTTTATTTGGGGATATAAGATTCATGACAAACATACATGGATTGTATTCTTCTCTTGCTATAAAAGAGGTTTGCAAACATCATGGATGACCACATGAAAAGAAAAAGGTTCATGACAAACATACATGGACTGTATTCTTCTCTTGTTGTAAAAGAGGTTTGCAAACATCATGGATGACCACATGAATAGAAAAAGGAGGATTCCACATGGAACATGTTGGGCTTGCCCGACTTTAGGTGTGTTATGACAGTCACTTAATAATGTGGTTCTACATTTTTAGTTGATGGGATCTCTCAGATACATCGTGGTGGTTCTCTTTAGGTTTGACAATTTCTAGGATACATCATTGCGATGCTCATAAGATTCAACACATAGCGTTTTGCTCGGATACATACATCACATAAGAGAAGACCGAGGAGGGAATTTCTGACCTCCAACCTTTCATCTAAGGCATTGTCTAGTTTCATAGACAACATGGTTTATATTGCATGGTACATCTCTGATACACACTTCTATGGACAATATATGTGGCATATATAACATGTTGAATATTGAATGGTACATCTTAGATACACACTTCTATGGATAATAAATGTGGCATACATAACGTGCTTAACCTCGTATGATAGGTAGAAAATTGCTTCCTTTTGATGACATAAAAACTCGACTGAGCTTTCCTCTCTGTGAGTGTGTAGTGTGCGGATGCGGTGCGGTGTGCGTGTGGAAAGGGGGTAAGGAGAGAGTAGACCGCTGTGTGGATGGAGTAGGGCTCATAATGAGCTACTCCTTATTGTTGTATATATGTACACACAATAAGGTGAGTAGTGGGAGGGCGCCCATAGCCTGTGCGGTTGGACAAGGCACATACGCCTTTACCCCAACAATCTCTTGCTTAAAGATGAATGTGCCGATAACTGGGTCCTACTAGCTAAACTACTAATATGTACAAGAAAACATGTGAGAAACTGTCAATCTACGTCCATTGGCTCGCTCAATCGATCTACATGCAGTCATATCGTCTCTAGGGATAGGCGAGCGTGCATACCCATGCTAGTGCCTGCATGTAAATCCTGCAGACAAATCTGTATGGTTTGCAAAACTCCACTATGCATCATGCTAGTGTCAGTCGCCGTACGACTGACAAAAACCCTATTGCAAATCGTACATGAGACACCCGAGCGCTGGCAAAATTTGCACAATCCTGGCTATCCTAGCCTCCCTTGCGCTATCTGCATGTATTGCATCATCATGACTACCCATCGCGTATGGATGTGTCAACGTCGACACTAGGATGGCTACGTCTTTCTCACCCATAGACGGAATTGTGCGTTCTGGAACCAACTCATCACCCTCTAGCATGAGCATATCAAAGAACTCCATGTCTGTCACCTCTACCTGTGTCTCTAGGGAGTAGATCCACTCTACCTCTGCATGTAGACACTCTGAAAACACCTGCTGTGTCTCACTAGAGAAATGTCGCTATACCTCTATCTCTACATAGTCTACTGGCACGTCCTGTATAACTAAATGCTTTGTCTAGTGAGCATGGTGGAGCTCACCTGTGCGAAGGAGACACGTCTCATCTCTTGCTCAAAGCATGCCAACAACCAACGGAGACCATGCCATCTCAAACTTCAAGAGACATGTATAGGATATACCAAGCTCTTACGGGCTCCTCTGGCAATCACTAATAAACCGCAATGCATCTGGAAATATTGCTCGCTAAGAAGTATCTGACACCCACAACCGTCTGACTAAGATCAAACTTTGTCTCAGCTGAGGAACATAGCGCACATGTCGCGACGTATATGATGCACCATTGGGCAATGAAAAGTGAACATCTCCTGCACCTACAATGTCAAACGCCGAACCATCGACGAAGTGCACACTGCCAAAGCTCCCACTAGAGAAGGTGCTAAACCAGTAAGGACATGTGGTGTGACGTGGAATACTGCATCCTCATCTAGAAACCAACGTAGATAAGTGTCACCTCTGAAAGACATGGAACACCAAATGAAAATGTGACATCACCGTCACTAGCATATAAAGCCACCACTCTAGCATGTGTCAAAACCATATCTACATCTCGCATATGTCTTCGCTGCTGTCTCATACATCCAAAACAACGACATCTAATGTGCCCTGTGTGACCATAATGCCAACATTTCATATATCGGCAACTACAAGACCGTCGTCTCTCACGAGTCATCACTGTAGACTCTAAACTCTCGCACATGTTTGCAACCATAAGTAAATGTGAAGAAACTATGGTGAGAAAACCTGAGAGAAGATTGGTAACAAAGTGGGAGATAACCATGCCAAAACTTGTAACAAAGTGAGAGATAACTCGACCACTACACAATCATGGAAACCATGATTAAACACATCAAAATCAATGCTCACATATGCATAAATCAGCTCCACAATCTGCTATATCTGCAAGGATACAATCTGGGACAAATAGCTCAGCCGAACGTAAAGTGCATAGCCATATATGCAAGTAGTGAGTAAACTAGCTCAAAACACATCCCACAAGAGAAACTTCCTACAAAAATCTGTGAAAAACCTATGAAACCTGTAGGCTCAAAGTTTGTAGCTACACAACCATATGTAACTCTCACTTTTGCTAGAGTGTGTACAAGAACAGTGGTCCGTGTCCAAGCTGACAAAAATATGTCAAAGTGGTTGTGAAACTCAACCACTAAACCATGAGAGAGTAAAATTGCGAATACCCATGAAACATGTCGAGCATCTGGAAAAAACCTGACAGAGTTTCCCCTGAAAACTGAGTGAAAACTCAAAAATCTCACCAATACCGCATGAAGCATAGATAATTTTCAATGTCTCAGTAAATAGATCCACAACTGGTATACATGCACTGCCAAAACTGTGGCAAATTGGCTCACTCTTGAACGAGTGGCTCTATGGACGCGTACCTATCCACTATTACAAGTGTAGTTTTAAGTGCAACATTCAAGATACCTGAAAATGTTAATTATTCATGCATTTCCATGCAACCACAACGGAAACTAGATAATGATTTAGAGATTTTTCCATTAAGCAAGAGTTGTTTAGAGGAGAATTTTGACAAGGGCCAGCTGAATAACTACTAACTTCCATAGGACAACCCGGGTATTTATGACTATTTAGGCATTAGGCACTTGTGTAACAATGTCCCTAAGGTTCAGAACTCGACCCTAGTTACAACCAAAAAGTAAGTACAAAGTAAATACCGACACAGATATGTCAGGCACTAACACCTGGCACACCCGATGGGCAATGTTTGTCAACAAATATTGTGAGAACCCATCCCTTGAACAAAAAAATCAAAATGAAAATGATCCTCTGCATCAATCTGCTGCTCCTTTGCATCTACACCTTCAACATCAGTTGTCCTGCTAAACTCCCCAATGTCTGCATCCAGTTCAACTTTAGTTCCCTCCAGTAGCTCTAGTAGTCTTCTTACTTGGCATGCCCTCAACAATATTCAATAGTTGGTCTTGAACTTGCTGTTGTTCACCTGCATTGCCTGCTTCTACAACTGCAACTATACCTACATCTTCAGTCAACTGCATATGAACTTCACTCTGCATTTTATCCAACATTCTAGCACATCCATTTGGTCAAGTTGATTATGTGCCTGCTACTCCAACTACTTCTCCAACTGCTTCAATTCATCATATTGCTTTTGCAATAGAAAATTTGTCTCCTTTGCTTCTTCCTCTGCAAAAGCCTGACAGGGCTTATTGACCAGATCATACATCCTGATTTTGATATGCTCCGCTCCCAAACTCCCTTCATGTACTCCATTATTTTAGTTTTCATTTTCTCTACATCTCCTGAGTTTAGTACCAGCCTTCAACATCCAATTCTTCTTCTGACATCTGTGGAATCTCTCCTCCACATTCTATACGCAGTAACTCTGCTTAGCAACACCATGTTACCGCTTTCTAGGGTAGCATTCAAACTAGCCATTTCAATCAATTGTTCTTGCATCACTTGAAACCACTCATCTCTCCACTGACTAATGTTAGCTGAATTTTTTTCTCTAGTTACTACCACCTGCTTGTAGTAGGCTAACTCTTGTTGCTTCAGTTCATGGCTCTCAGTCAGCTCCTTGACCTTCTCCTACAAAGCTACCACCTCACTTTGTTTTTTTTTTAATCCTTCAAGGCTCCCTCTTTTATCTGCTTCTACTCACTATTTTCTCTACTCAACAATGTAAAGTCCATGGACTATTATTCCACATATTCCTGTTGCATGCTTTGGAGATCTTCAATTTTGCTTTGTAGCTCTTGGTTTGTTTCCTTTATTTTTGCTACTTCTGCTTTGGCTTCTTCTAAGTTCAACTCTTTGATGTTGTTGAGAGCCCTTTGAAAATGGATCTACAGTTTGATATGTTCGAGATGTTCATCAATGTCAAACGAGTGGACTATCTTCTTTCTAGATTCCTCTATTATTGCTTGTGAGCGAAGCGACATCAGGTTCTTGTCTGATGTGGGCGGTCTGCTGGATGTGCCCGCTTCTTCATTTTTATTTTGTGTCTCATCTTTAGTCTTTTATTGTGCTTGCTCTTGTGCTGCTGGTGGGTCTAGATTCTTCTTTTCTTAGTCCTTGATCTTTCCTTTGTCCTCGTGGTTTCCTTCGCACTTGCTTTGATGTTGTCTTCGGTGCGTCTGTCTCCTGCTTGTTGGTCTCTTTGTTTTCGAATTGTTCATTATATTCTTGAGTCGAAGGAGGGGTGGTTGGTTGGTTTGACATGGGTGGAATATTATCTGTAGGTGTGTATTAAGGTTCCACACCACCCTCCTCTCCGATTTTTTCCTCTTCACCCTGGTCTTTACCCTCTTCTAAGATTGTGAGGATTCGTTTGATGATCGAGATCATCGACTTTCTGCCTCTTAGATTCTTGATGTGCTCTTTGGGTGGCTTTTCACTTGAGCTCCCTTTGAATACATTACCACATGTTGTTGGCAATCTCCAAGTTTGCTTTGGGAGTTCTTCTTTTGTATTGCTTGATTTGTTCTAATCTCTTTGCCTTTCACTGCTCCAGCGGTTTGTCTTCGTCGTCTTCTCCTTTGTGATTTTCATTCGCTCCTAAATTTCTATTTTCTTCAGCTATCTTTTGACGTCTTTCTATCCTCAGTTTCTGAGTTTCCTCCATTGTTCTTTGTGTCTGAGAGATGGGGATTTGATCTCTCTTCTTGGGTGACTTTTCCTTGATATAGACATATGGGATTTTGAATTCACCGTCTTTCTTGTCATCTTGTTCTTCATTATCATTATCTTGATATGATGTTTGAAATTCTAATAGAGTGTCTCTGTTTCTTCTTTTGATTTCCACACTTAGATGGATGTCCGACTCTATCTCCTCAGTCTTTGTGGCCAATATCTCTAGGCACAGAACTTCGCCGGGCCAGTGACAATCTATTGTGATCTGTGAATTGTTTTGAAGTGGTTATTTGGTGCTGTCGTGGTTGATTCTTGACTTGGAGTGTCCAAGTCTGTTACAGATTGTGAGTGGTTATAGCCTGAAAATCCATCGAGAAAGTTGTAGGCTTCCTTTCTAGCCACTCTTTTGATAACGTAGTCGGTAATGGGAAAGGGATAGTTGTCGTGGATTGTAGCAGTGTTCACCTGTTTGAGATTTTGAGATTTATGCATACTTGTAATTTACCAATTTTTTTTGTACCACTACAATTGGTGACAACCATTCCGTGTGTTCGATCTCATCGATAAACTCTGCCTTTTTTAGCTTGTATATCTCTTCTTTGATTTTTTTCACAAATGTTTCATTGTAAGTGTAGGCACGTTGTTGGAGTGGTTTAGCATCACTTTTGAAGGGGTATTGTGCGCTGGAAAATGCTCCGATCCATCCCTTTCAGATCTTTGTATGACTAGCCAAACACATCTTTATATTGTTTGAGGGTAGCTGTCAACAATTGTTTCTCTTCCTCGGTAAGATCTGTGGCTATGTAAACTAGTCTCAGTTCTTCCCTTGGTTCTGGCAAATCAATCTTCTTTGCATTTTCAGGCCCATCGTATGATGTTCATGGTTCTTTAAGATCTCGCATTGGTTGTTCTACCACAATACGCTGGTCCTTAATTGTGTTTTTATTGTAATAAAAGGGTGTATCAAATTTTGTTTTCTAAACCTCTTTTAATATCCGTTTTAACTTCTAATATTTGCTTTTGCATTCCATTTTTGACATTGTCGGTGGTTTTTCAGTCTTATCTTTCAGTTGTTTTTTGCTTTGTTTCTTGGAGTTCGTTCGAAAACTTGTCAACTTGAAGGACTTTCTTGTGATTTTGTCCTAGACACAATCATCTGCTTCCACGAGCATGAGATATTGCATTTTGGTCTCATCAACTTTCACAAAAGTTTCTCAATTTGTTGTTTCTTAGTTTGTCTTATCTCTGATATCTCTTTTGTCTCCGTTTTTTTGGTTAAAATCTTGTAGAAAATTGACTCATCTTGTTTTGTTACATTTTTGTTTTCAGAGCCACTTGAAAGTTTTTCTTGCGCATCGTTTCCTAAATCATCGCTCCTCAAATCATGGTATTCATCCTCATCATCGTCCCATCATCGTGTGAAATATCCCGTATAAAAACTTCGTCCACTATCTATTTACAATCGCTTGTCTCTATCGTTTCAGATATGGTCTTGGTTTCCTAGACATCGGTCTTATGTCATAACCATCTTTGTTGCAAAACGTCATATTGGTTACCTCATTTACACAAACAACTCCTCTGGAAATGGTTCCTTCATGTAGTGTTGTCTTCTACTAAACGCTCTAGAATGCAATCCTCCTTTCTAAGATTCCCACATTCCAACGCTCCACACATCCAAATATGAGCATCTTTAACTGTGTTTCGTCATCCGTAGTGACAACAAAGTCTTCTATCAGAGTTTGGTTTACGTCTCTATAATTATGGTCTTTGGTGTTAACCTTGGTTATGATTCCCTTGTGTCGTAAATAGAGATGGTCATAGATCCAGTCTTGAACCATCTTAAGTTGATGTATAAAGGGTCTCCCCAAAATAACTTCAAAATTGTTGTATTTTTTGAAATCTACAACTGCAAATGTATGTTTGTATTCTATACCGCATGAGGACACTATCACTTGTTCCAACATTCCGAAGGATCTCTCCACATACCCGTCGGCTAATTGCAATTTCATGTGCGTTTTTTTGAGAGTTGGTATTTCCCATCTCTCCCAAATCCCTTTTGTAGTGATTTCTATTCTGGCCCCACTATAAGTAGCACTATCGTCTTTACTCCTTTGTATTCCTGGGATAAGGTGGTGTTTCCTTCTTCTCCTTTGCAATAATCACCTACCTTATTCACTGGGAGAGGTTCTGCTTTTGGTTTCTCAGGATGATTTGTTTTTTTATTTCTTCCACAAGGTCATCTTTTGGATGGATCTTCACTCCCCTAATTCCTAGGTTTTTGCCCATTTGTCCCCATAAGTATGGTTTGATTTTCAAAAGTTCCATGAGAGTGATTGTAAACCTTATAGGATAAGACAATAGATCATGCAAGCTCTTTGTATCCGTCACCCGTGGAATAGAATTTCATTGTGATGGCACAATCCAAGTTACAGCTAAAGATTGTGCTTATTATAGTGCAAAAGAAAAACCTGTCTATCAATGACTATTCATTGAGGATATATAATATATGTGAATCCCTTGCATAAATTGCTGTTACATTTGATGATGATGATAAAGTTGAAGTATGTATACGAGCATTGGGTCCAGAATACATATAGTTTAAGACTAAAATGCATCTTTGAGAAAATGTTTCCATGTTTACAGATTTTGTGTTCTTACTAATGATGCAAGAAAAGGAACTTGAGAAAGACTCCTCTACACAAGGAAAGCTTAAGAATGTCAATCTTTGCTACAAGGTTTTGTGTATAGCATAAGGGACTTTTAACACTATCTCCTACAACCTCATCAATGAAGAACAATTGAAGGATGACAGGGTGATTTTGGTGATGGGGTGTGTGGGATATAATCTACCATCTATCCATAAGTCAATGTGCTTCTTTCCTCTGATCTTAGGAGGTTCAAAAACCCTACTTATTTTCAAAAGCGAGCATATGCATCTTCCCAATCAACATAAAGATGATAGATACGTCTCGTAGTAGGATTTGTGAATACAATAGCAATGCCAAAGCTTGGATATGGGGAAGAAGATGATGGGATTGGATATGGTGCAAAAGGCTTGCAATGCAGATATCACAACGTAAAGCTCCTCAAGGCTAACGCAATGATGCTCTTGGTTTGTCGATATGGGAATAGTCTGGTGCGGTGCAAAGAGATAAAATATTGACAGCAAGAAGGAGCTCACGACATACAGAGAAACCTTATCTCTTTTGTAATGACAATAGAACTGTCTCCTCAAAATCTTACAAAGTTTCCTTTTATATCCTGGCTAAGGGTATATGTACAAAGTTTCCTTTTATATCTTGGCTAAGGGTATATGTACAAAGGCTAAAACTGCTTCAAAGTAAGTAACCTATTCAAGAAACTTGTCTAAATTATGATACAACTTTGAAGCTCATAGCCCCAAATTCTGCATAAATAAAAAGTGACCAAAGATTTAATGGGATTTTGGTAGGAAAATTACAACCACTTTCTGTTACAAGGGCTTAATTTTTTTTCTCCAAAATCTTCTTTTTTGAAGGAGGCATCTATTGTTGCAATCTTCCAACACCCCTTGAACCTTGCATTTTTGACTCAATGGCCGAAAACCAATTGACTTGGACACAATTATTATAGGCTATGTGACAACCTCAGTGAAAGAACCCAAAGCATGGATAAGACAGTAACGTGCAAGATTCTTCATCAAATTGTGGAGCATCCAATAATGCTTGAACAACTTGATAGAACCTTGAGGGAGACTGGAAGTGCAAGCAATGCTACTAGCCAATGTCTATAGCAATGCATTGGACAATGTCAAGCATCCCTCAAACCAAGATGAGTTGTTTCTTAAGAGAAGTACTTTGGCAATGCTGATGAACTCATTTGAAGATTTGCCCATGGGGCTAAGGTGGCAAGGGTTATGCAGGTCTCAAAGCCATCCTTGTACGGGGCAAGGTCTAGTGTCCAAGACACCTCACATCATCATTCTAGTTTGTTCTCACTCGAGAAATATTTGAAGCAACAATGTGTCAATTCCTAAGGAATTGAAGGAATTAATTCACTCATTTTGGCAATGTGAGTCATGTGTTTCTCCCAATCAGACAGATGTTTATAGAAAAAGATTGGGCAGGAACATCCAAATTAAACACCCTATTCATCTACTTGATGAGCCACATGTATGCCATTTGTGCTATGCTAAGGACCATAGAGGAGGTGCTATTTAGCATACAACCATGCTATGTAGCACATGGGCCATGTTTCCTTGTATACACAACAACTTGACTAGTTTACATTTACATGCATAGTAGCACACACACCATGCTTGGTAGCATACATTCCATGATTAGTAGCACAAAAACCATGGTATCTAGTATATACACTATTCTTGGTACCTTACATGCCATACTAGCTAGCATATGTGCATGCTAAGAAGCATACATGCCATGCTTACGAGCATATACACCATGATTAGTAGCATAAAGCCCATGGTCAATATCATATGGGCTATGCTAACTAGCATGCATGCCCTACTAAGTAGCATATACAATATGCTCAGTAGCTTACATACCATGCTAACTAGCATATGGGCCCAACCTTGAGCTCTATTGGGTATTTTTGTCAAGTTTCGAGCCCTGTTAGCTAGGTGCGAGGAGAAAATCATGATTTTCTCCTCAAGGTGTTTTTTTGTAAGTTTTTTTAGTTTTGCTAAGTTTATTGGGATCTCCACTCTCAATATACTCTATTTGTCAAGTTTTGATCTTTTTTGGTCAAGGAAAGCACAAAAAATCACAGTTTTACCCTGTTCTAACTAACTCTATTGCCTGGATCTTTCACTCCCAATGTCCAAATGACACCAAATTTTGAGTGTGCACTTAACACATCATGTACTACAAAGCACACCAAGTGCTAGCCCAATCCCACAACTTTTTGAGTGCTTGGGAGAAAAATGCAATTTTGTCCCTCAAGATGCTTTTTTGACAACTTTTTCAAACGATGCTTTGCATCAAGGCCTACCACGAAACAAAATCTTAACAAAAAATTCTTTGTCTAGCTGGTATCTGAGGAGAAAATCACAATTTTCTCTTATGCTATTGGTTTTGGCAATGTTTTTCAAATTTGTTCCATTTCGAAGTGTTTTCCCTTTTTTCAAGAGTACACCCACCAAATTTCACAGTGTTTGGGTAACTGATTTGAGTTTAATATCAGTTTTAGCAATTTCTCACTCCGAAAGCTTAATTTGATCTTAAAATCATACTATGAGGCCAAATTCAATTTTGATTTGATGGCTTGCTTTTTTAGGACAAGTAGAACCCTTGTCCCAAGTATTGGCAAGTTTTGAATCCTGTAGATCGTAGCTGAAAAAAAGTGCGATTTTCTTCCTCTACTACTACTTCTTGTAACTTTTTTCAGCTTTGTTTTGATAGGGATGGTGCTTTCATCAAGGCCTACCATTGAAACAAGTCTTGGCCATAAATTCCTTCTCTAACATGTAGCTGAGGAAAAATACGGGATTTTCTCCACTCTGCAAGCAAAATCATTTTCTTTCTAGATTTCACTTTTCCAATGGTTTTGCTATCACTTTAGGTCCAATGTGTCACAAGAAATAAGAATTTAACTAAAAAATGAACTCTTAGGTGAATTTTCCTCTTTCCTTACTCCTTTTTGCTGATTTTCACATTAAACACATGCTAACACAAACACTCATACAAAATGTGGACAGAACCTCATCCAAAGATACATATACTTACCCTACTCCTAAAACAAGAGAAAACAATGCTAAAATGCCCGACAACTTACTACAAAAAGTCTAAAATTTGCGGTTTTCTTGCGTTTTTCATCCTAGTGCAAACTTCACTGCTCTAATAGCCCACAAAGCCACACACCAAGCTCTAAACCTATTGTCAACACTTTACTGTATCTTCTAACTACTTGTATGGCAAGAAACTCACCACCAAAAACACAAAGACCAAGGATGCGTTGATCTCCACTTCTATCCTACTCTATCTAACTAGTCTATTCAAGGTAACTCTGGCAGTTTTGGTATGTGTTCAAACTAGTCTAGGGCTTGGTTCCCCGGCATCGATGCCAATGTCTGAGATGGCTTTAGTACAACTGTGTCACATCTTGGTCCCAAGATTAAAATGTCAATCCGAGGGATCGAGTGACTCGACTACGACATGGAGGTGCGCCAAGAGGTTGTCAACCTCTTGTTTGAACACAATACACATCGTGGAAACAATCTTTGAACTCTCTAACTATAGAAAACCTGAATTCTATTTCTCTGATCCAATCACACATCCACATGCAAAACCAGTAGCAAATCGACTCTGATCAACCTCAAGCTTGTCAATCACATTCCTTACAAGGTCAAAAACGCTTCTGAACAAGCAAACGTAAGATTTGCACACTAGAAAAAATTGCAATTTTCTCAAGTAGTTAACTTACAGTTCCTTGTAATTGATGCTGAACACACCTACTAGGTACTTCTAAGCGTTGGGAATCTATTGTAATTGATGAAATCTCAAAATGACACTTGGATACTAAGATATGTCACCTAGAAGGTCGTGGGAGTTGACACTTGGATCTCGCTAAATGCTTGCAATGTAGATATCGATGCGTAGAGCTCCTCAAGGCTAACACACTGATGCTCGCGGTTTGTTGATATGATAACCGTGCAGTGCGGTGCAAAGAGATGAAATCTTGACAACAAGAGGGAGCTCATGATGTACAGGGAAACCTTATCTCTTTTCTAACAATAATACAACCGTCTCCTCAAAACCTTACAAAGTTGCCTTTTATACCCTGGGTAAGGGTCTTATATGTACAAAGGCTAAAACTACTTAAAAAATAAGTGGACTATCTAGGAAACTTGACTGACTTACGATACATCTTGGAAACTCATAGCCCCAAATTTTGCATAAATAAAAAGTGAACAGAGACCTCATGGTTTTTTGGCAGGAAAATTACAATCACTTTCTGTTACAAGGACTTAAAAAAACCCTCAAGAATCTTCTTTTTTGAAGCAAGCATCTATTCTTGGAATCTTCCAACACCCCTTGAACCTGGCTTTTTTGACTCAATGACCGAACCAACCGACTTGGACATAGCCATTATAGGCTATGTGACAACTTCAGTGATAGAATCCAAATCATGGTGGAGAAGACAATAAAGTGAAAGATTCTTAATCAAATTTTGGAGCATCCAATAATGCTAGAACAACTTGATAGAACCTTGAGGGAGACATGAAATGCAAGCAACACTACTAGCCAGTGTCTATTGCAACACATTGGTAATTCTTAAGCATCCCTCAAACCAAGATGAGTTGTTTCTTAAGAGAAGTACTTTGGCAATGCTGATGAACTCATTTGAAGATTTTTCCATGGGGCTAAGGTGGCAAGGGTTATGCAGGTCTCAACGCCATCCTTGTACGGGGAAAGGTCTAGTGTCCAAGACACCTCCCATCATTGTTCTAGCTTATTCTCAATCACTGGAAAAATGTTGGAAGCAACAACGTGTCAATTCCATACTTGAGGAATTGAAGGAACTAGTTCACTCATTCAGGCAATGTGAGTCATGTGTTTCTCCCAATCAATAGATGTTTGTAGAAAAAGATTAGGTAGGAACATCCACATCAAACACCCTATTCATCTACTTGATGAGCCACATGTATACCATTTGTGCTATGCTAAGGACCATAGAGGAGGTGCTATTTAGCATACACACCATGCTAAGTAGCACATGGGCCATGTTTCCTTGCATACACAACAACCTGACTAGTCTACAGTACATGAATAGTTTCACACACACTATGCTTGGTAGCGTACATGCCATGATTATTATCCCACATACCATGGTAACTAGCATATACACTATGCTTGGTATTATACATGCCATACTAGCTAGCATATGGGCCATGCTAAGTAGCATGCATACATGCCTTGCTTACTAGCATAGACACTATGATTAGTAGCATAATGTCCATGGTCAATAGCATATGGGCTATGCTAACTAGCATGCACGCCCTAGTAAGTAGCATATACACTATGCTTTGTAGCTTACATATGATGCTAACTAACATATGGGCCCAAACTTGAGCTTTGCTTGGCATTTTTGGCCCAAACGTAGTCACTGCAATGTACACAACACCACATCAAGGTCACCAAGTCTTGTCAAGTTCTGACCCCTGTAGCTAGGTGCTATGAGAAAATTGCAATTTTTCTTCCTCAAGTTTTTTTTTTTTGGAAACTTTTTTCAATTTTGTTGAGTTCACTGGGTTCCCTACTCTCTCAATATACCGTTTTTGTCAAGTTTTGTAAAAAATTGAAGTTTTTAGCGTGTCCTAGTGGACTGTTTTGCATGGATCTTGCACTCCCAATGTCCAAATGACACCAAAATTTTGACTGTGCACTTAACACATCATGTACTACAAGCATACCAAAGGTGAGCCCAATCTAACAACTTTCTGGAGTACTAGTGAAAAAATTGTGATTTTCTTGCTCAAGATGCTTTTTCGAAAACTTTTTTAAACCTTTTCACTTTGGCTAGGTTTCTCAGCTTGTGAATAGCCTACTCACCAAATTTGGTCTAATTTGGAGTTTTAGAAGGTCTCCTAACCCTGTTTTGGTAGTTTCACAGTCTCTTTCTGACTATTTTGAGCGTAGCTTGTGATCTAAGTGTCAAAATTTGATTTTAAAAAGACAAATGAGTTCTCACACCAAGGCCTATGAGCACACCAAATCCCACTTGATTCTAACTATTTTCAATAACCTTAAAAAAAATCGCAATTTTCTCCTTAGGTCAACACATATTGGTTCAAATGAAGCTTCTTCTATTTTGTTAGGTTCCCCACACTCTGTAGATCTTGCCTACCAATTCTGGTTTAGTTTTGACTTCTTTTAAATGTTTTGGGCCAATTTTAGCATTTTTTTTGGCACTTTTTGACTAGGGTTTGGTCTAGCCAAGTGTGCACATTTCCAATTTCAATTTTTTTTGGTTGAGTGCGATCCTTGCATCAAGATCCCTCTCTAGTCCAAATTTGGGAAAAAATTCTTTTTCTTTTCGGTAGCCTGGGAGAAAATCGCAATTTTCCCTCCCTACTCCTACTTGCAACTTTTTTAAAAATTTTGACTTGATAGGGGTGATCCTTGTATCAAGGCCTACCACTGAACCAAATCTTAGTTCTGAGAGGGAATAAACTTTTCATTGATAAAAAAAAGAGAGTTTTTCCTACAAAAGATTCAATACTTAGGTCACATTATCTCCAACAAAGCTAGAGGTAATAAAAGGGTGGCCTATTCCAAGGAATCTACATGAGCTACGAAGCTTTCTTGGTATGTGTGCATATTATAGACGCTTCATAGAAAAGTTCTTGCTAATAGAAGAACCATTACGTGACTTAATGAAAAAGAACTTTAGGTATACATGGACTGCAAAAGAGCAAGATAATTTTGACAAGCTCAAAGAGAAGCACAAATAGCCTTTATATGGATACACAAGAAAATAAACTTTTGGTAAAGCATGTCAAACAACTTCTAAGGGAGAGGGACCCAACTTAGAGCATGGCGCTCAAGCCTAGATTGATGCCATGAATGACTTGTTTTTGGCAGCACGTAGTACTGGCTAAAAAAATTAAATTATGGTCAGGGGAGATTGGCCCAACTTAGAGTGTGACACTGAAGCCTAGATTGATTCAAAGTGTTTAAATAAGTCTTCTAGAAATGCCACTTCTTTACATAGTACTCATCTTCTACCAATCGCTCTAAGATACAAACTTCCTTTCTCAAGCTTCCATATTCAGATGCTTCCCACATCCAAACATGCGATGGCTTCATCAACCAAGCAAGCAATTGCGTTTTGGAATTCGTAGTCACACAAAAATCATCCACTGGGGGTTCAATTTATGTCTTTGTAACTATGGTCCTTTGTGCTGACTTCGTGGGTAACACCCTTATGCTGCAATTATAGATGGTCATAGCCCCAATCTTGAACCATTTTGAGTTGACACATGAATGGTCGTCCCAAAATAACCTCAAAGTTGTTTCCTTTTCCAAAGTCGACTACATCAAAAGTGTGTTCGTACTCTATTCCACAAGACGATATTGTATAACTTGTTCCAACATTTGTAAGGGTCTCTCAACATATCTGTCTTCTAGTTGCAACTTCATGCACTTTTTCCTTAGAGATGGTCTTTCCCATTTCTCCTAGATTCCCTTTGTAGCAATGGATATTCTAGCCCCACTATCAAGTATAGCTATCGTTTTTACTCTTTTGTACTCTAGCGATAAGGTTGTGTTCCCTTCTTCTCGTTTGCAATAGTCACCCACCTTATTCATTGGTACCGACTTTTCCTTTGGTCCCTCAGGTTGATTTGTTTCCATGATTTCATATGCAAGTTTATCCTGTGGAGGGATTTTTAGCTCCATTTTTTCCAAGTTTTTGCTCATTTGACCCCACAAGTGTGGTTTGACCTTCAAAAGTTCTGCAAGAGTAATGGTGCATCTTATAGGGGATGACATCAATTTGTACAAACTCTTTGTTTTAGTCATCTACAGAATTAGATTCCATTGAGATGGCACAAACCTCAACTTGGATTTTGTTTTGTGTTCCCCTATGAAAGATGGCAGAGTCTGTAGAGAGTGTGGCTTGCTCTCTTCAAATGCTATAGACTTGGCATCTCCGTATAGAGATCGTATATCTCCATGATAGAACTCGTGATCCATGTTGACTTTAGGTATATGTATTGACCTTAAAGTAGCACCTACCATCTTTTTGGTTTTTGATTGTCTCCCATAAGGATTGTGGCCACGGATCTTCCACTTCAAGAATTGGCAGCATCTCGTGAGATTTAACCTCATTTGTTGTATTTGCAACAACCCTCGTATCCAATGGTTCCTCGTTTGGTTTGAGTGGTTTGCATACATGCACTTGTATATAGTCAGGTTTCGCATTTACTTGCAGTATAACTAGTAATTGTAACAATGCATGTCGGTTAGAATCCAATATGGGCACTTATAAATAGGACCTGCTACTTTCATTTTGATGACTATCACTCCGTTAGGCTGCCTTTAGTTCTTTGTAGTCATTGATCTATTGTTCTCATTGCAATCAAGTTGTATTGTAATCCAACACTGAGTGCAAATGTACTTTTTATCTAGTATGTGAATACATCAGTTCAAATATCTTGTGTCTACATTTGACCTTGTACTTTTCAGTCCAGTCCAATTCATTATCTGATTTCCTCATGTGCACCTAAAGTTTGAAATAGGTGTCTATTCTATCTGATCTAACCTTTGACTTTGAATCTCGAGCCTAGAGAATAGTTGTTAGAGTGATTAGCTTAGTCCAAGGGGGTTGGTCACAACTAAGGATACCTTGAAACCATTGTTATAGTGTTTCACACTGTTTGTGTTGCGGTACAACCTTTTCTAGAGTTGGCTCCAACTTCGCCACCCTTTCCTTTCCACCTTTTGTTTTGTGCACAGATCATCATAGTCTTAAAATACTTTTTGATGCAAAATAATTCAAGTGATAAGAAAATGATGTGGGAAAATACTCTCTCATAGTCTAATTTTCATATTGCTCACATAGCTGGTAAGCACAACCAAGTGGCTGATGCACTTTCACAAAGGCCAAAAGTGAATGTTGTATCAATAGCTACTCTCAATGCTATGGGTGTAAGCATCTTAATGTGTCGCGCTTTTGTGTTAGTTAGCATGTGCCAACAAGCACATATCATTAGCATAAGGAAAATATCTAGGATGAGTATATGGAATTGTGTATTTAAAATGAGTGAGGTGCAATCATGGAAGATTGAGTGGTGGGACATTTTTCAAACTTGAATTTTTACTGAGTGAGCCAATTCTCCCTTTTCCCATTCTCAGCAGTCAATTTTGGTAGGGACGTTAATGAGTGATAAGCGGGGCATGGGGGCCACATGGAAGAGACGTGGGGGCTCTACCAAGTAGCCATCAGCTGCTGCTCAGCATGCTGCAAGGGAGAGAGAGAGAGAGCTCAGACTACCAACGAGAGACCTTCAAGGACTCGTCCGACCATCCACCAACCAAGAAACATAGTAGGGCTAAGTCTAGTACTGCTTCTCCTCCACCTCGCAAAAGAGTGAAGCTGCCTGATTCCCAGGGATCCCTAATGTCACAATTCATGCATGCAAGGTACTGTTGAGAAGTGCAAATTTTGGTCAAAGAAAATAGTTTTTTGACCATGTATTTTGTTAGGAGAGCTTTTGGAGAGTGAAAAGTGAGATTTAGAGATTTTGAAAAAAAAAAAGAGATTTTAGGGTTACTTTATGGGCGTCCATGAAAATGGAGGGAACCCCCCCCCCCCCCCTCTCCCGCTTTTCCCCCTTCTATCTCTTTCTAGGGGACAAAGCTATAATGAGGGGAACAAATAGGCCCCCATGCCCCCTATTACCCTACCTTTTGAGAGGGTATAGCTGTGGCCACCACCCTCTTCCTATTGGTCCATGCTTAATCACTCCTTAAGATAAAGGGCCCTTTTGGGGTTCATATTTATCCTAATGATCTTTGTGAGAGGCCCCCATGCCCCCTATTACCCTACCTTTTGAGAGGGTATAGCTGTGGCCACCACCCTCTTCCTATTGGTCCATGCTTAATCACTCCTTAAGCTAAAGGGCCCTTTTGGGGTTCATATTTATCCTAATGATCTTTGTGAGAAGGGATACTTTGATGGCCATGTCAACTAGTGGTGATTCTCAACATCAAGTTCCAAAACATGAGGATGAATCAGCTGAAATATGGGAGGACAATTTGGGCCGAGTAGGTATGAGTAATAGGTTAGCTTCCAAGGGCACACCATTGTCTCGTCGTAGCACTCAGCAATCAACAGGAGGAAAGGCCTTCATTTTTTGACTTGGAGGATTTGCAACACATCACAAAAATCATCCTTCATTTGAGAAAACAATTGTACGATGCTAAAAAGGATCTCAGAAATGCACAACAAGAGCTGGAAGCCGCAAGGGTATTGTAATCAAGCAATGTGAAGGTCAGCCCAATTGCATGGAGATGCGGTAGAAGCTGCATGATGCTACCAATGAACTGCATAATTTATCACAGAGGTGTGATCTGAATTCAAAGTGAAAAATGGAGCTTGAGGTGAAAATAGACACAATGAAAGAGAGTCTCAATGATTTGGGGTTTCCACACTGTGAGGACACCCCATTTGATAGTTACATTGACATAACCTCTCATCTGGTAAGTGTTCTTTATTTTCAAACAAGCACCTCATGTTTGGTACATGTGCATAGCTAACCTATGACTTACCATGCTCTTTCTGTCTTTTTTTTAAAAGACCGAGGTGGAGGTCAAGGAATCCAAAGTGTAGGCCGTTGAAAGTCTATTACACTTGCTGGTGCATATGAAATCCATACTACAAGGCTCTTTTTGGTGCATATGCAATCCATACTACAAGGCTCTTTTTTTCCCACTGCACTATGTAATTTAGCTATTGCCAGCTTTACGATGGATAGAGGGGTGCATGTCGATGTAGGGAAGACCAGTGTACTTTCTATGGTATGGCGCTTGAAGCACATGAAATCCTTGCAATGGTCAAGCTGCCCTGTGAACATAGCTACCACCTACTCTGCTTTGCTGCAAGGAAAGAACATCCAATCCCACCAGACATTGGTAAGATAATCATAAATGCCATGTATGCTAATCAACATCTTCAAAATGCTAACCATCATAGTGATTTGGTTAACTAGAACATATGGTATGCTAACTAGCATATTGGGTATGCTAGCTAGCATATATAGAATTATAATAAGAATTTTGAGCATAGTAGTAGCATGATACATAGCATACTGGGTATGCTAGTTACTAGCATATTGAACATACTAACTAGCATAATTGGTATGACAACTAAGCATGCTTGGAGGTATACATGGTATGCTAACTAACATATTGGGTATGCTAACTAGCATACATGGAATTATCAATAGTATGCTAAATAGCATATTGGGTATGCTAGTTAGCATACTAAACAACTAGCATATTTGGTGTGCCAACTAAGCATGCTAACTAGAATACTTGGTATGCTAACTAGCATACATGGAATTATAATTAGCATTCAGATCATAGAAGTAGAATGATATAGAGCATACTGTGTATGCTAGTTAGCATATTGAACATACTAACTAGCATATTTGGTGTGCCAACCAAGCATACATGCACATATGCAAGGTATGCTAACTAGCATACTTGATATGCTTACTAGCATGCCAACAAGGATACTGGGTATGCTAACTAACATACTAGGTATGCCAACTAGCATACAAGGTATGCTAATTAACATATTGGGTATGCTAATAACTAGCATACATGGAATCATAATAAGCATCCTAAGAATAGTAAAGTATGCTACATAGCATACAGGGTATGCTGGTAAGCATATTGAAAATACTAACCTACCATATTTGGTGTGCAAACTAAGCATGCTTGGGGGTACAGGAGGGCATGCTAACTAGCATACTTGGTATGCTATCAACATGCTAGCTAACATACTGGGTATGCTAACTAGCATATTGGGTATGCTAACTAACTATTGGGTATGCTAACTAGCATACATGGAATTATAATTCGCATCCTCAAAATAGTAGAAGTATGCTACGTAGCATACATGGTATGCTAGTTAACATACTGAACATACCAACTACCATATTTGGTGTGCCAACTAAGCATGCTTGGAGGTATACAGGGCATGCTAACTAGCATACTGGATATGCTAACTAGCATACTTGGTATGCTAACTATCATGCTAACCAACATATTGGGTATGCTTACTAGCATATATGGAATTATAATAAACATTATGAGTATAGTAATAGAATGCTACATAGAATATAGGGTATGCTAGTTAGCATATTTAACATATTTACTAGCATATTTGGTGTGCCAGCTAAGCATACATGGAGGTATACTCGCCTTGCTAACAAGCATATTGGGAATGCTAACTAGCATGCAATTTAGCATACTCGATATGCTACCTAACATACAAGGAATATTGGGTATGCTAACTAACATACAATAGTAGTATGCTACATAACATTCTAGGTATGCTAGCTAGCAACTTGAACATACTATTTAGCATAATTGTTGTGCCAACTAAGCATGTTTGCAGTTATACAGAGTATGCTAATTAGCATACTGGGTGTGCTAACTAGTATACTAGTTATGCTAAATAGCATACATGGAATTATAATTAGCATTCACAGCATAGTAGTAGTATGATACATAGCATACCGGATATGCTAATTAGCATATGTTTCATACTTTCTAACATATTTGGTGTGCCAACTTAGCATGCTTGTAGGTATATTGTGTATGCTAACTAGCATGTTGGGTATGTTAAATATCATATTGAGTATGTTAGCTAGCACCCTTGGACTACTTACGAGGATGCCATGTATGCTAATTAGCATATCAACAAGCATACTCAATATGTTAACTAGCAGAATCGGTATGCTAACTAGCTAACTAGTTTTGGGATTGCATTCACTGTATAAATACCTACCATACACAATACTGACAATCACTACGTTTACTAGGGTCAAGCATCTTCATTATGCTAATAATCCTCAGTAGCATACTCTCTAGGCTAGTTAGCATATAAAGGTCTTATCTTCTTTGAAATAATTTGCTTTTCTTGGCATTTCGGGTGATCTCAGAGGTTTTAATAAAAGGTACCTTTTTTGAAGGTCTGCCAAAGCCTTTCAATGATGTGGGCCATGCATGTGACAAGAAAATTAGCAAATAAAATATTGAACAAGACAAGCCCTTTATTGAGGAGCTGGATGAGCAGGACAGCATGAATGAAGGGGTGGATGTTGTAGGCAGCATGCAGAGAATCTCGGGGGTGCTGTGGACGATCAACCATCGGAGGAGGATGATGACTTTGTCATAGTTTGTTGTGAGGATGCTAAGCCTACTGCAGCTCAAACAGTGAGCACCTTAGAGAAAACAATGGGTAGTGGTTCAGAGGAAATAGTGAGGATTGACAGCCTAGGCAATGCGCAAGACGTTGGCGACAACAGCCCTCTGGGGAGTTTTGTAAAAATTGCAAGTCGAAGAGGAAAGCTGGCACTGAAGCGTTACCAAGATAGGCTGGTGCAATGGAAAATTTTGCTGCCCCTAAGCGGATTGTGGAGGACATAACGCAAAGCACCAAAGGTGAAAGAAAGCCCCCTGCTCATGAGCTTGCAAGAAACTTTGTTGAACCGGATCTGCCCTGCCCAAAATTAGTAATGCTAGCAAGCTAGTGTGCTTGTAACGGTTATGCCCCTTGCTGAGTGTGCCTATTTGTGTCATCATTATGACCATACCCTCATATGTAGCTTATTGCGCCTGTTGTGGCATGATGTAACTGTTTGAAAATTTATAATGAAGAAATTTTTTTGGAGGAAATATAAGTGTGAAACAGTCCAATATTTGTGGGGTGTCCTTTATTCTTTCTCATTCAACACCTGTATTATGTTGTAGGGGAAGAGAATCAAGCACCCTGCATAATTTAAATTTTGCCCTTGATTGCAAAAAGTACAGAAAAAGCAAATTGCCAAGGCTAGGCGACTTAAAAGAGAAAAACTTGAGATTGGGAGGCACCTAAACCGCTACAGTCTACGACTCTTGAAAATTATGGAGTACTTAAATTATGTTCATCCCTCTAAGGAGGTTATATATGTTGAGTGGTATCCTCTTTCGGACCCAATATGGTGCCGAAGCTTCTAGCAGGAGACGATAAGCAAGCTATCATACTTGATTTGAATGGCCTACTGGTCAGTGTTGTAGAGGGTCAGTATGGTGAAAAGCCCCCTGCATATGAAGAGGAAATGATTAAGTACAAAGTCGATGCTCAACAGACACTGTTTTGTCGCAGAGATAGCCACAGATTCATTGGATTGGTGCCTCCTCTTTTTCCATGTTTTTATATGGAGCACCAACATGCCGGGTACAGTGAATGCAATTCTAGATAGTGTATTCAAAGAGCAAAAGTCAAGGCTGGCAGGTGTTTTTGCACAGTACCATTGCACTGGCCCAAAGTGGAAGATTTGGGATAAACCTGTGTTCTTCAAGAATTTAAAGCTCTTTTGGAAGAACAATCCGGATTTCAGCCCAAAAATACTATTATCATTGATGATAGTACATACAAAGTGTGCCAAAATGATGAAGGAACTTGGATTACTAGTCCCAAGTTAGAGCACTAGATTGTTTAGCAACGACAACAATTTTTGGGATGCGATTTGACTGACTGGCTCTTTGTATGGATGCAATCAAAGGATCATGCTACTAACTATACATTTAAATACATGTTTGATACCGGCCCTGACTCATTTTTTGATGTAGTCGTTAGTACGATAACAATAGAAATAAGAACCAAGGATGAAGCCTCTGGAAGGATGAGCTTCGTCAGAAACAAAGAGAGGCGGACTTAGAAGCTAAGTGGCATGAGAGGGAAAGGCTAGATAGGGAAATATTGGAGAAGAAGATGCAAAAATAAGTGGCTGAGTAGGAATGAGTGAAGCATAAATACAAGCTCCCTGGGCACGTAAAAAAGGCTCAACAGTAGAATGTCCTTTATGTGTATTCTTTTGTGATGTAACTTTATCGAATTAGCAAAATCACACTCTTTGTAAAATTCAGAACTATGTCAAGTTATTTGATGTTTCAATATCATGAGGTCCAAATCACTGTTTCAATGTCCAAAGTTGTTTTGACTTACATTTGAGATGTTAAGAAACAACTTGTGTGGTATTTGATTCTTTTGTGACCAAATCAAGGTTTCTATGTGCTCGCATAATGGGTATGCTAACTACCATCTTGGATATGATAACTAGCATACTGGGTATAATAACTAGCATATTGGGTATAATAACTAGCGTACTGGGTATGCTAACGAACATACAAGGTATGATAGCCAGCATTTATATAATTATAGTAAGAGTTCTGTGCACAATAGAAGTATGCTACATAGCATACAAGGTATGCTAGTTAGCATATTGAACATACTAACTAGCACATTTGGTGTGCCAACTAAGCATGCTTTTAGGGATATAGGGAATGCTAACTAGCATACATATAATTATAACAAGCATTTAGAGCATAGTAGTAGTATGCTACATAGCATATTGGGTATGCTAGTTAGCATATTGAACATACTAACTAGCATATTTGGTGTCACAACTAAACATGCTTTGAGGTAAACAAGGTATGCTAGCCAACATATTGGGTATGCTAACTAGCATATTTGATATTCTAACTAGCATACTTGGTATGCTAATTAGCATGCTCACTAGCATATTGGGTATGCTGACTAGCATACTGGATATTCTAGTTAGCATATTGTACATACTAGCTAGCATATCTGGTGTGTCAGCCAAGCATGCTTGCTAGTATACCGGGTATGTTGACTAGTATACTTGGACTACTAACTAGTATGCTAATTAGCATACTTTGTATGCTAACTAGCATACTTGGAGTGCTAATAACTAGTATGCTAATGAGCATAATGTGTATGCTAGCTAGCATACCCAATACGCTAATGAGAATAATGTGTATGCTAACTAGCATACCCAATATGCTAATTAGCACAACTAGAGCATACCCAATATACTTGCTAGCTTAACTATCATAATGTCTAGCATACCAAGAGGTAGCATAATTAGTATGGTAGTTAGGATACATGGTATGCTTGTAAATTGACTCTCCAAAGAATTTGAGAACTTGAAAATGCTAATGCTGGATTACTGAACATGGCTGCAAAGATAGATGTAACCAACATATAAGGTAGTTATCATTATTGGACGCGATAAACACCATAGCCATATACACACACAAGAGACAAGTCACTAAGAGAACTGCATTACCCACATAAAAAATTATGTTGAAAATCCTTAGGCATGATATTATAGATCTTCATAGCTTTTTGGGGTGATTGTGTACAATTGCCTTCTCTTTGGGATGTGTTGCATAGGTATTTTGATACATCGTACAAGATGTGAAAGTATGTGGACGATGGGTTATGCACTATCTAGCTTGAAGGTGTATGCATAAAGCTGCTTGTAATAAAATTATTGAAAAACATACGATTTTCTGTCAATTACATTGCTCCATTCATTATGTACCCCTTCTCCACCTTCTCTCTTGTTGCAACACACTTGACTAGGTAGAAATCCACATCCTCAGCATTGGTTGAAGAATCTAAATTTACCGCATATGTGTCGCCAACACATAGAGCACTACTTAACGCATTATGATGGCCTTCATACGTGAAGTCATCATAGACAATGACTTCATCTATTGGAACGTTATGTGTCGGCTCTCAGAATCAGTCTCAACCTCATCAGGTAATGGTGTCAAAAGATGATACTCCCAAGGTTGTACATAATCTTTGTTGATGCAACGATTCCAATTTGAGTGCATGCATGCATCACAGAAGCATGCCAATGGTCTTGTTGCAAGGGCAGGTGGATCTTGCAAGTTGTGAACACAAAAAGCATGCAAAGATAGACTTTCCTTAATTGTGGCACAATTCCACTTGAGTTCTCTGTTCACATCCCCTAATTTGACCTCCCAATACACACGGGCACATTCCCTTTCTTTTGAAGGATACGATGCAAGTGGTTCTCCCTTTGATAGTTGGCTTGGCAATAAGCAACCACATCTGATGCACACTTCGGAATAGCTCCATTAGGCTTCAGCTGTTCATGGGTCAAGGTCTTTTCACAAGTGCTCCTGCACCATCGTGCTCTCCCTTGCTGATCCAAAGAAGAACCAACTCATCTCGATTTCGGTCAGTCCACCATATCTTGCAACAAAATAGAAAGGCTTGGCTCCCTTGAACTACGAGGCCGCACCATCGGACCACACCCATTGCTGTTTAGGAGTCACACCCTCTTGTTGTAACCAATCACGGTGTAGCATGAAGAAATGTTGCACAACCACTATGTCATGCACCTTGTCATATGATATGAAGAAGTGGATTATTTTGACTACCCCCCCTTCCTTGAGGTAGTACTTATGTGTACAAAAATGATTACTTGACTAGACTGCCAATGCATTGACTGAATATCATTTTGCTCCTTGAAGGCATAATTCTTTGTAAAATCAACAATTAAAACCACCATCTCATCTAGAAAAATAAGTAGACAGTCCTTGAATTATTATGCTTGCCATCAAGCTATATAGTTATGAGTGATGAAGATCTTCAACTCGGACTTCAAGAGCTGAAGGAACTCCTATCATTACGTTTCTTTATGCAACAAATCTTTTCTTTTTTGTTTGTTTCCATGCTTGTCTTTTGCTTCTACATATGAAAATACTGTCATAGTAATACTCTTACCTGGGTTTGCTATCTCCAAGCCACATAACTCCATCCTCATCACTCCACACATCTTACAATCTCCCAGCAGATATTCCCTTCTATGGAAATGTGCATCTGGTTGCTTTGGATAGAGATTTGACTCCCATAGTTGTGTGACACCTTTGAACGTGTGACACAAAGCCTCACAACCCATGCTAATTTTGCTGTCCGTAGCACAAATACTGCATACACAGTTGCAACCTGCTTCATGCAGACCAAAAGTACGAGAGCGCATGTGGTTCAATGTGTCCTTTAGAAAGGACATTTGCACATGGTATTCACAACAACATGTGTATCTATCCTTTAGTTGCCTACAAAAGAATGGCTTCAAAATCTCAAATATTCTCATGCCAATCTTGCAATCTGGATGCGTTTCTTTGAACCTGTAAAGCAATTCAACCTGCAATATCCATAAATGATCAACTTATGCTCCCAGAATGCTAATTGCGATATACAAAATTCCAACCAAGACTTCAACATGCTCTTCAAAACAAATCAGTGTGTTAAGTGGCACACTCAATATGCTAACAATGTGTTAACAAGCAAAGTTACCGGCATACAAACTATTCTAACTAGCATACTAGGTATGCTAACTAGCATATATATTACTTTGACCAGTATACCCATAATGCTAACTAGCATACCCGGTATGTTAACAAGCACACCCAGTATCCTAGTGAGCATCTTTGAATGATTACTAGCATACAAGGTGTGTTAGCTTGCATTCCCAATATGCTAATGAGAAAATTGGGTATGCTAATTAGCATATTGGGTATGCTCACTAGCATACAGTTTGTTACTAGTATGCTAGATAATATATTAGGTATGCTAACTAGCATAGAGGGTGCTAGCCTCCATCCCCACGCATTATGCTAGTTAGCATATAAGAAATGCTAACTAGCAGACACATTGTGCTTGCTAGCATACTAGGTATGTTAACTAGCATACTCAGAGCCGTCTTGCATATGAGGTATGCTAAACTGAATAGCATGTGTGCTAACTAGGTATGTAGATTAGCATGGTGAGTATGCTAAGTAGCATACACATTGTGTTAATTGCTAGTTACCATTTAAGAAGTACCAACTAGCATATGAGGTATCCTAAAATGAAGAGCATGTGTGCTAACTAGGTATGCTATTTAGCATGGTGAGTATGCTAAGTAGCATACACATTGTGTTGATTGCTAGTTAGCAAATTAGAAATGATAACTAGCAGACACAATGTGTTTACTAGTATATTGAGTATGCTTACTGGCTTAATGAGTAAGCTAACTAGCATAATTACTGGAAACTAGCATATGAGATATGTTAAACTAAATAGAATGTGTGCTAACTAGGTATATTATGCACTAGAGATGCAATGCATAGAATACCAAAGTTAAATGGTATATCAATTGGCTTGATCACCTGAGGCTCATCCAAGAGGTGCACAAGTTGTGTTATATAGCTTTTCCTTCCCATTCTCTTTCGACAAACATCCTTCTTGTTAGGGGATACACGAGTCTCCTCTCTTCACCATTAATAACAGGCATCATCAATGATTTCATTTTGTGCAAGGAGAGATGACCGACTTTAAGGACCCTTGATATTTTTGCAATAGGCATAAGTTTTGAATTCAACATCATCTGCAATGCTGCATTCCTAAAAAACAAATGCTCGTTAGAACTTGGCTGCTTGAAAGTAGCCAATGTGTTGCAGACATTGGAGACAATTGAACTCTATACAACAGCCTCCTCCCTTGAGGAATGTTCTTGAATTGCCTGAACAACAAGATGTTCAACAACTAGATTCCAGATTTCTTGTTTTACTTCTGTATCAAAACGTTCAGTCATCCTCTTGAAAGCTATCACAATCCCAGAGGAGATTTTCTTTTTCTCCTCATCATCACCTGTGATGTCTCCCTTCTACAAGTTTCTCTTGAGGACTACGAACAAACATAAAGCATTAATTACTTGAAATCACTTAAATGTCAGATATGCGTGCATCATAAGTTAACATTGGCCATTTATTGACCAACATTGAACACCTGCTCTGCATATCCAACATTGGAGCTAGTGGAAATATTGTTGTCTAGTTCTCCATATCTCTATGGAGATGGGAGGAGAAGGGAAAAAACAGAAAGGAGGGCAGGTCAGGGCAAGCTAGAGAGAGAGAGAGCTCATCAGCTTGGACACCACAATCCTGGTTCAAACTGCTAGAGAGAGAGAGAGAGAGAGAGAGAGAGAGAGAGAGAGAGAGAGAGAGAGAGAGAGAGAGAGAGAGAGAGAGAGAGAGAGAGAGAGAGAGAGAGAGCTGATCGATTCCACAACCCCACGACTCCAATAATAAAAAAAGAGGCCTAATTTGAACGGATAATAATTGTTTATAGAAATTTAAATTTGAAAATGGACATTGTCTTGGCTTTTCAACATATTCTAACAAGCACTCCTACCTAGCATTGCCATGGACAACATTTTCAATGATAGGTTAACATGCTTACACCCACATATTCTCTATGGTAGATGAGTATGCTACAAATCCAAAATTCAAAGATGTAATGTCAGCTATTGCACTAGGGAAGAAAGAGGAACCATACAATGTGCAAGTTAGTTATCTTCTCTATGGAAATAGGCTATGCGTTACACATAATCTACATGAAAAGGTTATGTATGAATCTCATCTTCCACCTTATGGGATAAATAGAGGGATTCAAGCTACACTCAAGGGAGTAAAGGTGTACTTTTAATGGCCAACAATGAAAGCAAACATATTGAACTATGTTGTCAAATGCATTGTATGTCAAAATACAAAGTATGATAGAGGGAAGTAGCTTGAGTTGCTTCAACCATTGCCTATACCTTATTTCATCTTTGGATTACCCAAGTCCATGGACAATGGTAGACAGGTTTAGCAAGCAAGCGCATTTCATATTGATAAAAAAGACTCTTAAAGCACACCATATGGAAACCCTCTTTATCTCACAGGTCTTTAAGCACCATGACTTACCAACATCTATAGTATACAACAAGAATGACTAGTAAGTTTTGAAAGGGTCTCTTTGAGAATTTGGGCACTAAATTGAATTTCTCCTAGGCCTATGGCCCACAAATAGATGACCAAAGTGAGATAGAAAATTCAATAATCATTGATGTACTTAAAGCCTATGTTATGGAAGGAGATCAAAGAAATCAATGGGAAAATTATTTACCCTTAGTAGATTATGCACACACTAACATTGTCCATTCTTCTACAGGAAAGGCACCCTTCAAGGTAATTGAAGGAAGACCCAAGCTCCCATTGATAGTCAAGGAAAGGCACCCTTCAAGGTAATTGAAGGAAGACCCAAGCTCCCATTGATAGTCAAGACACTTGGGAGCATATTTGTTGTGCTGATGAGTATAGCAGAGATCTTAAAGGATCCTTTTGAAAGATAAAAGAAGCTATATCCATCACAAAAAAAGCAAAATATTGTTGATGATAAGCATAGACAAGCCTTGACCTTCAAAGAAAATGATTGGGTATTCCTCAAGTTGTTAAAAGCACTCCAATTCACACTACAAGCAAGGGAACACAAGGATGCCCAGTGGGTCATCACAAATTTTATGTTAAGTTAGCAAAAAGATATTATGACCCATTTCAAATTCTTAAGCCTATCAATGAAATAGCTTATAGGTTAGGGTTACCAAGTACTTTCTCGCTCTAATAATGCCTTTCATGTGAGCCTCTTGAAACCTTATAAGGGCAAGCCACTCAAAGGACCAGTATTTGAAGAACCACCTGAGTTTGAGGGTCAAGAAGAGATCTTGCAGCCAGAGAGCATCCTATGGCATGAAGACAAGGTTTTAAGAAGTGAGAAGACAATCCGACGAGATCTTGTCAAAGTCAAGAATTATCCTTTAGAAGATGCCTAGTAAATAGTTACATGGCTCCTATGATCCATCTAAAGGTGGATGAAAGACATCTAGTTAAAGGATAATGTTAGCCTAGTAAATACTTACAATGACTCCTATCAAAGATAAGAACCAGATACAAGAAAATTAAATTTTATAAAGAATTTTGTCTTTTTTTATTTTAATTTATTTTTAATAAAATGTTCATAAGTTTTAAGTGTATGCATACCACAAATCAATCTTGTGGCAACTCATTCTCTCAAACATCTAGTAGACCTTGCCAATCTATTATGAAAGATAGTTAGGGCTAAGTAAAGACATGCTTGTGACACCTAACCCTAAGCCTTCCAAGCACCAAGTGGAATTAGTCTCACCACTGTGGTAGAATGTCGACGGGTAGAAAGGGATCCTCTATGCAAAGCAACAAGACTAACTATGACTTTATTTTTCTACTTCGTAATCGAGGACAACTATAATTTCAAGCAAGAGGTAATGTCATGAATATTAATTTCTAAACTTCTAAAAGTATTTTCCAACTTAAATTGGCCACTTAAGTCCAAAGAAAATAACAAGAGAATAAGTGAAATTGATTAAGTGCTAATGGACCAACCCCGTCAAGGCTTGGGACCAAAAGGGAAAAGTCCATAAAAGAGCAAGGATTATTGCTAAATATGTATCTCAGTCATAGGTACAAGTCAAGGAAGGATAATTGTATCTCGAGCAGCCGTGACCAAAGGTACATGACAAAGGAGATAATAAAGAGAAATTATAGGAGTCTAGAGATAGAAAGTGATTGTGCTAAGCTCAAGTCATTAGAATAACTCTTTAGATTCCAAGTATGAAGTATGGGAAACCTTAGTGTGAAATTCTAAGCTGCCTCAAAATGTCTAAACTTAGCAAGTTTTGGAAGCAATTAGTGACACCTCCAAATAATGGTTTTAAGGTTTTGTATAGGAGGCAAATTTTTAAAGCCCAAAGGATGAGTTTTATTTTTTCCAAATATTATCCTAATTTAGTAGGTTCTAAATAAGCAGGTAGGTTGTAGCATCGATCAGCTTCATAAGCCTCCATGGTTTGTGCAACGGTCTTGCACTCGACTTAATTAATTAAAAGGTAAGCTTATGGTTTTTATTAAATGAAAGGAAAAAGCGAAAGACTAAGGTTAGATCAGCCCTTTAGGCTCATTTAGTAAGTTGACTCTAGTCTTTGTTTACTAATCTTGACTAGACACATGTCCAAGGTAGCACATGCTTGCTTTGTGTGAACTTAAACAAGTGTGTGCGAGTGTGTGTGGTGTTTCCACTTGCCAAGATGAGTCCCAAGAAGGAGGAGGGAAAGTTATAACATGAAAGACAAGAGGGAAAAATGTTGGAGCATGATTAGAAGGTGTTCTCACCTCATTGGTCAAGTGTGAAGCATTCTAATTCAAGTCTAGTTGCACACTTGCATAGCTATATAAGAGAGCGTTCCTGGAATTTTTGAGGCTCTTGCTCCTCTCACACACTCTCTCTCAAGTGCCCAAGATTGGAAAAGAAACCTCTCTCTCTCTCTCTCTCTCTCTCTCTCTCTCTCTCTCTCTCTCTCATGGGAGCTCTAGAGACGGACTCTATGCTCAAGCTCTGCTATTCAATTACTGAGCTATGCTAAGAGCTTGCCCATGAGAAAATATACATGGAATATCAACTCTCTTGATTGAAAAATACTTCTGTCTTCTTGAAGAACACCATTTTCTTTATTAAAGCAAGGCTCCACAAGATCACAAACATGTGTTGTAACAAATCTCTCCGAGAGGATTATAATACAAGTCATTTTGGAGGGGGGACCGCAAATCCAATGCTCATCGAGTTTTCAATCTTAATTGGTTATTCTCTTTATATTATGTGCATGGTTAAATTTTTTTGTGTGTATTTGTGTAAAGAAATTAGCCTGACACAAGATATGTTCTCCTTGCTATCTCTCTCTTGATAAAAACTCTCTCCTTTCATAGTTAATTTTTGTTGAGTCTAAAAGTAAGTGTTAGATTCTTTGACAAGACATCACTCATAAGCAAATATTCCAATGGGTCTTAGACAAGGTGGGTGTTTGTTTCTGGCATTGAAGACAATCTCTCACAAATGAGTGAACATCACTTCTCATGGTTGACCAAAATACTCCAAGTCTCAAGATCCGTTGCATAGTTTGGTCTTTTGCAAAGTGAAGTCCTATTATGGTTATGTGTGCTTGACTTAAGTATTGGGTTTTCTCCTCTGGATTAATACATAAAATCAATATTGCATCTCGATTTCTTTTGTATAGTCTTCCAGATAGTAATTGATACATAGCCGATTGCCCAATTAATCCTGGTGTAATAGGAAGTGGTATTTGAGAACCCACTTGAGCTATGGTCATCACTGAAACCATATTTTTTGACCAATGGGGTATCATTCCAGGGAGAACAGATATGCATCTAGTAGATCATTGTCTACCCCTTTTGGTGGTTCTCTTGAAATAATCCTTGATAAATGATCTGCTCTTTGGTGTGTGGTGCTCTTTTTTACAACTACAGTGAAATCAAATTCCAAAAGAATGATGAACCATCTCACGATTTATCCTGTGTTGCATGGCTTGTTGACCAAGTACAATAAAGCTTGGTGGTCCACAAAGAACAAAAAATTGTTGGCTCATAGGTAATGTATATACTTTTTTATGGCATAGATCATCCCTAATCCTTCTCTTTTAGTGGTTGTATAGTTCTTCTTTGCCACATTCAGCCGTCTACTAGCATAAGAAATGGGAAAATCAAATTTCCGATCTCCTGGTTGAGCTAATATACACTCGCAAAATTGGAAGCATCAACATGTATATGGAATATCTTAATCCAATTTGGTGCTTTCACTATGGCCGCTGAAGTGTGAGCTTGTTTAAGCTTCATGAAGGATTCCTCACACTCATCAGTCCATACAAAGAGAGTAATTAGATCATACATTGATTTTGCGATTATAACATACATGTAAATGAATCGTCTGTTATATCTGCAATGTCCCATGAAAGCCTGAACCCCTTTGACTATTGTTGGTCTAGGCAATTCAACAATAACATGAATTTTATCCATAACAATCGCTATGCCGTTTTTAGACTATATGTCCAAGAATTTCTCCTTGTCTGCCCTGAAATGTGTACTTTTTAGGATTTAAACAAATCCTTTAAAGTCTATAATTTTTGAATACCTTTTGAGATGTTCAAAATGATCAGCCCGGATTGATGAATGTACACATAAATCATGCATATATACTTCCAAGAAATTCCTAAGATATGCTTTGAAAGCATGGCTCATCAATCTTTGAAAGGTGGTAAGAGCATTAGTTAACCCAAAAGGCAACTGTCCGAGCCGTCTACAAGTCTTGTAATCAAGATAAAGCTTATCATCAAGTCCCAAGTTTTTGTACATTGTGAGCGCCTACTCTTGCTCTTTTCTAGCTCTTTACGTGCTCATAACACATGGATCCTATGGAGATGAAGGAGTTCAAACCCAAGATCAGAACTCTATTGGTCACACGTATATGTGCCCTGACCATGTAGGAGATTGGCAGAAGTGAGATGCCATCTAGATAGCCAACATAAAACGATGAGATAGCCACGTCTTTATAGAGAGAATTCCTAGTCATCAACATTCAAGAGTGTGTGACAAAGGTCAAAATGGAGCATGAGGGACTGGTGATGGCGCACTTAATGAAATACAAACAGAGTGATATAAAAGGGAAGAATCATCCCATGGATATGGGGAGAACAAAGCTAAGGAGAAGAGAGAATGGACTCTAAGATCATGATAGAATTGCACACTTTATTAACCCTATAGGCAAATATACCCCATTCAGTTGCAAAGGCAGTTTTATGCTAATCCTTGGGATCAACCAAAAGTTAATTGTACCAAAAGTTTTATGCTAATCTTTGGGATCAACCAAAAGTTAAGTGTACCCTGAAAAGCCGTCTAAAATGCTGTAAGCTTCTTTTCCTGCAACTCGTTCTATAACATGCTCTGTGACTAGAAGAGGGTAGTTATCTCTAATGATGGCTGTATTCAATTTTTTGAGATTGACACACATCCTTAATTTTCCATTTTTCTTGGTACCACCACAATCAAAGACACCCAATCTGTGTGTTCAATTTCATAAATGAACTCGGATTCCTTGAGCTTCTCTATTTCTTCTTTGATGTTTTTGGCAAATGTTTCATTATAAGTATATGGCCTTTGTGTACTGGGTTTTGGCATCATCTCTCATAGGTATGGTATGTTGAAAAATTTCTAGATCAACACCTTTGAGATCTTTATATGACCAAGAAAAGATATCTCAATATTCTTTTAGTAAGCTTAGAATAACCCCTTCTTCTTCTTCAGTAAGGTCGTTAGCAATGTTGGCAGGTCTAGGCTCCTCCACTGGTTTGACTAGTTCTATCTTCTTTGCATTTTTAGGTCCTTCATATGACTCACCCTCTTTTCTTAATTCCCTTACATGTTGTTCGACTATGATTTTGTGGTTTTGGAGAGTATATTTCTTGTAATGGGATGGAACACTCATTACATCTTTACTCTCTTCCTCGGTTGTTTCCATTTTAGTAGTATACACCTACTTTAGAGTTTTCTTCAACTCTTGATATTTTTTCTTTCTTTCAACCCGTGTCATGGATGATTCATCATCCTAGTCCTTAGATTTTAATTGAGTTTTCTTTCTTATTTTCCTTGATGTCTTTGATGTTCCTTATTTGTTATCTGAAGGATATCTACCCGTGATTTTTTCTTTGACACAATCAAGTGCATCTATCTGCATCAAAAACTATATTTTGCTAGAAACTAATGGCATAGGTCTAGATTTCAAGTTTTTTGTGTCTATTTTTCTTTGATACCATTTTTGTCATCTTGTTTTTTGGTTTGGAAATTCAAAAAAACTTTTCCTCTTCTCCTATTAGGAGTAGTTGGACTCTCACATGTTCTTTTTCTGACCCATAATCATCAGATGTAGCTGAATGTTCTTCAAGTTTGTCAGTAATATCATAATAGAGGTTTGAAAAGACTTGTTGAGCTTGCAGTAAGTTCTTAGGTTCTTGAACTTCATCTTCAATGTGAAGGGTTGAGATCAATTGTATGGGAATTATATCATAGCTATCCTCATTGAAAAATTGAGTAGGCATAGACGTATTCACACACACATCCATTGTTGACAAGATTTGAGTCCACTCAAATGGCTCAAACAAATGCTCCGGAAAGGGTTTAGGTACATATGCTTCATCTGTGCAATCCCTTTCTAAGATACATTCTTCTCGTTTTAGACTCCCGTTTTCTCAGTCTCCACACATCCAAATAGGTGTGTCTTTGTTTAGCCAAAATGGAAGCTTTGATTCACCTGAAGAGACTGAGTCAAAATCTTGAATGGGTGTTTTCATTACATCTCTATAAGTGTGATTTTTTAGATTAACCCTTGTGATTGATCCCACTTGCTTCAAATACAGATAATTGTTTCCCCAATCTTGAATGAGCTGTACTTGCCGCATGAATGGCCTTCCCAAGATGATTTCATAGTTAAGTTTCTTTCCAAAGTCTACTATCGCAAAAGTATGTTATTAATCAATTCCACAGGAACTAACTATCACTTTTTCAAGCAGTCCTAGGGGTCTTTCTATGTGGCCATTTGCCAATTATAATTTCATTCGAGTTTGTCTAATGGCTGGTTTTTCCCATGATTCCCATACTACTTTTGCAGCTATGGCTATGTCAGCCCCACTGTCTAGTATTGCCATGGTTTCTACACCATTATATCTCACAGGAAGGGTTGTGTTTCCTTCTTCCCCTTCATAGTATTCTCCCACTTTGTTCATAAGCATAGATCTAATCTCCTTGTTATCCAATTCATGTTTCAATTTTCTCAAATTTTTTGCGATTAGCCCTGTTATCCCTATCTTCTCTAAAGTTTTTTGTAAATCATTCCATAAATATGGTCTGATTTTTAATAGTCCTCCCAAGGTAAGAGTACATTGAATGGGTGTTGACATGATTGAATGTATGCTTTCTACCTCTAGGGTTTGTTCCGCTCTTTTTACCTAAGTGGTTTTGAACACTATGGATTCATCTTCATTATCTCCCAAGTAAGAGGGTAGTGTTTTTAGAGTCAATGGTTTATACATTCTTGATTCTTTAGATCCGCAGTCCCCATACAAGGATTGGATATCATTGCCTATATCAGGAGGTAAATTTTCCAACCAAACTTTCTCTAGAGGAGATGACTTCAAAGTTATGCTCCCATCATTAATCTCTCTTACTTTTTTCCATAACTGTCTTGGCAGTCTTCCTCCACGAATGGAATTTCATCTAAAGCATCTTCACTGTTAGGCACTATGAGTTTTGGCTCTTTAGTTTCAAGGTGGGGTTCTACCACCACTTTGGATTTCTCTTTATTGGTTTCTCTCACAAGCTCCTCGGGTCTTGCTATGCTTGGGTTTTTGTTTTTCCAACATCTCTTGAGTAATTCTTACCAAATTTTGATAAGCTTCAAGCCTACTTGCTTCCATATCTAGAGAAGGATAGTTTTTCCAATTGTTTTCCATGTTTTGGCCTGCTTTAAGTCCCGCTTGGAAATCTTCCAAGGCTGCATTGATTGGCTCAAAAATTTTATCTACCAAAACTGATCCTCCAGATTTTATTGTGGTTTCCTTGATTCCACTCCCAGTTTCTTTCAATTTTTCTTGGAATAGTTTCTTGGATTTTTTCTCAATTTCATCCTTTTGTTTCTGTTTTCTCATCTCATACCTTTGACTTCTTCTTTTCTTGGTCTTTTAAGAGGAACTTTTAGTATTTTCTAATTCATCAGGGGAGTCATGTTTCTTTTTCTTAGCTTGGGCTCTAGTGATCACCTTGATTGGGACAATAGGTTCACTTTCCGAAGAGTTACTAGGTATCACTTGGACTATAATCACCACTGTTTTTCCTTCGTTTAACGGATTTATTGGACAGTCTTCAGGGAAGTGTCCACACAATTTGCAACATTGTGCACAAAAAGCTTCAATTGGCTTAATGTTCTTGTCAGCTTCTGGGCATTCCTTTTTCCAATGATCATCAACACCACAATTATGGCACTTTCCAGTCTTTGGCTTAATCATGGGTCTTACCATAGGAGGTCTAACACCTTGATTAGCCACAGAGTAAATTGGTGTAAGCTCTGGTGTAGCACAAGTCACATGTTCTTCCATTGAAGGTGGATGTGAATTATACCACTCCTAAGGTGTAACAAGCACTAGTGCTTGTTTGTCTATGACTCCTTCTAAATGCATGCACTTTGTAGTTACCTCAGTATGTCCAGGATATTGAGGTTGTTGATCCAACACTAGTTGTGGTCTTTCCATACCCATTGATGGTCTTTGTACTAGAGCCATATTAAGCTGATACCTGTACATGGATTGTCCTTGTGGCCTCATAGGCACATATTGAACATTTCCATCGTACTTTGGTTGGTAATAGCACTTATTGGTCTCATGGTTAGTCCATTTACCCTAAATAGAACACCATTTTTGTGGCCTAACCGATTGCCCCTGTTGAGGTATCCCTTGCCTTGGTCCTCTCATAGGTGCTTTTTGCATTTTATTCATCATTTTGCTCATCCTTTTGAGCATGTCTTTTATGGCTGTAAGTGGTGCTACAACAGTTGTTTCCACTTGTGTTGGTTTTGTGGATGCTGTTTTCTCACTCTAAGTATCCTTAGGGACATCTCCTTCATTGAAAATATCATAATTGTCTCCCAAGTCAATAACATCTTATACACACTCTTCTAGGGTCGTATGCTTCTTGCTATACAATATAGCATGAAGTTCTTTGTTGAGCAATCCTTCTAGAAACAATGACACTAATATTTCTTCTGTTGGTATTTCTAATTCTGGGCATCTTCCAATGTATTGCTTCATCCTAGTTGCACAATCCCTAACAGACTCACCTTGTTTCTGTTTGAAGCTACAGATTTGAGCTACCATATTATGTTTGATCCCAGTTTTGCAACATGCAGCTATGATTGACCTTGGTGGAATGTTTTGGAACCATGTCAAAAAAATTTCTTCTAAAGTCATTCCAAATACCTTAAATTGAGTGTGGAAATCAAATATGTGTTATGCTCTTAGCACTTGCTTGAAGCTAGCTAAGTGGTCATATGGATCCCCATATCCACTAGTGGTATTTTCTGACCCAATTTTGAAAATCAGCTGGTCTAACACCTATTTGGCTAAGCTCCAACTCTTTTGGCAGTTGGTCATGTCTCGAGTCCTTCAAATCAATCTGTTGGAAATAGTGACTAATGTAGCCCTCGATTGGCTTTAATGTCACTGGATTTTATTCATGATGAGGTAGGTTCGGGTTTTTTAACATTGCTCCCAAAAAATCTATTGCGGAATTCCTCTCTTGGAATAGTCTCTAGTCCTTGGTCCAATATCCAATCTCTTATAGAGTACCCTTGGTATTTGGTCTGTTCTAGTTCCTCAGGACTCATCATAACAAATTTATTGTTATAACAATCCCCAAATAGGTAAGTTGGTAGATCTGTTGAACTCTTATCTTTGATTTTGAAGATATAGATGATCTTCATGGGTGTTAACTGACCTGATTTGGCATGAGAGGTCCATAAAAGATCCTTGACGTTCCTATCCTCCCAACAATAGACCCCGATCCTAGGATTATCCGTGCTAAGCTGTTTTAAAGGTTTCAGATCAACTTGATCGTATCCCTTAAATTCTAAAGTTGGTGGACCTTCTTTGTTGCCAAATCTGGAATTATGGTATTCACTTCTAACCCCCATTTGTCTATCACATCAGGATCTTCAACCTTTATATACCGAGTCCCGTTTTTATCCATATACATTTTTCCTTGTTTGTTTGCTCTGATTGCCTCTTCAAACTCTATGTCATGGTCATCAATGTGAATGGCATACTCCTCGTTAGGATCCAGATAAACCTGAGATCCATGGCCATTAGTCTTATAAAAGGTGAGTATGTGCTTATATTGCACTGTCGTTCCGGTTCTTGATTGAGTCGAATAGGAAGACATTTCAGATATTGAGTCTGAACAAGTGTCTGAGACTTCTGCAAAGATAGTGCCCAAGTAATCAGCTTGATTCACACTCTCTTTGGTGGATACTCTACTAGCGATCTCTCCAAATATGCCTTGGTTTGCTAGTATATGACCAAATCTAAGGTTCATATAGGCTTGTTAAAGCCTGGATATAGTACTTACCGTTGGATTGAATCGTTATCCGCTTTTCCACTTGACTTGAATGAAACTCTTATGAAGCTATCAACTCTTTGCATGCGACCTGGTTCCTGTGTCAGTTTTGACCAAGTTAGCAATTTTTTCACAAAGATTGTACAATTTTTGCTAACTATTTTGAGTGGTCTGTGTATATCACTTCAATCTGAGATAAGTGAGTTAGCAAATGAGACTTTCAGATTCTACCCTTGCAAGGAGCTAAAGGACCAATTTGCAACTTGAAAACTGAGTTAACATGTTCTAATTTTGGATCTGATGGAATCCAAACTTGACCAGTGGCCTTGTATTATGTTAATTTAACATTGTACAAGCTCAAAAGTCTAAAATCTTGTCTCTGGGTTTAAAAGTATATAAATTAACTTTTTACTTTTTTCAAAATTTTTCACATTTTAGAATTGTTTTTCCATAACAACACCTTGCTATAGTCTCTGGATAAGTTTTGCTGAATTTGAATAAGAGTTGTCCAAGTTATCAACTCTTTAGTGTCCCGGACTCAGTTTTCAAAAATCTCACTTTTGTGATCCAAATTTGATTTATGGAGTCTACTTGATATGCTTGACCTTGTGGTATACTCAATTGTGCAAAATTGTTCAATTCTAGAGCAGATGTAAATAATTGCAATTATTTACTTTTGAGAAAATTTTGCAACTTTTTGCCAAAATGTTGATACAAACAGGTTAAGAAACTCAACTAAAGCTCCCTAGAAAAGTCTCACCAAGTTTGGATAAAATTTTGCTTAATTTGTCAACAGTTTTGTGTCTGCAGACTAACTTTAAAAATCTGGCCACAATCTTCACTTTAAAGATCCAAATTTTACCAAATTTGCTATGAGTGCTCCCTACAACATGATAGAACTGGTGGTATGCTTGCTTGGCCAAAAAAGTTGAAAAATAGGACAAAAGTAAATAATTGTGATTATTTACTTTTGATAAATTTTTACATATTTTTGCCAAAATGTTGATACAAACATGTTAAGAAACTCAACTTAAGCTCACTAGCCAAGTTTCACCAAGTATAAATAAGATTTAGCAAGTCAAACTCAATTTCTCGACAATCACTTTAGATTTCAATTTTTATCAATTTTTTGGTCTGTTTTGTGATCCAAATTCTATGAGTCCTCACAAAAAATGTTTGTAATCATGCATAGAGTCTCTGGTATCAACCTTGGTCAATTTTGAGCTAAAAGTAAATAATCGCAACTATTTACTTTTGGCCTAAAATGAACATTTTTTGTAACTTTTTCAATGGTCAATCTTTTTATGACATGTTTCTTAGTCAAGTCAAAACTTAAGTTGGCCTAAATTCTCAAGAAAATGTAAATAATCTGAGTTTTTGTAAACTCTTGAAAATTTACCTCAAATGTCTCTTTAAGCTTACCCACTGGTTCATATAAGCAAAATCTCCAGCCAGATTTAGTGGTTGACAACCTTTTGGTGTTGTTTCAAGTCGTAGACCTGAAATTCTGCAACTTCACATAACCAACTCACAGATGATTCTTTTGGCATGATCAATGATTTGAGATTCCACTTCGGATTCTACTTACCCTAGTGCAATTGGGTTGTGGAAGGTGTCCACAAACACTTGTTTTCTCGTTTTTTAATGATTTTTTGAGCTTTGATCTTAAGACTTGTCTTGTCCATCAAACATTCTCAAAATCCTAACTTAATCCTACCATCCTACAATCCTACAAGGTACTTAGCAAGTACAATCTACTTCCAAGCTACCTCTACCTAGCAAAAGACGACACTCTTTTAATCTATGCGATTTTAAAGAGAAAGTTTTACTCTAGGTGATCCTAGATGAAGTTAAAGGACAACTACACGAGACACTCTTGTTTTTCCCTGATTTAGGTCTATTCGTCCACGGTAGTGGTGCCAAATGTGGGATGGGTTTCTAACCTCACTCCTATCTTATTGCAGACATAGCTAGAACCACGAACATAATTGTCAATCCATGGGAAAAAGCTGAATGGACTAGTGCATAGAGGCTACAAGAGGGTGTCAATCTCTTGGAAAACAACAGAAAACTCGCATCTAATACAAGCTACACTCAAATGACCTAAGTCACTAGTCACTAATTGGAAAACAAAACATGACCGTTACATCATCAAATGACATCCGAATGTTACGAAACTAATAGGACAAGTATATAAGACCTAAGCATACATACTTATGGTTTTGAACCTCACTTTTGATGAAGTGCAAAAAACGCAATTATTAACAACAGTGAGTTTTTGACCTAGCTATTTTTTAGCCCGAATGCATCTAAATGCTTAGCAATGATGCCCCAATACCCCCCTATGCTTACTTTGTGATATCCTAGCTTAAATTCCTACTTATGATGAAATTAAGCCGCGGGTTGCCAAAAGCTACAGTTTACCATGATATGTTTATGTCAATGCGTAGAGCTTTTACCTGTGATTGCAATGCAACAAACAACACTGTAATGTGACAACCGACAAGGGAGTAGGAACCATGAGAAGGAGAGAAGGTGAGCACTGTTAGCTCATGCTATGTATTTCTTATTCAAAGACTTAATAAAATCTGGCCACAATCTTCACTTCAAAGATCCAAATTTTACCAAATTTGCTATGAGTGCTCCCTACAACATGATAGAACTGGTGGTATGCTTGCTTGGCCAAAAAAGTTGAAAAATAGGACAAAAGTAAATAATTGTGATTATTTACTTTTCATTATATTTTACATATTTTTGCCAAAATGTTGATACAAACATGTTAAGAAACTCAACTTAAGCTCACTAGCCAAGTTTCACCAAGTTTAAATAAGATTTAGCAAGTCAAACTCAATTTCTCGACAATCAGTACAAATTGCAATTTTTATCAAGTTTTTAGTCTGTTTTTTGATCCAAATTCCATGAGCCCTCACAAAAAATGTTTGTAATCATGCATAGAGTCTCTGGTATCAACCTTGGTCACTTTTGAGCTAAAAGTAAATAATCGTAATTATTTACTTTTGGCTTAAAATGAACATTTTTTGTAACTTTTTCAATGGTCAATCTTTTTATGACATGTTTCTTAGTCAAGTCAAAACTTAAGCTGGCCTAAATTCTCAAGAAAATAAAAATAATCTGAGTTTTTGCAAACTGTTGAAAATTTACCTCAAATGCCTCTTTAAGCTTACCCACTGGTTCATACAAGCAAAATCTCCAGCCAGATTTAGTGGTTGACAGCCTTTTGGTGTTGTTTCAAGTCGTAGACCTGAAATTCTGCAACTTCACATAACCAACTCACAGATGATTCTTTTGGCGTGATCAATGATTTGAGATTCCACTTCGGATTCTACTTACCCTACTGCAATTGGGTTGTGGAAGGTGTCCACAAACACTTGTTTTCTCGTTTTTTAATAATTTTTTGAGCTTTGATCTTAAGACTTGTCTTGTCCATCAAACATTCTCAAAATCCTAAATTAATCCTACAATCCTACAAGGTACTTAGCAAGTACAATCTACTTCCAAGCTACCTCTACCTAGCAAAAGACGACACTCTTTTAATCTATGCGATTTCAAAGAGAAAGTTTTACTCTAGGTGATCCTAAATGAAGTTAAAGGACAACTACACAAGACGCTCTTGTTTTTCCTTAGTTTAGGTCTATTCGTCCACGATAGTGGTGCCAAATGTGGGATGGGTTTCTAACCTCACTCCTATCTTATTGCAGACATAGCTAGAACCACGAACATAATTGTCAATCCATGGGAAAAAGCTGATTGGACTAGTGCATAGAGGCTACAAGAGGGTGCCAATCTCTTGGAAAACAACAGACAACTCGTATCTAATACAAGGTACACTCAAATGACCTAAGTCACTAGTCACTAATTGGAAAACAAAACATGACCGTTACATCATCAAATGACATCCGAATGTTATGAAACTAATAGGACAAGTATATAAGACCTAAGCATACATACTTATGGTTTTGAACCTTACTTTTGATGAAGTGTAAGAAACGCGATTATTAACAACAGTGAGTTTTTGACCTAGCTATTTTTGAGCCCGAATGCATCTAAATGCTTAGCAATGATGCCCCAATACCCCCCTATGCTTACTTTGTGATTTCCTAGCTTAAAATTCTACTTATGATGAAATTAAGCCGCGGGTTGCCAAAAGCTACAGTTTATCATGATATATTTATGTCAATGCGTAGAGTTTTTACCTGTGATTGGAATACAACAAACAACACTGTAATGTGACAACCGACAAGGGAGTAGGAAGCATGAGAAGGTGAGCACTGTTAGCTCATGCTATGTATTTCTTATTCAAAGACTTAATAAAATTTGGCCACAATCTTCACTTCAAAGATCCAAAGTTTACCAAATTTGCTATGAGTGCTCCCTACAACATGATAGAACTGGTGGTATGTTTGCTTGGCCAAAAAAGTTGAAAAATAGGACAAAAGTAAATAATTGTGATTATTTACTTTTCATTAATTTTTACATATTTTTACCAAAATGTTGATACAAACATGTTAAGCAACTCAACTTAAGCTCACTAGCCAAGTTTCACCAAGTTTAAATAAGATTTAGCAAGTCAAACTCAATTTCTCGACAATCACTTTAGATTTCAATTTTTATCAATTTTTTGGTCTGTTTTGTGATCCAAATTCTATGAGCCCTCACAAAAAATGTTTGTAATCATGCATAGAGTCTCTGGTATCAACCTTGGTCACTTTTGAGCTAAAAGTAAATAATCGTAATTATTTACTTTTGGCTTAAAATGAACATTTTTTGTAACTTTTTCAATGGTCAATCTTTTTATGACATGTTTCTTAGTCAAGTCAAAACTTAAGCTGGCCTAAATTCTCAAGAAAATAAAAATAATCTGAGTTTTTGCAAACTGTTGAAAATTTACCTCAAATGCCTCTTTAAGCTTACCCACTGGTTCATACAAGCAAAATCTCCAGCCAGATTTAGTGGTTGACAGCCTTTTGGTGTTGTTTCAAGTCGTAGACCTGAAATTCTGCAACTTCACATAACCAACTCACAGATGATTCTTTTGGCGTGATCAATGATTTGAGATTCCACTTCGGATTCTACTTACCCTACTGCAATTGGGTTGTGGAAGGTGTCCACAAACACTTGTTTTCTCGTTTTTTAATAATTTTTTGAGCTTTGATCTTAAGACTTGTCTTGTCCATCAAACATTCTCAAAATCCTAACTTAATCCTACAATCCTACAAGGTACTTAGCAAGTACAATCTACTTCCAAGCTACCTCTACCTAGCAAAAGACGACACTCTTTTAATCTATGCGATTTTAAAGAGAAAGTTTTACTCTAGGTGATCGTAGATGAAGTTAAATGACAACTACACAATACGCTCTTGTTTTTCCTTAGTTTAGGTCTATTCGTCCACGGTAGTGGTGCCAAATGTGGGATGGGTTTCTAACCTCACTCCTATCTTATTGTAGACATAGCTAGAACCACGAACATAATTGTCAATCCATGGGAAAAAGCTGACTGGACTAGTGCATAAAGGCTACAAGAGGGTGTCAATCTCTTGGAAAACAACAGACAACTCGCATCTAACACAAGGTACACTCAAATGACGTAAGTCACTAGTCACTAATTGGAAAACAAAACATGACCGTTACATCATCAAATGACATCCGAATGTTACGAAACTAATAGGACAAGTATATAAGACCTAAGCATACATACTTATATTTTTGAACCTCACTTTTGATGAAGTGCAAAAAACGCAATTATTAACAGCAGTGAGTTTTTGACCTAGTTATTTTTGAGCCCGAATGCATCTAAATGCTTAGCAATGATGCCCCAATACCCCCCCTATGCTTACTTTGTGATTTCCTAGCTTAAATTCCTACTTATGATGAAATTAAGCCGCTGGTTGCCAAAAGTTACAGTTTACCATGATATGTTTATGTCAATGCGTAGAGCTTTTACATGTGATTGCAATGCAACAAACAACACTATAATGTGACAACCGACAAGGGAGTAGGAAGCATGAGAAGGAGAGAAGGTGAGCACTATTAGCTCACGCTATGTATTTCTTATTCAAAGACCTAATAAAATCTTTACAAAGTTGATTTTTATACCTTAGCCAAGGTTTCTTTGGTCAAAAACTAATAATCTAGGAGCTCGAACTAAGGATAAATTGATACAATTTAAAAGCTTATAGCCTTGGATCATTGATTACAATATCCACTTGGAAAATAGAAGTTACAGTATCGTCAATTATTCAAAAGATTAAGTGTTTTTACAATAAATCTCCCAAAAAATGTAACATGGGTTAGCTTCCTGCTAACATCTGGACCTTGACAACTGTACCATTTTTGTTTTTCAATGTTGTTTCGCCATTATATTATATTGAGCTCATTAACTTGTGTGCTCTGTGGTGGAAGTTTGTTCCCCATGGATGAAGCCCAAAAAATGTATCTAATTGCAGTCATTTGGATCCTTCAATGACCTCTCTTAGCTGGTGCAAGGTCCACAATGCCTTGGATTATGGTAGTGTTTACTTTGGTGTTGTCTGTAGCTTGAAACTTTTTAATGAATACATTTGCCAAGATTTTGGCTAATTCCTCCTCTGAGATGTGTGCCTTTTCATTTGACAAGATGTCGATGACTTCGTAGGGTGCTGCTTTCCACTCCTTCTGAGGTCTTCTCTGAGGCATTCTGGTATTAGAAAACCAACTGATTAGCTCTTGAAATTTGTCAAAAAGTTATTGAGAAAGTTAAGAAAAAAAAGCAAACTTGACCATAAACTGAAAGATGAGCATAACTTGATCAAAACAAGTCCAAATTTGACCAAACTTCACCAGTGCATCTAGGACAACTACAGGCACTAGGTCATTCGATTACAAGTCAGATTTATGTCAAAGTTACATGGATTGTGATCCATGTTGGGACACATTCTTGACTTTTGAGGACACCATTTGATTAAGCATGATATGTGGATGCTATGGTCCAAAACGTTTTGAATTTGGATCATTAGTTTGAGATTTATACCAATTCTTGGAATTTTTTTTCAAACTTAGTTAATTTTGGCACTTTGGCTAGGGTTTTGAAATCCAAATGGATTTGATGGGAATGGGATCGTGCTAGGTAGGGTGGATGAAAGATAAACATCATGCACACAAGTAAGTATGTGGGCTAGATTATCACTCAAGTGAATTAGGTTCCAGGATCAATTAACTTTGACTCATAATCACGGTCTTGAGTATTTGCTAAGACATCACAAGCTCACCATAAACAAGGGAGATGTAATGCAAAATAGAGTTGTGTTTATTTATTCATGAAATGAGCTTTAAGTAGCTCTACAGCCTTGCACCACTGCATGTGGGATAATTCCACTCTTCTCTCCTTGACTCATATTTTAAGACTCTAGGACAAACCTCACACCTTACAATCCTCCCCTTGAGGTTTGGACTAGGAAGATACAATGAATATTCTTTATCCACTAAGGATGCACACATGGTATCCACTAAGGATATCAACATAAGAGGAATCCTCCCCTTGAACTTTGGGCTACAACTTGATGAAGAAAGACAACACTCCAATCCAGGAGCATAGACAACATATATCCTGAATCCAAGAGACAAACATAACACTCCAATCCAGGAGCAAAAATCAACACTCTAATCCAACAACAAAATGAAGAAATGCCTGCTTCGCTCTAATCCAAGAGCCCCTTCATATTCTTCAATGCTTTGTCTTCAACTGCTTCATGGTTTGTATCCTCCATTCAAAGAAGTGCTTCTTCCCCCCTTTTGTTGTGCAATCACACTTTATTGAAAAAACAAATGCAATGAAAAAATATTGATGTAAAAGAACTACTAATGCAGATGCTAATACTACCTCTGGTCATCCTTCCTTGGTTGATCAATGGACGATCTTTTGCCACTAGAGCCACACATTTTGTTGGATTTGCATTTTTGACTCGATCATGTGCTTTGTAGCCATTACTTCTTTATCTAGCTCCATGAGATCCCATGACCCCTTGTGCTTATGAGAGACTTTTGAAGCTAAATTTGACATACAAAACATAAAGGGCGGTCTTGCCGAGCACGCAACGGCACTGGCAGTGTCTAAAGCCCTTCCAATTTTCAAGTAATGATGTTAATTGAGTCAACATTAGTTAACAGAAGCTACTAAAGACCAAAGACGTACGGATGCACATCGAAGATCAAAGTGAAGAAGCAGAAAAGATTGGAGTTACACATTTATCACACGTTTTTCCAAAATGGTCATGTATTGTAATTTTTTGATTTATTTAGCCATTGTGATAATTGTAATGTGTTGCGGGATCAATAAGAGTTCCAAGATGTAAAGCATAGGTCACTTAGTGTACCTAGGTTGCAGATACAATAAGTGTGGAGCCTTAAAGGTCTTGGGTGCCGGACATTACACATTTTAGACCTTGGCTAAGGTATAAAAGCCAACTTTGTGAAGATTTTATTGAGTTTTTGGATAAGAAATACACAGCGTGAGCTAATGACGCTTACTTCTCTTCTTCTCGCGCTTCCTACTCCCTCTCCGGTTGTCACATTGCGAATGTGTTTGTTGCATTGCAACCGCAGGTAAGAGCTCTACGCATTGACGTAAGACATTCACCGTATTTCGTAGCTTTTGGCGTCGCCGACCCGCGACCTAATTTCATCATAATTAGAAATTTAAGTTGATAACTTGGACAAATCTTGGTCAAACTCAACCAAACTTGTCCAGAGACCACAACAAGGTAATTACTTGGCAAGCAATCCTAAAATGTGTAAAATCTGAGAAAAGTAAATAATCGAGATTATTTACTTTTGAGCCCCAGAAACACGATTTTGAACTTTTGAGCTTGTACAATGCTAGAACAACATAATACAAGGCCACTGGTCAATTTTGGGTTCCATCTGATCCAAAATTGGCACATGTTAACTCAGTTTCAAGTTACAAATTAGTCCTTTAGATCCTTGCAAGGATAGAATTTGGAAATATCAATTGCTGACTCACTTAGCTTAGATTGAAGAATGAGGTTGCAGACAAAGAACTGGGAGCTTGACAAGAGTTGAATTCAAGTCAAGTGGAAAAAAATGGATAACAATCTAATCTGCAGGTTAGGTTATTCAAGGCCTAGATTTTCATCATTTCAAAGGCTACAATCAATTCTGACACTTTCGAGCTAGAGTTAATCAACTCTTGTGAGTCTAAGAGAAATCAACTACCAAAAGTACTTTGGCAAAAGCAGTCTAATCAAACTTGAGCAATTTTTTTTTTTGCTAATCAATACCAAAGTCTGCTAGGAGACAGTTTTTACAGAACCAGTCGACATGGACTCATCTTGAGCTGAGAGTTCAAGTACAACAGAGCAAGCTAGTAGCAGTGGTAACACAGGTACAAGTGCAATAGAGCAGATTTTACAGCTTTATGGCTACAATGGAGATAAATTCTTGTATACAGATTCAAAAGGCCATAGATACTTGATGAACAACAAAAGCAGCACATGAGCCAAGATCCTATTGATCAGAGTAAAACCAGATTCAGAGAACTCCTAGATGTTCACAGACTTCAGTGGAGCCAGGTATTGCAAGCTTAAAAACGAAGTGCAGATAGAGGTGCAAAAAATCAACCCAAGTGGTTATCTAGAAATCTGCACAAGCCAGCAAAGCATACATTTGGTGCATATGCAATTAGGGTCATTGTACATGGATTAAAGTGGTCAGATCTACAATCGAGAACCAGAAATGCAAGATCCAACAGATCAACCAATAGAAGCCAATCTAATTGGAGAACCAAGCCAAAGACAGTACAAAGGTCAAGATGGACCAGTCTACAGCTTGATGCTCAGTGTTCTAAAAGAAGATGCCAACAATTTGGCAAGAATAGAAACAAAAGCTCCTTTCAAGAGCTTGACATGATAGAGCCAATTGAAATACCACCAGTCATGGCATATTGCTTAGATTGTGGACAAAAAGGTGGACATTTTGCTGAAGATTGTCCAAGAAATCCAAACAACAAGGATACATCAACTGCCAGGCAAGGTACATAAAAAATTGGAAATGTGAATCTCGATGAAAGTGCATTAAACCCGTCACTTTTAATGCAATCGGATGATTTTGCATTACCATTAGAAGCACCAACAAAAGTACTACAAGTTCAAAATCAGCATAAAGATGCACAGGCACGTGGAAAGCTTAAAATTGATTCTTCGAACAACAAATTCCTGCATGAATTTGGTCAAGGTGTCCAGATATCACTGAAGGTTGAAAAGTCTGTTAGGTTTGCAAATGATTTTTCATCTACTGACACAAGTGTGCAATCATTCACGAGTCTACGAGACACATCAAACAGAATGATGTTAGCTTTGTATGGTACCCATAATTCATATGCACACTATGTGGACCAAAAAGGAAAGCTATACAAAAAGGATTAACCAGTGTTTGAACGGCCCACATACCAGCTCATAGAAGTGCGTCCAATGATAGAGCAGAAAGGATGGTTCATTCAGAGGAAAGAATCTATTATAGCCCATCCTCTCTAGAGTTGAAGGATATTACCCGAGTGAACTCATAAATTTGTTCAGAGCCAAACTCTCCTCCATCGGAAATCAAGCTTTGATGTTGTGAACAAATGAGCATATACTTTGACCAAAACAGCCGTAGATATAGACGAGAGTCTAGCATCTATGATGCCTTGGGTCCTGAAACCATAGAAGCTCATATCATAGGAGACCCATGGGATAGACAATATCAGGGCAAAGATAATTCTATCTACAACTTAACTTAGGGAATAATTTGTCATGTGTCAGAGAGATACATAGGAAACTATGTAGAAGGTTTACAGATGCCAAACATCAACAATGCTACCCAAAGTGTGCCTTCACAGTCCCAAAAGGTGAGACTCAACCAAAGCCAAACAGTTTTGAACTCTTATAATGAAGCAGGCTATAGTGATCACCCTAGGAAGGGGGGAGCTGCAAATTCATCAATCTCAGCTCCAGTACAAGAAAATGCTACACCAGTTAGAAGCCCAAGAACTTCTAGCCAGCAGAACCCTTCAAAGAAAAAACCATTGGAAGATCATATGGTTGTTGGAAGTTTCCCACTGACCCAGATCCCATCAAAATCTGCAGAAAAATTCTTCTATGAAGATCATCAGGGACAAAAGTTTCAGTTGATCTCCACAAGTCAGAGTCAAAAACCGACAAATCCCATAGTGTTCAAGAAATTTCATGAGACCAAGATTGCATATGCATATCGAGATGCAAATGGCAATGATTCTCAACAGGTTCATGACCTTGTACAAGCCCCTATGGATTCTAAACCTGAAGTCAAAGACTATCTAAAGATGATGCAAAGCCTCAAGCTACCAAAACAGGTGACAAAAAAGACAAAATCAATGAAAGCTAAAGTCCAAAAGGCCACACAAAGATCACCACCATCAAAATCTCCTTCAAAGAGACATATTGTGCCAAAAAGCACAGTGGATCTTCTAAGATCAAAAGTTACTCAAATGCAGGAACAAAATGCTCAACAGTTGCAAGAAAAAGGTGCAGTATTACAACAAAACGACCCAACATCGACGGAAGTAGGTGGTCAAAGCAAAGAAAATGCAGATAAAGTTCAACCAAGTTCAATCAAGTGCAACATTGTTGGTGAAAACAAAGAAAAACTCTCAAGAGAAGTAAAGCTAGATTTTCAGTTAGACAAGAACCTCATGTCCTTTCTCACTTGGAAAAAATGTGGTCAACTACAACTGGAAGATGCTCCTGAATTTGTGAGCATATCAGAAGACAAACGAGCAGAATGCTAGGGAATCATCTCCAACACCATTGAAGTAAGTTCACAGATCATGAAAGCTCAATTCCACGTGATCACAACAAAGGATATGCTAGAAGACATCATAATGGGAATGCCAATGGCCCAGAAGATGTTAGAGATAAAGAATTCAATAAAGATGTAGTCTTCAAAGGCAACAAAGAATGAAGACCAAGATTGGTTATCCGCGGACGACAGTACAAATTCCTCAAGCACAATTAAAATGGAGACTGATATTAACGCAGATCTTATTGAAGATGATTCATCTCCATCGAACAGAACTTCAGAAGAGCTTAAAGAAAATCAGGCAATAGCAACCACGATAGCTATGAAGCAAAAAATGCCACCAAAGCTAGAAGGAATGAAGATCAAAATTGCAGACAAGGTAAAGCTAAAGTGAAACTTCCACCGATTAGCAAAGAAGATGTGAAAGCATATGCCTCTACATCAAAGAACCCTCATGGATCAGCTTCTTCAAGAAAGTCAGGCCTTCAAAACTTCAAGTCAATTGCTGACCCAACTAAAACCTCTAAGGAGACACCAAGAAAAGCAAAGATATATCAGCCAAAGTACTCAAGAAAGCAAAGGAAGTCAAGCAAGTGTTTGTTCCGAGCAATTTAGTCAAAGTCAATGATCCGGTTTGGATTAAGGACGAGAAATCAAGACAAAAAGACAAACACATGGGATGGATACATGGGATGGATAGCATCACAATGGAGCTTAAAGGAACAAGAGTACTATGGAGGTAACAGACAGATATGGGTGCCAAAACCATAGGTTAGAGCATATGAAGTAACTTCAAGTCCCTCCCAAGAAAGAAGGCCCACAAGGTATCAACCTCGACAATATCCTAGGATACCTAAGAAGCAGGTATACAATAGAACAACATTGAATGATATTTAAGTCTACCACGACTCACAAAAGGATATAGAACAAAGATGGATCTCAAAGAATGTTCTTCTTGGACAACGATTCTACATAGGGTGTACAAAGATTTGGCTACCAGTCAACCACAAGTCAACTAAAACTACACCAGACTTTCATGAAGATCTCAACATCTCAGCAGGACCTAAAGCTCAACAAAGTCAACAAAGGAGTTACAAAGGTCATCAAGAGGTTTGGATTCCTAAGTCTTCCAATGCTCCTAGTCAAAAGCCAGATACCAAAGAACAAAGGCCTCCAACAACATCAAAGACTTCTATCAACAGGCCTAATTGGAGAATCAAACAACCAGTGGAGTCTTCACAGTCAAAGAAGGACAACCCAACCAACGCGAATGCAGATTCGAAGATGATAAAAAAAGTATGGCATAAGAAACTTTCAATGTCAACTTGGTCCTTCACTAATCCTCTTTTTGAGGATTCAAGCTTACTTTTACCTGAAGAAATAGTTGTAGTAAGCACAAGAATGTAAAAAGTCAAGTCGCCACGGTGCAAAAAACACTGTTTGGCATAGTTAGAGTCGGGCTGCTGAGCCATAAAATGAGCAAAACATTAGACCCAAAGATTCAAGTCATATTAAACTCTGTGCTAAGGTCGTAGTTATTAGGATTACGCTCAAGCTGGAAGAGTTGAGCATATCTAAAGTCGTGTCACTCATGCTGGATGAGATGAGCATAAGAGTCAAAGTCTATTAACTTACAATTGGTGATGTCGTAGAGTCCAACACTCACGCACAATGCACAGTAAGATGAGAGCACATATCCTCGTCAACGAAAACCATTCTTAAAGGGGTGCCATCTTGCAAAGCCATGTCATATGCTTTTATAGCTACACCATCTTTATGAAGAACCCTGTAAGGTCTCTGACCCGATCACAAGAGCACCCTTGTACCACGAAATGAATACAATGGAATAAGTTACTATTTTTAGCAGTATTCCAGATTCTGTCAGTGCCATGATGTTTAGAATTTTATAAAGCTTCAAAATGTGAATTAAAATAATTTTTGTGAAAAATTTCCAAAAATAGTAAGTTTTTGGTCACCTGACCCGTCTAGTTTTGATCGTCTCGAAAAATTGCCCCCGTATCCCAAATTTGAAAAAAATGCATTTTCGGACCCAGGGGGCTGCTAAATATGGCAGGTACTTGGGCCAGTACGCCTTAGTTAGAGCTTTGTATGGCAATTTTCGGCATCAAAATCCGACTCGTATGGCCCGTTTAAGCCTAAACCCAATTTTTCACAAAATTGTCCGGGAAGCACCGGGGGCCCGAGGCTGTGTGGGAACAGGTCCCAGCCCACTCCAGATCTGCTTTAGCAGCTAGGGGGCTCCCTCTTGCTTTGTGGGAGTCTTGGGGAAGCTGCCAAGCCTGCAACTCAGTGTGAGAGTCAGTTTACTGAGCCAACTGGACACTTGGTGGGTAGGCAATTGGACTTGCCATGCAAGGACTGAGTGCTCATCCAGATGCAATTAGCAGCACAAATCGATTTTCAGCCTGTAGGAGCCTATTTAAAGGCCTACACACACACACACATAGACAGATATGCTCACACACACACATTGCATACTCACACATCTACACACTGGGAAGGTGCTGCCGGCACACACACAGCTTTTGAAGGAGAAGCAAGGAGGGAGGTGCTGCCGAAATTCCCATCTCGAGGATTCATTGCATCAGAAATTTAAGAGGATTCTCAGCCCCTAATCACGGTAATTATGGTTTAATTTCTGCTCTTCTTAATCTCATCATTACCCACTCATAATTCTTGTCTACTATGCCTACTTTTAGCTATAATTCTCTATAGCTGCTCTCTAAGTTTTCATAGTTGTACTTCATTACATAATTATCATTCATTTAGTTAATTTATTCAGCCATTCATCATCCTTAATCAAGGATTAATGCATGATTAGGAAAGATTCTCTCTCTAGGCGGTATAGTCAATAAATTGTCAGCTAGTAATAGTGTAGAATTGTCAGAATTCAATCTTTCACTACTCAATGGAGTTGTAATTAAATTATACTTAATCTTCTCCCACATTTAGATGCGATTAAGGCTGAAAATTAATCCGTCATTAGTCCAATAAGAAGAAGGTTTTTCCATCACACATGCTTGCGGTCACTCTGCACCTTCATATTACTCTAGGAAAATGAATGAGCTTGCTTACTTCATATCTTTGGTGAATCAATTAGAAAAACTCTGAATTTCTTAATCATCTAAGCCAAGTAATTAACCTTAGAGTCGTTTCCCATAGGGTGGATACAGAATTACCCTTAAAAAAATTACTAGGGCAAAAAAGGGAAAAATCTAACCTCGTGCATAAGGAGGAGTCTTTAATAAATCTAATCTGCCGATTGGTTTGTCATGTTACTCTCGGACCTTAGCTCTTTTTTTTTCAAGTCTATCATTTAAGTAGTGAGAAAAATGGCCCCGGTTAAGAGAACTCGCTTCGGTGGAGCCCACGACCGCGAGACAAAAACAAGCAATGTCAATGGAAAAGGGAAGGCTCCCATGGATGAGCAAATACCGGCCATCTCACGGGTTATTGACGAAGAAATGGAAGAGGTAGGTCCCAATTTCTATTCAAGTTGATTAATTAACATTGCATACGATTAGTTAGGAATGAACATATCCCCGAACATGTTGGAGAAATCCGACAGAAACCTCGGCATTGAATGCATAGTACATTTAAGTATAAAGTAGGAAAGAAATGATTGATGGGTATGCTGTTTGCAAGAGGAAAGAATGTTTGCTAGGAAAAATTTAGCTCGACATGTTCATTTTATTTCCAATGTTGAATCAGTCCTGACCCCCCTACTGATCACAGGGGGCAGAGTTTCTCGTTAAGGGCTCTTGAATCCACGACTTGCTTTCTATGCGGTGGGAACCCACGTCTTGCTTTCTATGCGGTGGGAGTGTCCATGACGTGCTTTCTATGCGGTGGACATACCTAGTTGTATGGGCAGCTAGGCGACAACGGGAGGAGTGAACTCTCGCTGGAGGGGGGATGTTGTACCTCCAGAACATTGGAACTTTTATGAATAAGTTTGAGTAGAATTTTTACTAGAATTCTGTCTTGGTGTTGTTTGCAATACTGGTTGAAGGGCTGTTTTAACGAACCATGTGATTCGGAATTAAACAAGGAATATCTATGTTGAACAACCTTTGTGGTAGTAATTAGGTCACACGAGGAAGTGTGAGTGTGGGGGTGGAAAGTGGGGGCTTGGCTCGGGTTGCCAATGCCTACGAGGTGGGTGGTCCCGATTGGTCGGGAACTCTCTGTCCCCATAGTGCTTACTCGATATTGGTATTACTCATTGCCCCTAGAGCGGCGAATCCTGGAGAGTACGTGCCTCTGAAACATGGGGAAAAAGGCACTTGGGGTTTCTCTCCTCTTGGAAGGTGGGTCTTAGGATCGCTAGATAGTTAAGTACGCTTCCCCTGCGAGGTGGAGCTAGATCTCGTTGCTAGTAGGCTCGAACTCGACTCACTTTGTGATGAGAGATCGTCCGCTAGTTGAACCCTGAACCATTTTGTTTGCTTCCGCTATAGATCTAGTGGCCACCATGTTTACCATCAGATCCATTGTTGTTACGACGGGGTGGGGACCTCACACCTGGTATCAGAGCCTAGGTTAGGGTGGGAAAATAAAGTCGTATTGTTTGAACATTTAAAAGGAACTGAAAGTATATAGGTAGTTGATCCGAATTCCTTGCATTGGTGTTGCAGGAAGACCCCGTGCTCGAATATCGGAAGTTCTAAGTGTTTGAGCTTATTTATGAGCAAGCTCGAAGATCCCCTGTTTACAAGTTGAGGCGAGATGTCATGGAGATACTGTTGAAGGCTTATACACCACACTCCACTCGCATTGACAAAGGATGGGAACTTGATTGGACATTTCTAGGAGGGGTTTACTACATCAATGCTCGGAAGCTAGGGTGCCTGACTACCGACTTGAAGAAGATATGTTGGGGAGAAGAGTTGAGAGTGATAGAGATATTCTACTTGGTGCCCACACGATTGGACCAGACTGTTTCGGGCAACTCCAACCAAACCATCAACGACTGGCTCTTGGAGAAGGTCACCAATGTGATTCCAGCAAACCAAGTCAAAACCTTTGGATTACTGAAAGTGAAACTCCTGCCCGATATCTTAGTGTATTATCCCCTCAAGAATGTGTATAAGAACTATTACACGAATGAAGTAGTGCATCATGTCAATGCCATTCCCTAGGCGTATGTTATACGCAATCCATAAAGCCATGTAATAAGCGATCATCAGTCATTCTAAACCTTGAGGAGTTTCGATTGTAATAAATTTCCACCAATAAAGTGATTTTGTCTCTAAATCTCTATCTCTTGATAAAGTGAAATTTTGAATTTTATTAAAGTCTCGTGTCTATCTTGAAATTCAAGTAATGGTATCAAGAATTTCGTATAACCCATGTAGGTACTGCTTGTTGCTCTGTACTCGGCAACGCAAGAGAAGAAGCTCCTCCTTAAGCAAGCCCAACCTCCGATCTTTAAGGGCGAGGGGGCAAATGTGGAGAGAGATGCGGAAGTATGGATGGAAGCCATGGACGATTACTTTGAAGCTGTGGGAACCCAACCCGTAAATCAGACCATGCTTGCGATGTTCCGCTTGACTGGCGATGCCAAGATATGGTGGAAGCAACATTATAGAGACCTGGACATTAAAGGATCTTCCCAATCTTGGGAAGACATCAAAGCTGCGATAATGGGACGTTATTTACCACCTGCCTATAGGACCTTGAGAATGAATGAATTCTTTTCACTTTGGCAGCTGAATTCAACTGTCGAAGAATACTATGCAAAGTTTGTCACTCTTCGGAGATATGCTCCTAAGATGACCTTAGAACAACAGGTGGCAAGGTTCTGTCAAGGACTAATCGATCCCTTGAACACTCGGCTGGAGGCTCTCAAGCCGTCAACTCTACAGGATGCCTTGTTGAGGGCTAAACCTCTAGCTCTCGAAGTACAAAAGGCTAATCAAAATAGGAGGAATCATTGGGCAAAGAGGGCAAGGAACACTGCTTGGGACAACAGACCAGCCAACCAAACCTATAACCAACGCCCTATTGTGGCTACCACTACAACCATGGAGTTCCCTGATGTTCGATGCTATGGTTGCAGCGAGCATGGACACTACAGATCCAATTTCCCCAGGAACATTCATGCAACCAATGCTAATGCCATACCCTTGAATACCCGTGGGCATGAACTGAGGAGGAGGGCATGGAAGAGGAGGAGGAGGAAGAATGAACAGAGGGCGAGGGCATGGAGCTAATGGAAGAGGAGGACGTGGAAGAATGAACAGAGGGCGAGGGCATGGAGCTACCGCCAGAGTAAATGCCGCAGTGGTACAACCAATTGTGGGTGATGAAGCAGTGGAGAGAGCAACCCTACATGCTGCAATTGACAATCCCAATGGTTGCGAGCAATACGCAGTCATTCATACGCCAGGATCTCTCAGAGGTGAACAAGTTAACTTCCTTATAGATTGTGGCAGTACTCTTTCATTTCTTTCACCCAGATGCTTGAGAAAGCTTAAGCTAGATAAGTATCCGTCAAGCAAGCTAGTTGTCGAGTTAGCAAACGGCAAGGAGGTAGTATCTCAACATTCTGCAGGAAAAATCGACTTTGATTTAGGGGGACACCCAACTTCTGCCCAATTTCGAACCCTACCCTTAGGATTCTTTGATGGGATACTAGGGATGGACTGGTTAAAGCAAAATAAGGCCCATATCCATTGTGCACAAGGAAACTTTACATTTATAGATAACTTGGGTAATGAAGCCTTAATTCAGGGGGAAAATGGGAGACCTAGGGCTATTCTAGTTAAGGCCAGCAGACTCTTGAAGGGACTAAGAAAGGGTCAGCAAATATATGCAGTTAAAATCAATAAGGTGGACCAATCAGATACCTCACTTCGACCAGACTGGCTGAGGGAGTATGATGACGTATTCCCCGAAGACCTTACGAATCTTCCACCACACAGAGAGGTAGATCATGGGATTGAGACTATCCCTGGGTGTGAACCTATCTCAAAAAGACCTTATAAAATGTCACTTCCGGAGGCCATCGAACTCAAAGAACAACTTAGGTAACTCATTGAGCAAGGATTCATTCGACCCAGTACTTCTCCTTGGGGTGCTCCAGTTCTTTTTTAGAAGAAGAAGGATGGGACCTTAAGGCTATGCATAGACTACCGTGGGCTGAATCAGGTAACTGTCAAGAAGAAGTATCCAATTCCAAGGATCGACGAACTCTTGGACAGACTCCATGGTGCCAAAATATTTACAAAGATTGATCTAAGGTCAGGATATTACCAAATCAGGATCAAGGAATCAGATATTCCAAAGACAACTTTCAACACCAGGTATGGACACTACGAATTCACAGTAATGGCTTTTGGTCTAACAAATGCTCCTACAAGCTTCAATCGACTCATGCAGGATATTTTCAAACCTTACCTGGACGACTTTGTCTTGGTTTTCTTTGATGACATTCTAGTCTATTCTAAGAATGAAACAGATCACAAGGAACATGTTCGCAAAGTACTTGATCTCCTTCGAGAACACCAGCTTTACGCTAAAGAGAGCAAGTGCACTTTTTCCTCACCAAAGGTCAACTATCTTGGATTTGTCATTTCGGCTGAAGGGATTTCAGTGGACCCAGACAAAGTCAAGGACATCGTTGACTGGCCTCAACCATCCACTGTCAGCGAAGTAAGGGGATTTCTTGGAATAACGAGATGGTACAGGATTTTTGTCAAGGATTATGCACGTATTGCTGCACCTTTGACGGAACTCCTGAAGAAAGGAATGAGGATCGATTGGAAGACCGAGCACGAGTCTAGTTTTGCTAAGCTAAAAGAATTCTTGGTCTCAGCTCCTATTTTAAAGCTTCCAGACTTCAGTAAAGAATTTGAAGTAGCGACAGATGCTAGTAAGTCTGCTCTAGGCAGAGTTCTTACTCAAGAAGGAAGACCGGTGGCATATACTTCGCGAAAGCTGAGGGATCATGAGAAGAATTATCCCACTCATGATCTGGAACTTTTAGCAGTTATACATGCACTGAAGTTATGGAGACATTATCTTCTTGGACGCAAGTTTCAGTTGGTTACAGACCACAAGAGTTTAAAGTGGATTTTTACTCAACCCATTCTCAATATGCGACAACGGCGATGGATAGAGCTATTATAGGAATATGACCTTGACATAAAGTATAGACCAGGGAAGGAAAACGCAGTTGCAGATGGTCTTAGCCGAAAATTGTTTCTCGGAGCTATCTCTATTCCAAATAACCCTATCTTGGATAGAATCAAAGAAGCATCCCTCGAAGATCCAGAGTACCAACATATGGCTTCATTAGTCCAGCAGAATAAGATGCCTGAAGCTAAAGATTACTCTCTTATGGGAGGATGTCTTTACTACAGACATAGACTCTGTGTACCCAGAGACCCAGCTCTAAAGAAGACTATTCTGTATGAAGCACATGATAGCCCTACATCCGGACATCCAGGCTATGCTAAGACTCTTCATGCTGTCAGGAGGAGTTATTTTTGGTCTGGAATGAAAGGAGACATACTTCGCTATGTGAGGCAATGTCTTTCTTGTCAATGGATAAAGGCCGAAAGGATCAAATTACCAGGGCAACTTCAACCTCTTGACATACCCCAGATGAAGTGGGAATGCATCAGTATGGGTTTTGTTACAGGGTTACCTTCTACAGGAGGTTATGATTCTGTTTTCGTGGTTGTTGACATGCTCACAAAAGTGGCTCATCTAATACCCGTAAAGACAACCTTTACTGCTTCAGATATTAGTCGGGTATTCATCAAGGAGATTTTCAGGCTACATTGTCTACCCAAGCGTATTGTCAGTGATAGAGATGCCAAGTTTACATCAAAATTTTGGACTTCTCTTTTCCAATCTATTGGGTCACAATTAGCTTTCAGTACAGCATACCATCCACAAACAGATGGGCAAACTGAAAGAGTTAATCAAGTCATTGAGGACATTCTCAGAGCCTATTGTTCGCAAGAACCAAAGAAGTGGTTACAATATCTACCTTTGGTAGAATATGCTTATAACTCTTTCGAACACAGAAGCATTGGAATGTCACCTTTCAAAGCTCTTTATGGACAGAACTGTTTAGCACCACTGAACTTTTCAGATCCAACCATTAGAGTAGAAGCCTCTAGAAAGATGTTAGAAGATATGGAAGCACAGACTAGAGCCATTCGCCAGGACATTCAGGCAGCTCAAGATAGGCAGAAGCACTATGCAGATAAGAACCGCACAGATAGAACTTTCAAGGAAGGAGATAAGGTTTTTCTCCGAGTCCGACCTAAGAAAAGAAATTATCGCTAGGCAGATACAAGAAGCTAAGCCCAAGGTACTGTGGACCATTCGAGATCATTAAGGTTGTGAGTGACCAAGCCTACAAGCTAAAGTTACCTGCAAACTTGAAGGTTCATGATGTATTCCATGTCAGCTTACTCAAACCCTATATTCCCAATCCTGATCAATTCTTGGACTCAGATCAGATAGTCATGCCAGCTCAAGGAGTTCTCGAGCTCCAACCTGACTATGTACTTGAAACAAGGGAAAGAAAGTTACGCAACAGAACTATCACGGAGCATCTAGTAAAATGGAAGGATTACCCTGAAGAAGATGCAACTTGGGAGGACAAATCGACGCTCTTAAAAGATTACCCAAACTCATTCTTGAGATGAGGACATCTCAAATTTTTCACGTTGGGGAGGTTGTAAGGTCTCTGACCCGATCACAAGAGCACCCTTGTACCACAAAATGAATACAATGGAATAAGTTCCTATTTTTAGCAAATTTCCAGATTCTGTCAGTGCCATGATGTTTAGAATGTTATAAAGCTTCAAAATGTGAATTAAAATAATTTTTGTGAAAAATTTCCAAAAATAGTAAGTTTTTGGTCACCCGACCCGTCCAGTTTTGATCGTCTCGAAAAATTGCACCCGTACCCCAAATTTGAAAAAAATGCATTTTCGGACCCCGGGGGCTGCTAAATATGGCAGGTACTCGGACTAGTACGCCTTAGTTAGAGCTTCATATGGCAATTTTCGGCATCAAAATCCGACTCGTATGGCCCGTTTTAGCCTAAAACCAATTTTTCACAAAATTGTCCGGGAAGCACCGGGGGCCCGAGGCTGTGTGGGAACAGGTCCCAGCCCACTCCAGACCTGCTTTAGCAGCTAGGGGGCGCCCTCTTGCTTTGTGGGAGTCTTGGGGAAGCTGCCAAGCCTGCAACTCAGTGTGAGAGTCAGTTTACTGAGCCAACTGGACACTTGGTGGGTAGGCAATTGGACTTGCCATGCAAGGACTGAGTGCTCATCCAGATGCAATTAGCAGCACAAATCGATTTTCAGCCTGTAGGAGCCTATTTAAAGGCCTACACACACACACATAGACAGATATGCTCACACACACACATTGCATACTCACACACCTACACACTGGGAAGGTGCTGCCGGCACACACACAGCTTTTGAAGGAGAAGCAAGGAGGGAGGTGCTGCCGAAATCCCCATCTCGAGGATTCATTGCATCAGAAATTTAAGAGGATTCTCAGCCCCTAATCACGGTAATTATGGTTTAATTTCTGCTCTTCTTAATCTCATCATTACCCACTCATAATTCTTGTCTACTATGCCTACTTTTAGCTATAATTCTCTATAGCTGCTCTCTAAGTTTTCATAGCTGTACTTCATTACATAATTATCATTCATTTAGTTAATTTATTCAGCCATTCATCATCCTTAATCAAGGATTAATGCATGATTAGGAAAGATTCTCTCTCTAGGCGGTATAGTCAATAAATTGTCAGCTAGTAATAGTGTAGAATTGTTAGAATTCAATCTTTCACTACTCAATAGAGTTGTAATTAAATTATACTTAATCTTCTCCCACATTTAGATGCGATTAAGGCTGAAAATTAATCCGTCATTAGTCCAATAAGAAGAAGGTTTTTCCATCACACATGCCTGCGGTCACTCTGCACCTTCATATTACTCTAGGAAAATGAATGAGCTTGCTTAGTTCATATCTTTGGTGAATCAATTAGAAAAACTCTGAATTTCTTAATCATGTAAGCCAAGTAATTAACCTTAGAGTCGTTTCCCATAGGGTGGATACAGAATTACCATTAAAAAAATTGCTAGGGAAAAAAAGGGAAAAAATCTAACCTCGTGCATAAGGAGGAGTCTTTAATAAATCTAATCTGCCGATTGGTTTGTCATGTTACTCTCAGACCTTAGCTCTTTTTTTTCAAGTCTATCATTTAAGTAGTGAGAAAAATGGCCCCGGTTAAGAGAACTCGCTTCGGTGGAGCCCACGATCGCGAGGTAGGAACAAGCAATGTCAACGAAAAAGGGAAGGCTCCCATGGACGAGCAAATACCGGCCATCTCATGGGTTATTGACGAAGAAATGGAAGAGGTAGGTCCCAATTTCTATTCAAGTTGATTAATTAACATTGCATACGATTAGTTAGGAATGAACATATCCCCGAACATGTTGGAGAAATCCGACAGAAACCTCGGCATTGAATGCATAGTACATTTAAGTATAAAGTAGGAAAGAAATGATTGATGGGTATGCTGTTTGCAAGAGGAAAGAATGTTTGCTAGGGAAAATTTAGCTCGACATGTTCATTTTATTTCCAATGTTGAATCAGTCCTGACCCCCCTACTGATCACAGGGGGCAGAGTTCCTCGTTAAGGGATCTTGAATCCACGACTTGCTTTCTATGCGGTGGGAACCCACGTCTTGCTTTCTATGCGGTGGGAGTGTCCATGACGTGCTTTCTATGCGGTGGACATACCTAGTTGTATGGGCAGCTAGGCGACAACGGGAGGAGTGAACTTTCGCTGGAGGGGGGATGTTGTACCTCCAGAACATTGGAACTTTTATGAATAAGTTTGAGTAGAATTTTTACTAGAATTCTGTCTTGGTGTTGTTTGCAATACTGGTTGAAGGGCTGTTTTAACGAACCATGTGATTCGGAATTAAACAAGGAATATCTATGTTGAACAACCTTTGTGGTAGTAATTAGGTCACACGAGGAAGTGTGAGTGTGGGGGTGGAAAGTGGAGGCTTGGCTCGGGTTGCCAATGCCTACGAGGTGGGTGGTCCCGATTGGTCGGGAACTCTCTGTCCCCATAGTGCTTACTCGATATTGGTATTACTCATTGCCCCTAGAGCGGCGAATCCTGGAGAGTACGTGCCTCTGAAACATGGGGAAAAAGGCACTCGGGGTTTCTCTCCTCTTGGAAGGTGGGTCTTAGGATTGCTAGATAGTTAAGTACGCTTCCCCTGCGAGGTGGAGCTAGATCTCGTTGCTAGTAGGCTCGAACTCGACTCACTTTGTGATGAGAGATCGTCCGCTAGTTGAACCCTGAACCATTTTTTTTGCTTCCGCTAAAGATCTAGTGGCCACCAGGTTTACCATCAGATCCGCTGTTGTTACGACGGGGTGGGGACCTCACAAACCCCTCAAAATCTTACTTGCACAGCATATTGTTTTCCATGCATTTTTGTGTATGCATAAATAGGATGTCCCACCATTGGACATATGCATTAGACACTCTTTTTTGCTTCCACCTATGCACCTTGAGTGGACTACAACAGGCAAACCAATGTTCCATCATGCCACCCTTTCATATTTGCTACCTTTTTAATTCCATATCTATCAGCAAATAATCCCTTGAGTACTTTATTAATATTTCCCATGCTAATAAGTACTCCAATAATGCACGTATACCAAAGGTACTTTTTTTCCACTGGGTTTTTTCCCTTTGGTCATCCAGGTATAAGACCCTAATTTAGAACCTCATCATTCTACTTCCCTTGTATATATTTTTCATAAATAAACAGCAACCTCATCATGATGCTATTACAACGGACAAATGCAACATCATCTCTCAAAATTGACTACTCGGACCAATGAAGATGTTAAAGCAAATTGAACCTCATCAACAAATCCAATGAAAACATGAAAATCAGCCCATCAATAACCAATCAAAACCTTCCACAGCCTCTAAGGACACTTTTTCAACAGTGCGCGAGGACGGGCACTAAAATAGGAAGGGGGGAATGTTAACTGAGTCAACGTCAGTTAACAGAAGCTGCTAAAGACCAAAGACGTACGGATGCACATCGAAGATCGAAGTGAAGAAGCAAAAAAGATTGGAGTTACACATTTATCACACGTTTTCCCAAAACGGTCATGTATTATAATTTTCCAATTTATTTAGCCATTGTGATAATTATAACATGTTACGGGATTAGTAAGAGTTCCAAGATGTAAAGCATAGGTCACTTAGTGTACCTAGGTTGCAGATACAATAAGTGTGGAGTCTTAAAGGTCTTGGGCGCCGGACATTACACATTTTAGACCTTGGCTAAGCTATAAAAACCAACTTTGTAAAGATTTTGTTAAGTTTTTGGATAAGAAATACACAGAGTGAGCTAACGGCGCTCACTTCTCTCCTTCTCGCGCTTTCTACTCCCTCTCCAGTTGTCACATTGCGAATGCGTTTGTTGCATTGCAACTGCAGGTGAGAGCTCTACGCATTGACGCAATCCATTCACCGTATTTTGTAGCTTTTGGCGTCGTCGATCCGCGGCCTAATTTCATCATAATTAGCAATTTACAATTTTAAATCAAAAACTAAGCATAGGCAGGGTATTGAGGCATCATTGCTAAGTATAGGCGGGGTATTGGGACATCATTGCTAAGTATTTAGATGCATTCTGAGTCGAAAACGATTAGGTCAAAAATCCACTGCTGTTAATAATCGCGATTTTGGAACTTGACCTAAAGTGGGGTTTGAGGCCATAGGCATGTGTGCTTAGGTCTTATAAACTTTTCCTAGAAGTTTCATTACGTTTGGATGTCATTTGATGCTGTAACGGATGTGATTTGCTTGCCGATGAGCGATTGGCTTTTGGTGATTTCAGTCACTTGAGTGTAGCTTGAGTTAGATGCAAGTTGTTAGTTGTTTTCCAAGAGATTGACAACCTCTTTTAGCCTCTATGCAATAGTCGAGTTAGCTTCGTCCCATGGTTTGACAAATTAATCGTGATTATCGCTAATTCTGCAATAAGATAGGATGGTGAGGTTAGACATGCGTCCCACAAATGAATGTAAAGATTGTGTGCTTTCATAAACTTCAACAATAATCAATAGTGAATCCTTAAGCCTACAATAGCTTGGCTAAACTCAGTGAGAATCAATAGTGGATTCCTTTTAATTTGTGCTGCCAAGGTTAGAGGAGAGTTTATGTCAGGGAGCACTAGATTGCGTGGGAACCTTTGCCTTGCCAAGACAGCATGCAAGGTGCCAAGTGATTTGTGTGTGTGAGAACAAACCCTTGCAAGTAGAACCTTTTGAGATTTTTTAATTTATTTTTTAATGTTTTAATGTTGGCTATTGCTGACTCTTGTCCCGAGGTTGGTGATAACGTGAATTGGCCTTGGCAAAAGAGGTGCCCACTCAGCTGCTTCGCCTACATAGTGTGACAAAAGCGGGGTGCCTATGGAGCTCGGCGATGGCTTGCTCTTGCAAGTCGAGCCAGCAAGGAAAGAAAATCGTGCAACCAGCACGGATTGCAGGGTTTGGTTCTGCAGGCCTGCACAGTAGAGAGCGAGGAAGACTGCACAAACTTATTGGCCAAACTTTCTCTTCGACAGCGATTTCAGATTACACTCCATAATTGCTCTTCGACAACAATTTCACATTAAACTACTTGGTCGTCACCATCTGAAGCTTGAATTCGTACCTATTTGAAGACCTTAGTGCAGCAATGTTTGTCTGTGCTTGACTATGGCTGAGCTGATGCTACGACTGTTCCCTCCTTTTTCTTTGTGTGGCTTGGCAATGGCCTACCCTTAAGGCCAAGAGATCTTATGCAGTGTGGAAATTCCCCAAGGTCCTGCACATATGCTTTGGGTTATTATGGTTGCCTTTACGCTGCCCAGTGTTGCCAGCAAGTTGATGCTACTAATGCCTCTTCTTTGTAGCTCCTCAAGCAGCCAACACTTCCAATTTCATGGTGTGAGGTCACACAGTAGCTCAAGCCATCTCTCTCTCTCTCTCTCTCTCTCTCACACACACACACACACACACACACACACACACACACACACACACACACAATTTTAGAAAAGCACAAGCTTTGTTTCCAAGTGAGTTGCTCGACCATTTGGGTTATTATGGTTGCCTTTACGCTGCCCAGTGTTGCCAGCAAGCTGATGCTACTAATGCCTCTTCTCTGTAGCTCCTCAAGCAGCCAACACTTCCAATTTCATGGTGTGAGGTCACACAGTAGCTGAAGCCATCTCTCTCTCTCTCTCTCTCTCACACACACACACACACACACACACACACACACAATTTTAGAAAAGCACAAGCTTTGTTTCCAAGTGAGTTGCTCGACCAAAAGCCTAAACAAAAAACCAAAATGCTCACACACATACCAAAAATCCGTAGAAGGATCACCAAGGAAGGAGAGGAATTTTGCAAGGGCTACACATAGTGTTCAAGCAAGAAAGTTATGACAGTAATAGGCTCATAATGAACATAACTATCCCCAGAGTCATCAAGAAACTAAATGTTAAATCCTAATCCTAGTCTAATGAATGCCAAAATCAACCCTAGCTAATATGCCATGGCTCTGATACCACTTGATGGGAATGGGATTGTGCTAGCTAGGGTGGATGAAAGATAAATATCGTGCACACAAGTAAGTGTGTGTTGGCTAGATTATCACTCAAACGAATTAGGTTCCAAGACCAATTAACTTGGAATCATAAACATGGTCTTGAGTATTTGCTAAGCCATCCCAAGCTCATCACAAACAAGGGAGATGTAATGCAAAATAGAGTTGTGTTTATTCATTCATTAAATGAGCTTTAAGTAGCTCTATAGCCTTGCACCACTGCACGTGGGATAATTCCACTCTTCTCTCCTTGACTCATAATCTAGGACTCTAGGACAAAGCTCACACCTTACGGGCTTGGTACTTTAAGTTAGGCTTTACTTGGAAATTGGGACCTAATGATAAGGTTCTAGCCTAAAAAAGTAAAAAATATATATGGATCTCAATCCATGTTTGGTAACCTTTTGGGGTGAAACTTGGTACACATGTTCCTATAGACTATCCTAATACACTGATGAAATCTTTTCAAATTTGGACAAGTTTTTCTCAAATTTACCCAGTTTCCCTATTTATTTGGTCCAATTTTGCCATATTTGGCCTTTGATCCCATCTTTGATCTTTGATTGTGCTTGTATTGGTTGAAATTTTGCCAATGTGCATATCCCATAATTGATTCGTAATCATCAATTTGCACCTAATTTTTGGCAAACTTGCTCTTAGGGTATACGGATCGCGATCCATGTTTGGTGACCAATTTTGATCAAACTTCATGGAGTGGATTCAAACATGTTCCTTAAGTTACTGGTCCACATATTTTTGAATTTGGATCACTTTTTCACATCATGGGTCAAAATGATTATTTGGAGATTGACTTTCCAATTTCCCTTGGTTTTTGGTTGATCTAAGATCCATTTTGCCCAAAATTTGCATGGCACATTCCCCAAGGCTATGTCAAGCTGTGTGTGCACTTTTTACCCTTATCTGGCATGTTGGGGGTCATGGATCGTGATCCATGTGCAAGAACATTTTTTGATTGTGATTACAGTAGTGTGTCGGCACTTTCAAGAGGAGTCTTCTGCACCACAAAATTCTGGGTTTGGAGATGGAGGGACATGGATTGTGATCCATGTTCCACCACCTTTGGCAACACTGATCTCATGGTCATATTCTTCTTGCAAGTGGAGTCTATTGGTGGTGAAAAAATAATTGAATTTGGACTCCCCTTGGTGTCCCAAATGACCTCTAACAATTTAGGGATTTCTCGGATTTATTTGATTAATATAGTCATTGTGATTGTGTTTGTGCAAATTTGATCATATGTCACGACAAAGAAGATTTTTTCATCTCTCCTCTCCACCATGAGGATGCTATCCTAAGGGTGCCATGGTTTGATCGCATGGCTGCCAATATGAAGTTCACTAAAAGGAGAATCTACTTCACTTATAGGGGAAAGAACATGTATATAGATGCTAGTGAGCGTGGTCGCACTATTCCTCTTGTAAATCCTCCTGCTTTTGATAAATCAATGAAGAGCTTAGTTTTTGCTTACATGATTTTTGTCAAAGAGTCTCTAAAAGATCCTAATGTTTCATCAAATTTAAATAGTAGGAATCAAGAAGAGTTAGGCTTGTCTAACTTTCTCAAAGGATTCCAAGATGTGTTCATCGATGATATCGCTATGGACTTACCTCCAAAACGAGGGGATGATGACCATCACATTGAGCTCCTTCCAGGAAGCTCACCACCTAGCAAGCCTCGTTATTGAGTTTCTCAAGCTCAACAAGAGGAGATCATGAGGCAAGAACAGGAATCGGTAGACAAAGGGATGGTGAGGCCTAGCTCCTCTCCCTTTTGTTCTCTAGTCCTTTTAGTGCAAACAAAAGATGGTACATACCGTATGTGTGTGGACTTTTGTGATCCAAATTCCACCAAATTTGATTTGTGTGGTCTACTTCATATGCTTAACCTTGTGGTATACTCAAATGTGCAAAAATATCTAATTTTGTAGCAGATGTAAATAATCACGATTATCTACTCCTGGTATTTTTGTGAAACTTTTTGCCACAATGTTGACACAGAATGGTTAAGCAGATCAACTTAAGCCCCCTAGCCAAGTTTCATCAAGTCTGGATAATCCCTGTTCAATTGGTCAACAGTTTTGTGTCTGCAGACTGACTTTACAAATTTGGCAACAATTTTCACTTCAACGATCCAAATCTCACCAAATTTGATGTGTGGGATTAATATAACATGCTAAAACCAGTGGTATGTTGGGTTGGTAAAAAAAGTTGAGAAATGGGACAAAGTAAATAATCGTGATTATTTTATTTTCTCAAATTTTTGCATCTTTTTTGTCAACAGAGCATGTACACTTGTAAATCACTTCAATATAAGCCTCTAAGTCAAGTTTCACTAAGTTTGAACAATATTTTTCCAAGTCACACTTAAGCTCTCGCCAATCAGTACTGATTTCAGTTTTTATCAAGGTTTTGGTCAGTTTGGTGATCCAAATTCTATGGGCCTTTACAAAAGATGTTTGTACCCATGCATAGAGTCTCTTGTATCAACCTTGGTCACTTTTGAGATGAAAGTAAATAATCACAATTATTTACTTTTGGCCTAAAATGAGTACTTTTTTCAACTTTTTCAGTGGATAGTCTTTTATGATCTATTTCAAGCCTCTGAGTCAAGTCAAAACTTAATTTGGTCTAAAATGTCAAGAAAAAATAGATAATTTGAGTTTTTGCAAACTCTTGAAAATTTACCTCAAATGCGTCCTTAAGCTTACCCACTGGTTCATACAACTTTTAAAACATAATCTCTAGCCGGATTCAGTGGTTGAAAGTATTTTGGTGCTGTTTCAAGCCGTAGACCTGAAATTTTGCAGCTTCACATAAACAACTCACAATTGATTCTTTTGGAGTGAGCAATGTTCTGAGATCTCACCTCGGATTCTACTTACCCTACTCCTAAATTCTACTGCAATGGGGTTGTAGAAAGCATCCACAAACACTCGTTTTCTTGTTTTTATGGTTTTTTTAACCTTGATCTTAAGACTTGTCTTGTCCCTCAATCATTCTCAAAATTCTAATCTAGTTTTACAATCCAACAATCCTAAAAGGTACTTAGCAAGTACACTTACTTCCAAGTTACCTCTACACAACAAAAAACAACAATCTTAAGCTATGCGGTTTTAAAAAGAAAGTTTCAACTCTAGGTGATCCTAAAGAAAGTTAAAGGACACCTACACAAGACGCTCGTGTTTTTCCTAGTTTAGGTCTCTTCGATCTCTGCCAACGGCAACAAATGTGGGACGGGTATTGCAGACATAGTGAGAACGACGAACATAATTGTCAATCCACGGAACGAAGATGACTTGACTAGTGCATAGAGGCTACAAGAGGTTGTTAATATTTTGGAAAACAATAGACAACTCGGATAACTCAAGCTACACTCAAATGAAAAAAATAACCAAAAGCTAATCGCTAATCGATAAACAAATCATAATCGCTACAGCATCAATCGACATCCAAACGTTACAAAACTTCTAGGGAATGTTTATAAGACATAAGATCACATGCTTATGGTCTCAAATCTCACTTTAGGTTAAGTGAAAAAATCATGATTATTAACAGTAGTGAGTTTTTGACCTAGTCGTTTTTGACCCAAAATGCACCTAAATGCTTAGCAATGATGCCCCAATACCCCGCCTATACTTATTTTATGAATTTTAAGCTTAAATTCCTATTTATGATGAAATTAGGCCGTGGATTGGCGATGCCAAAAGCTATGGATTACCATGAAATGCTTACATCAGCACGTAGAGCTCTTACTTGCGGTTGCAACGCAACAGACGGCACTGCAATGTGACAATCGAGAAGGGAGTAGGAAGCACAAAAAGGAGAGAAGTGAACGTCGTTAGCTCACACCGTGTTTCTATTATCCAAAAACTTGCAAACTACTTACAAAAATTGGCTTATATACCTTAGCCAAGGTTTCTGTGGTCAAAACTAATAATATGGGAGCTTCAACTAAAGATAGGTTGATACAATCTTGAAGCTTATAGCCCCGACTCATCCATTACACTGTTTATCTGGAAAGTAGGAGTTACAACATTCTCGATTTATCAAAATTATAAGTGTTTTTACAATAACAACTCCAAGAAATGTTATCCAAGTTAGCTTCCTGCTAACATGAGGCAAGTACAGGAATTGGTAGACAAAGGGATGGTGAGGCCTAGCTCCTCTCCCTTGTGTTCTCCAGTCCTTTTAGTGCAAAAGAAAGATGGTACATACCGTATGTGTGTGAACTATCGACCACTAAACCATATCACTATCAAAAAAACATTTCGCGTGCCTCGGATAGAAGATCCGTTCACAAGCTACAAGGCTCTACCTACTTCAGTAGGATTGACCTTAAAAGTGGCTATCATCAAATAAGGATAGTGGAAGAAGATATCCTAAAGACTGTGACTCACACAACGTTTGGTCTTTATGAATATCCAGTCATGCCTTTTGGGTTGACTAATGCATCTACTACGTTCAATCGTCTAATGGAGAAAATTTTTAGACCTTATCGCAAATTCACTGGAGTGTTCTTTGATGATATCATCATCTACTCCAAGTCTTTGGAGGAACATAAGCAACATCTCCAAGTGATTTTTCAAGCATTGAGGGAGAATAAGCTTTTTCTTAACCAAAAGAAAAGCGAATTTTTCCTTCAAGAGATTCAATACCTAGGTCATATTATCTCTCAAGATGGTATCCGCATGGATCCATCAAAGTTAGAGGTAATAAAAGCATGGCCTAATCCAAGGAATCTACATGAGCTAAGAAGCTTCATTGGTATGTTCGCATACGATAGACGCTTCATAGAAAAATTATCTCAAATAGCAGGACCACTACATGACTTGACTAAGAAGAACGTTAAGTATGTATGGACTGCTAAGGAGAAAAATGATTTTGATAAGCTCAAAGAAAAGCTTACCTCCTAACCAATCATCATGCTTCTACATCTCTCAAATCCATTTGAGGTCATGGTGATTGCCTTGGAGCAGTTTTGCTTCAAGAAGGGCATGCCATAGCATATGAGACCCGAAGGCTCAATATTGATGAACGAGTCTTGTGCATTTATCAGATAGAGCTTTTTGTTGTTCTACATGCCCTAGACACATGGAAGCACTATTTATTGGGGACTCCATTTATTCTACAAACCGACCAGCAAAGTCTCAAGTATTTCATGATGCAAACCAAGCTTTCCGACAAACAAATGAGGTGTGGTCAAATTTTCGTTTGCAATTTAATTTCCATATTGCTCACAATGCTGGTAAGCACAGTCAAATGGCCGATGCACTTTCAAAACAACCAAAAGTTAATGTGGTGTCTATAGCTACTCACAATGATCTATCCTCTATGATAGATGAGTATGCGACTGACCCTGAATTTAGAGACATATTGTCAGCCCTTGATTTGGGGAAGAAAGAGGAACCATTCACCTTGTAGGATGGTTATCTTCTCACAACATAGGCTTTGTGTTACGCATTCCCTTCGTGAGAAAGTTATGTATGAATCCCATGCTCCTCCCTATGCGGGGCATAGAGGTATTCAACATACTCTGCGAGGAGTAGAAACCTACTTCTATTGGCCTACCATGAAAGTGGACATACAAGAGTATGTTTCAAAATGTGTAGTATGCCAAAAGACTAAGTATGATAGAGGAAAGAGACATGGATTAATCCAACCTTTGCCTATCCCAAATTCACCATGGGAGAGTATATCCATGGATTTCATCTTTGGATTACCCAAGTCTATCCATGGGAATATGGACAATAGTTGACAGGTTTAGCAAGCAAGCACACTTTATTCCTGTTAAAAAGACTATTAAGACACACCATGTATTACCAACATCCCTCGTGTCAGATAGAGATCCTAGAATGACCAAATTTTTTTGATGGAAAGGTCTCTTTGAAAATCTAGGAACAAGATTGAATTGTCTTCGGACTATCACCCACAAACAGATGGCCAAAGTGAGATAGCCAATCTTACAATACTCAATCTACTCAAGACTTATGTTACAGAAGTAGATCAACGCTCACAATGGAAAAAGTACTTACCTCTTGTAGAGTATGCCTACAATAATAATGTACATACTTCTACTTGCAAAGCACCTTTTGAGATCATTGAGGGAAGACCTAAAAGTCCCTTGCTACTTAAAGTACATGGGAAGATCTTCGCTGCCAATGAGTATAGCCGTGAGCTACAATAATCTTTTCAAAAGATTAAGGAGGCTATATCCATATCTCATCAAAGGCAAAAAGATGCTGTTGAGAAGCATAGAAGGGCCTTAATGTTCAAAGAAAATGATTGGGTCTTACTTAAGTCAAACAACGGGAAAAAATCCTACGGGCCATTAAAAGTATTATGCTAAGCTAGCAAAAAGATACTATGGTCCTTTCCAAATCTTGAAACATATCAATGAGACGGCTTACCAACTCAAGTTGCCCAACCATTGGCTCATACACAATGCTTTTCACGTGAGCCTACTCAAGCCCTACAAAGGAGAGCCACCAACTGAACCAATTATTGAAGACCCTCCCGAAGTTGAAGACCAAGAAGAGGTGCTACAACCCGAAGCTATTCTTTGGCATGAAGACAAGGTACTACAGCATGGTAAGATTATCCAAGGGTATTTTATTAAGTTCAAAAACTATCCTTTTGAAGATGCTAGATGGATGCAAGAAATACAACTTAAGGATAGTATGTACCTTGTCAATGCTTACATGCTACATTAGAGTAAGCAAATGTACAATTTTTTTTTATATGACCCTTGTTTTTGTCTTATAAGACTAGTTCTCTTTTTAATTATGCACAAATTTAAATAGTATGCATGCTTAGTATCATATTTGTGATGACGACATCTCTCAAACACCAAGTATAATTTCTCACTCTAGTATGGGAGAATGAAATGGACTAAGGAGTAGACATGCTTGAGGCAGCTACGTCTCCCAAGCACCAAATGGATTAGTGATGCATCTTGAAAAGATGTCATAGGGTAAAAAGGGATCCTCTGTATGCTAAGTGAGATTGACTAATGACTAAGGCTTTATCTCTTCTACCTCATAGTCGAGGACGACTATGATTTCAAGAGAGAGGTAAATGTCATAAAATCTAATATCTAACCAACCCAAATTATTTTCTCATATTAAACTCATCATTTAATGTGGGAGAATAAACAGGACCAAGGGTTAAGATATAGACATGTGCTTATAGATCTATCTCAACACGGGGCCAATGGTAAAGGGGCCCAAACGAGAGATGGTCTATCAAAGAGAAAGGCTAACCAATGGAGCATAAATAACCTTAGGGTTAGCTTCATTGAAGACCCCCAATATTTAGTGTTAAAAGTCCTTTGACCTTAGGTAAGCTAGGGTAGTGCTTGAGGTGGGAATCCGGCCCAAGATTGAGGTGCTTGTCATGCCTGATGACTGAGATGCTTGAGATGCTTGAGTTTCTTGATGATTGAGATGCTTGAGGTTATTTTCATGCTTGAGATGCTAAGGGTGTTCTTGAGGTGAGAACCCAATCCAAGCTTGAGGGGCTTAAGGGCCAAGCTTGAGGTGAAAACTAGGCCCAAGGTTGAGGGGCTTGAGGTGGCACAAAAGTCAAACTAGATCCCTACAAGGAAGGGTTGAGCCATGCAAGAAGGGGGGGGGGGGGGGGGGGGGGGGGGTTTGGTTGCTTGACCACTCTCTCTCCCAAAGGGCACCCCTTGCCCAAGAGGCAAGTAGGACACATGTCAAGCCCCTAGCTAGGTTACCCTCATGCTGTGCCTAAAGCCTACTGGTTGGCCATCCAAGGGGTCCAATTATAATTTAGGAGATTTAATTAATTGACTTTGTATTTATCAAGTCCTCTCTCTCAAAGGGGAAAGGGGGACACTTATCCCAAGGCTACCCTTGTTGCTTAGTATTACTCCTGCTTAATGATTGGCTAGGCCTGGAGGGGTCCAATGAGATTCAAGCATGAGCTACAAGGGGGGTTGACCAAAGAGAGTAGGGGGCATTCTTAGGGGATATACTTCCCCCCCCCCCCCCACACACACACACACACACACACACACACATTCTCATTGTGTATTGTGCAAAGTGCAAGAGCTTCCTCTCCTTTTCCAAGAAAGTAGAGGTTGAGAGCCTACTCCAACACTCTTGGCTATGAATTGCAAATCCAACCAAGATCCATGCTTCAATGCTTAAGCTTGCCATCCTATCCATCTTCATTACTATGCTATTATGTATGCTAGCAAGAAGAGTGATGATAAGTGAGGAACTAAATCTTTCTCCTATGAAATGATTCTTCTTCCTCTTCCCTACCCTCATTCCTTGCTAGCTCTCTCCACCTTCGAAGGTGTTTGAGGTCTTGGGACTGAGGCTTGGCATAGTTGATGCTTCCCACAAAGTTTATGTTATTCTTGTAATGCATGAAGCTTTCTAGCTTCATTGCATCACCTAGGTCATAAGGAACACAAAGATTGTATTGTAACAAGTCTCTCTTGATGGGAGAAATCATAATACAAATGCCTTTTGGAGGGGGGACTGGCTCCACATAAATCCGGTCCTCAACTATTGTGATGTTCTCTAAATTCCCTCTCTTGCAAAATTATTGTTCATGCCAAGTTAACCAAATGCTATGTTTATGTTGCTAACTTCAATTATGTTCACCGGCTATACTCACCAAGTAATTTCTCAAAAGTATTCTCTCTAATTTCCGCTACTCTCAAGTTAATAGGCCACTTCCATTACATTGGTATCAGAGCATTTGGTTTCTCTTTTCTTGCTTAAGAAGAGAGGTCCTTAAGTAGACTATAAATGGTTGATTTTGTTAATTATATTAGGGTAAGTGGAACTTGTTGGAATTAGGGTTGCAGAGAAACACACACAGCTTGGAGAAGACGAAGGAAGCTCAAGGCACACAATAGAGAGTGTGTTACTTAGTGTGCAATGGAAAGATAGATAGCCCTAGAGTGATGGGCGTATATACAATGCACGGGGGAAAAAACCTCCTAAAGAGGGAAAAAATGCCCCGGCGGTCCTAGTGTGTTCACACACATCACTACCACATGTATATGGTAACAAATCCCCCCTGGAGTGATGCGGTGAACGAGAGCTGGCACATGAGTAAAGGGAAGTGCCATGCCCTGAGGACAGGATCAGTCCACAAAGGGGAGTAAGCCCAAAGCTTTGCGGAAAGCTTCAAGCTTCTCACGAGACAATGCCTTTGTGAAAAGATCTGCAAGGTTGTCCTGTGTTGGCACATAAGCCAAGCTGATCTCTCCTGCTGAGAGCCTCTCCCTGACATAGTGGTAATGCACCTCAATGTGCTTTGTGCGAGCATGAAAAACTGGGTTCCTCGCAACTGCCAATGCGCTCTGACTGTCAGTGTAGATAGTGTTGGCAGTGTCCTGTCCAACACCCAAGTCAGCCATAAGGCGTCTGAGCCATACACACTCAACCGTAGCTGTGAAGACTGCCCTGTACTCAGCCTCACAACTCGAAGTGGCCACAGTAGGTTGCTTCTTGCTCAACCATGATATACATGAACTGCCAAGCATGAAACAAAAACCACTTGTGGACACTCGCGTGTCAAAACAACCAGCCCAATCTGAGTCCGAAAAAGCATGTAAGTCTGGCGGCAATGATCCCCCCTTGGGATAAAACAAGCCAAGATGTAAAGTGCCACTAAGGTAGCGGAAAATCCTCTTGACAGCCTGCCAATGCTTAGACCCTGGGCTATGCATAAATCTGCTGACCTGCGAGACTGCAAACTGAATATCTGGCCTCGTGTTGCATACATAAATGAGGCAGCCAACAGCAGTTTGGTAAAGAGTGACATCAGCAGGATCGCCAGCATCATGTAGACTCAACTTCAAACCTGTTTCCATGGGAGTGGCAATAGGTTTGCAATCCTTAAGTCCAAACTTACATAGCAATGTCTCTATGTAACTTTTCTGACACAAGGCAATACCACCATCACACTGCTTAAACTGTATACCCAAGTAATGATGCAACAGCCCCAAATCTTTCATCTTGAAAGTAGCATTCAAATCAGCCTTAAATTCAGCAATATGTCTCTCATTTGGTCCAGTGATCAGCAAATCATCAACATAAAGAACCACAATGAGAAATACATCATCCTCACGCTTTACATACAATGTGCTTTCTGTTGGACTGTTACGAAAGCCTCGTTTAACCAAATGAGTGTCAGCTTTCTCATACCAAGCACGAGGAGATTGCTTCAACCCATACAAAGCCTTCTTACATTTGCACACTTTGTCCTCTTGTCCTTTTATGACAAAACCGCGAGGCTGCGTTACATAAACTTCCTCAAATATGTCACCATTCAAGAAAGCAGTAACAATGTCTGATTGATGTACATCCCAACCAAAATGAGCTGCCAATGCACATAGAAAACGCACAGTAGTCATACGACAAGTGGGAGCAAAAGTCTCTTCATAATCTATGCCTTTTTGTTGTGCATAACCCTTTGCAACAAGTCGAGCCTTATGGCGATCGATCTCACCATCCGGCTTGCGTTTCAACTTGTAAGCCCACTTCGTACCAATGGCCTTTTTGCCAGGAGGCAAAGCACATAAAGTCCATGTGTCATTCTCTATAAGTGCATCATATTCTGATTTCATGGCAGCAATCCAATTTTCTGAATTCTGTGCTTCATCAAAAGACAGAGGCTCCTCAACATCATGTAAACTAGACACAGCCAAAGCATAACAATCTGATGCATAAGATGCATGGCGAGAGCCTGAACGAGTACGACTAGATAAAGGTGCATCCAATTTATTGTCACGCAAAGTGTGCACCAGCCATTTTGGCATACCTCTAGCCTGCTCATTTTCAGCCCTTTCCTCATCAAGTACATCATGTACATCTGCATCAGTAATAGGCTGTTCTAAAACATTTTCAGAAACCCCCATAGGCTGTACATTTGCCTCATTGGAACTTACATTCGTATTTCCACCACTGAAAAGAGGCAACAAAGTGTCATAAATGTCCTGTGAGCTTACATTACTGTCTCTAGTACATGACAGCAAGGGTTGAACAGAATCTTCCACAAACACTACATCCCGTGAAACCAAAATACGTTTTGTTTGCGGATGATACAACCTGTAACCTTTGCTTTCAGCACTATAACCAACAAAAATACATTTGACAGCCTTATCATCCAATTTTCTGCGCTGCACTTGTGGCACCAAAGCATATGCCAAACAGCCCAAAACACGCATGTGCTCAATAGAAGGTTTTCTATCATGCCATGCTTCATATGGAGTAATAGACTGCAAAGCTTTCGTAGGGCACCTGTTAAGTACATAAGTGGCACACATGATGGCCTCAAGCCAAAAAGAATGCGGCAAAGCTTGACTTTTGACCATACATCGTGCCATTTCCGTTAGTGACCTGTTTTTCCTCTCAGCAACACCATTTTGCTGAGGTGTATAAGGCACTGTACATTGGTGTTTTATCCCACGACTAGCCAGAAATGCATTAAATTCATGAGACATATACTCCCCCCCTCGATCGGAACGGAGGGTGCCCATAGTACATTTTGAGACATTTTCAGCCATAGCCAAAAATTGTTTGAAGCACATAAAAACTTCGGACTTTGCTTTAAGCGGAAATACCCATGCATGCCTGGAGTAATCATCAATGAAAGTCACGAAGTACAGGTAATTGCCCAAGGACGGAGTTTGCATGGGCCCACAAACATCACTATGCACAAGCTGCAACCTGCATGTGGCCCTAACTGAACCATCCTTTGGAAACTTAGAACGCTGCATTTTACCCAGAATACAGCCTTCACAAACATGTTTGATAGGTGCTTCAAGAGGCGGCAAAGAAGCAACCATATCAGATTTCTGCAAACGCAGCAAACTGGCAAAATTCAGATGACCAAAACGTGCATGCCAAAGTTTTGCATCTGAAATAGCCCTTGAATCTGCAACAGCATTTGCAAAATTTTGTCCACACTTGTCATACAAAGTGAGCTTATACAGCCCACGGCACAAAAGCCCAGATGCAACAATTTCATCACCAAAACTGAGATCATGAACTGTACATCTGTCATCCACAAATTTGACTACAAGTCCAAGTCTAGCAAGTGCGGATACAGACAATAGATTCTTCTTGATCCCAGGTACATAAAGTGCATCAACAAGTGTGAAGGAACTGCCATTAGCAGCAGTGAGCACAATCTTTCCAACTCCCTGAACTGGATAAGAGGCGTTGATGGCACAAGTGACTGAATTCCCATGAGGGACAGACTCGAGAGAGGTAAACAATTCACGATGTGAGGTAATGTGCTTTGTAGCACCACTGTCGAAATACCACACATGTGAATCTGCAGCAACTGACAAGCATGCATCATGGACAGCAGGATTGTAAGTGCACTCTGCGCTAAAAGCCCATTCTGCATCAACATCAGCATCACAATCTCCTTTCATAGAAGACTCAACAATGGCTGCATTTGTAGTGGAACCAGCATTTGCAGTGGAACCACCCTCTTTCTTCTTAGCCTCTTTGGCCTTCAACTTAGGACACGACTTGATCAAGTGATCATTGGCTTTACAATAATGGCAACGCATCTTCTTTTTGCCCTTATCACCAGAATTGCCAGACGAAGTGCTGCCAGCAGAAGCATTAGGAACAGAATTTTTGCCACTCGCAGCAGAACCATAAGAAGTGGCTGCATTACTGTTACCACCCTTTCTTTGAGAAGCAATAAAAGCCTGTTCAACTGCACGCTGCCTAGTCCTGTTTTTTCTAGAAAGTGACTCTTGCAACAGCAATGTGCATAATGCATCAAACTTGACAACTTCAGGATTTCCTTGGGTCATCAGTCTCCAAGTACTAGCAAAAGTCTGGTAGGAATCTGGTAAGGCATCAAGAACAGTCTGCACAAGGGAACTGTCAGAAATGACCACCTACAGAAATGAGTTGCTCATTGATATCCTTGACACTAGCAAGGAAAGTGTCCATATCATCTTCCTCATGCATAATCTTCGACTCTAGCTCTTTACGCAGCAAAGCAATTTTAGCCTCATTGCGGCTTGCATAAAGACCTGCTAGAATATCCCAAGCCTGTTTTGCAGATTTTGCTGAACGGATGTGAGGAATAATGGTGCGCTTCACAGACAACGCAATCAATGCATGAGCCTGCGCATCTTAACATCCCAACGAGCTTGTTCTGCTGTAGGCAAAACAACTCTAACAGCTGCAATCCTTGCAGCAAGACCTGCAACATCCTCAATATCGCCTACATCTTCAGAACCAGGGCGTACATCAATGCCCTGCACAATGTTCCAGACACCTTTTGACATAAGAACGTGTTGCATCATATAAGCCCACATAGGGTAGTTGTCCCCATCCAACCTGTCCTCAGCAGCAAACATCTTGAACACATCTGTGTTGTTGTTGTCAGCCATGGTAAATGCTGCACCTGATGTGAAAACTGCCCGAAAATAGGAGAAATGGAGCGAGAACAACTTGTGCTATATAGCACAAACCGTAGAAGACTATAAGGCACCTGTTATGCAGAAAACGGCACTGACAGAAAATCTGCACAAAATGACGAAATAACCTGTGCAGTACTGCCCGTAGTGGAAACGGAGGCCGAAATGAGCCCAAATCAAAATTCTGAGCAGACCAAGCTCTTCGAGCTTTCCCAAAATATTTGTCGACCTGCGAACGCTTGCCAAAGCTCACTGAAATCGGAGAAAGTGAGCAGGCGTGTGCTGGAGCAGCTGGCGACTAAGCCCGGGAGGACGTGACCTGCTCTGATACCAATTGTTGGAATTAGGGTTGCAGAGAAACACACACAGCTTGGAGAAGACGAAGGAAGCTCAAGGCACACAATAGAGAGTGTGTTACTTAGTGTGCAATGGAAAGATAGATAGCCCTAGAGTGATGGGCGTATATACAATGCACGGGGGAAAAAACCTCCTAAAGAGGGAAAAAATGCCCCGGCGGTCCTAGTGTGTTCACACACATCACTACCACATGTATATGGTAACAGAACTGTGATCTATTATCAATTTTGTTGAGCCCACTATGTGGGATATGGTGCACACCTTGGGAGCTTTGGACTTAATAATGTAGTCTTTTTAGACTTGCCTACAAATTTACCATTATTGAGCCATAAGAAGTCCGAAAGGAGCTAGCCCTTGGCAATTCTGCTATGCTAGACCTACTCCATTACTGTCTATAATTAACCACTCGAGCCGTGGGTGTGGATACTCAAGAGCCAATTTTCAAAGGCTAAGAGGAGTGGCAACTAAGGTTTTGAATTGCCAAAGCATACACTAAGTACATACATAAATTTTGTTAACATGGCTGACAATAACCAAGAGAGTAGAATGAGCATTGATAGCTTTGATTTTGCACATGAAGGTGCTAATGATGATGCTTGTATGTTTGTTAATTATCTCGTTACTAGGTTGCAGCAAGCAATGGGCAACCCTGCTTTGCAAGCCAAAAGTTATTTAACAACTTCGCGCTTATGGGATTTCCCTTCCTCTCCAAGAGGAGAGAGAGCTTAGGAGGCCTCTTGAAGAGACCCCAAAAGAATACTCTCTCCCATACAAGAGGAGGAATCCAAAGAGTAAGAAAGCAATGAAACTTTAAGTTCCTCTGAAGATGTGGCTCCACGAAGACGGCAGTCTAGACGATCACCAACTCCTCCCAAGAGGAAAGGATCAACACAGAGGCCTTCTCCTTGTCATTCCGAAAGGGAAGAGAGGAAACAAAGGAAGAAAAGGGCAAGAAAGAGGTCACCCTCTTCTCCTTCTTCTTCACCTTCCTCCTCTTCCAATGAAAGATATGGCTATTCTCCTAGAGAATACAGGAGGGGAGGACATCATAAATCATACTCTACATGGCGAAGGCCACAAAAACTAAAGAATTTCAAAGAGGGAGGAAAGAGTATCTCTTTTCTCACCCATGATGGCACATTTGGTGCTAGCTACAAAGTGTTGCCCTTCATCCAGCAATTTGATGCGGCTTTTGGAGAAGAAGGCTTCAGAGAGTCCTCCAAGCTACACCATGTAACTATGCACTTCCAAAAATCATCTCGTCAATGGTGGGCTAGCCTTCGTGGCAATGGAAAAGCCCCAAAGATAATGGAAAACTCTACGAGTTTCAAACATGAAGCAATTCCTTGCAAGTGATGCAAAGGACAAAGTGCTCATCAAATGGCATAGCTTGAAGCTTCTCTCTCATGAGTCTATCCACAAGTATGTAGATAAGTTTTGGGATTTACATCTCAAGGCTATTGTCTTCCAAAAGATAGACTTTGCCGAGAAAAATCAACAAGTTTGTGCGGGATTACCTGAAGAGATGGCTGAATACATCAACTCTCAACAACCTGGTTCTATCACCAAAGTAATCCATCACTCCATGGTTGCTTCACGCATCAATTTCCATCAAGAGGCTAGACAGATTGTCAAGCCCATGGAAAACAAAGACAAAAATGATGAAAATGGGAAAACCAATGGTCAAAATTCTTCCCAAGGCACTTTGAACAACAACAACAACGACAATCAATCCAAGGAGAAGGAGTTTACAAAGGCAAAAAAAACTCTCTCCTGAAGAGCTTGAAGCTTTTCGGAAGGACCATAAGTGTTTCAAGTGTGGAGAGCAAGGTCATGACTATCATTCTTGCCCTAAGAAGAATGCTCGCAATGAGACTCCTAGGGCTTCCACCATCAAAGCTCCAAAAGAGGATGTTCATTGCAAAGGATCATCACTTGCCTTCATCTTGTTTGACCCTGACTCGATGGAGTGATCTTACCAAACGGCGAGCGAACATTCTTGAGCTGAGCAAAGAAAAAACCAAGCTACTTTCTCACAAACATTGAGCTATGTTATTAGCAGCATCTCATATGGCAACATCTCTTATTGGGAAAACTGTCCTAGTTTTGAATCTACCATAAAGAGAAATTTGTATGATTTTCCTCGAACATTGGTTCCGACTCTGTGGACCAATCCAGTGGATGGATCTACTTCCATACCAAAATAGTTTTTTGGACCAATCATGACCACTATATCAACAATCAAGTGGATGGATCTACTTACATACCAAAATATAAAACCTTACACCATTAGCGACGTGTCCAAAAGAAGTTAGAACTACCATGGACTCTCACCATGACCCAAAAAACCACCTATCCTACCATAAAGCTCTCGGCTTTCTATAGTACAATGTTGCAGCAAAGTAAAAAATTCCTCATTATTTGCATGAGCCCATACATGGGTTCTTTATCATCACTCCGTAGATTTGACTTATCTTCATTCCCATGAAGATATTGCCAGGGGCCCTTGTCCATCTTCTTCAAATAATGTTAATCCGAGTAGGTCTAGCAATGACATTACATTTCTCATGTATGATAGCTTTACACAGACACGATACACCCAGAAAATAATTCTTGCCATCAATATCATGGACCTTCGGCTCCTAGGATCTTTGCCTTAAAATCCACATCAACATCAATTTTCTCCTTGGAGGCCCCTTTGAAGAGAGATATAGATCTTTAACTTTTTAACCTCCTGATCCCAGCTAGAACTAGACTAGCTTTATAATGAGTTGATGATCTTTGACTTTTCTTGGTATGAATTAATGTGACTTTCCCTTGATTCTACACGGACAAGGTTACTACAATTTCTATCATCTATATCTTAGAGGATATAAGACTGCACATGGGGTCACGACGAGGTCGCGTAGCTTGGTTGAGCAGAGATCTACCATGTCCTCTGAAAGATTGGTAGCTATCGCAAGCTCCACAACTCTCTCTCTCTCTCTCTAGACAAATTTTGCACGTGACTCAGAAACATCTCCCTCTCTCTCTCTCTCTCTCTCTCTCTCTCTCTCTCTCTCTCTCTCTCTCCGCGTTTTTGAGTCACGTGCAGAATCTAGACGAGAAGAAGAAGAAGAAGAGAGTATTAACGTTGCATTAGGAAATTTCGGAGGTCATTTGGAGGGCCTTCTAAGAAAATGTATTTTTTGCACTCTCTCTCTAGAAAAAATGGCAAATAAAAGAGCTGGGTCTTTCATAGTAAAACTTCAAAAAGTGTACTTTAAGTAGATTCCTTACTCTTCTGAACATTCGTTCGTAGTGATTGAGGGATAATCCTCTTTTCAGTTGCATTGAATGAACCTCGTCAATATGGAGGGAATGAGGCTAACATGGAGGGACGAATCCGTAGCCGCTATTCACTTTCCATTAAACCAGCACATTTGGCTAATGGCGCACTCCTCAAATGGCACAAATGTTACCCAGAAACGAGCCAAATATCACCTTCACATTGATTTGGACAATGAGTACCAACCATTGATTAAGCGCAGTAAAACAAACACACATATACCTCCCGCTTCCATAGACACGCTCAGAGCTCAAGGAGCTAAACACATAGATATCTGGACGAGAGGCTCTCTCTACCCTAAGAATCCAATAACTAATGCGTCTCCACCGTTTGTCAATCCTACAAGCTTATTGACCTTTGCTGGTGATGGAGAAAAGGGCCTTCTGGGTTATTGTAAATCACTTACAAGAGAAGCTGAAACTTACAAGAGCATTCTCCAAGCTCAACAATGTGAGATTGTTCGCCTTTCACATTTACATTCTACAGATCAGGTTACCATTTTGCAACATAAAACAGAGGTACAAGAACTGAAAGGAAAGGTGCGAAGTTGTCAAATGAAGGACACCATCTTGGGTGGTCGTATCCGAAAGAAGAAATTGCGCAATCTTGAAACATTGCAGGTTGCATCAGGAGGTCTCAAGAAAAGAATCCGAGCATTAAGGTGATGCTTCTTGGTTGGATACATTGTCTTAGTTAAGTAATCTTTTTGTTTTTTCTTGTTATGCATTGTTTTCATGTGCCTAAATAGTGTTAGTGAAGCAAATTTTCTGTTATTTACTTATGCATTGTCTTCATGTAGAGATTCAATCTATCCTGACAAGGAAAACATTGACCCCAAAGCCAATATAGGAAAGAGATTGAAGCCACTTATAAGTAGAAGCCTGGCAACAGATATAGTACATGATAAGAAGTTTAAGGTCCTACAACGAAATGTAGTGGACCGCTTTATTTCAGAGAACTCAGTGCCTGCAAAAGAGATACAAGGCACACTTGATTCACTTGGTGTAAGCAAAAGAGGATATTCGGCTATCCAAAAGTCTGTCTCATCCATCTTTGTTAGGAAGGGTATAAAATCCAAACTTCTACGATCAGCCTCAAGTGTTTGGAAAGAGAAGCTTCAGCTTAACGAGGCACAGGGAGACTATCTTGGACAACCCTTTCATATTAAAGAAACTTACAGTGGCCATGGAGAAAACATGGCATATGATGAGTTCAACAATATTTTTATGGACCTGCGGATATTACAGAAGAGAATGGTGGAGTTTTACAACATCACATTTGAAGATTCACGTGGGGTATTACATTTTGTGTTAAAACTGGATGAGTGTGAGCTTGTTAAAGAGAAAAAGCTAGAGCATGTTACTATTACTTTAATGAATAGAGCCCTCTCAAAGTGTCCCAGTGATGATCCTTTATATTTTAGTGTTCAATCAGAATCTAACATATGGTGGCTTGGTGCGTTTGAGGTAAGCGAGATTCTCAAGTAAGCTCAAATGTTCAGATCTACTTAAGTCTCATTTATTTTGTGTTGCAGGTAAAGAAAGAAGATCATGAGATTCTATATTGGGTGTTCCATCGAACTAATATTCCGGAGGTGATTGATCGACAGACTAACCAGGGAGAGGTACTACGTCTAGATGGAAGGGGAGACTTTCAAGTTCAGTGGCATCTTGCAGGTGACCTTAAAACATTAAAGTGCATGTATAATTGTGGAATGGGTGCAATGGCAAAGTCACCGTGTTTGTTCTGCATGGAGCCTGCAAAGGTCATGGACCCAAAGTGGTGGAGAAAAGTTCCAACACGTCACATTGAGGATCCTGCTTTTCGACCGGTTTTGAAAATACCACTTGTGAATGTCCACATTTGTACAATGCATGCCCTTTGTAGAATTGTGGAGAAATTGGTCTACTTATACATCGGGTTTGCTTGGAAGATTAAGAACTCCGCAGAACGACAAGTAGCCCTGCAGTGCTTAGAAATGGTACTGTCGGATATGGGGCTTCATGGTGGCAATGTGAAAATCCAGCGGGATGAAAAGAGATCAACTGCTGAGAAGGATGTCCCATGCAAACCATCCATCGGTGGGGTGAAGGCATGGAGGTTTTTATCTAAGCCCCAAGGTACAAGAGATCCAAAGCTAACAAAACATGGAAAAATATATAACACATCTTATGTTAGCAAGGTAGAGTATCAGAGCTGGAAAAAGCTACATATTGCAGTCAAAGACCACGAACCAACTACTCGTAACGCGAAGGCTGAGGTTTGGCGATCAATAGACATCCTATTTTTGATGTGCGACAAAGATGACTGGTCACAAGGTGATATGAACAAGTTCAAGGAAAATCTCAACCTTCTGAAAAAATCATTCAAGACAGCATGGACAGACACCCAGATTACTCACTACATGGTATTATCATGTATTTCTTTCTCTCTTATGTGCAAATATGTGACTGTAAAACATTCTAACTAATCTGTTTTCATATCTAGCACATCATCTTCAATCATTTTCCATATTTTATACAGAAGTATGGGAACCCGGCAATATGGAATACCCAAGGGATGGAAAAGTCTCATTACATGGCGAGAAATGCTTATTTCAGGCACACACGACATGGTGGCTCTCGAATCAAGGCTAACAGTTTGAGAGAACTATTTGAATGGTTCTATCGTAGAATCATTCATCGAATGCAGGCAAAAGAAGTCTTGGCAAATTCAGCAACAGCACAAGCCATCAGACATTTATAACAACAAAAAGCTAAAAGATCAATGGCATACAACAACTCCGGAGCTCGTGAACGTCAACGAAGGTGGAGAGAGACAATGGTGTATGTGAATCACAAGTGGAGAAAGATACTCTGAGTGGATGACATTGTACAAAATTTATGTAATACATGATCTTATACAATTGCTACTTGAAGTGTATCAAGATTTTGCAGGTTCAATTTTGTTTTTTGGCACGTCACCCTTGTAACGAATCATGAGATGTTTGCCATACTCTAAAAGTTCATCTGGGTTTTGTCTACCAAGAGCTAGTGCCATTGCTGTGTAGGTGTAGTAATACGCTGCCCGACCACCTGTATAGCCTAGGCAGTAACCAAAACAATCTCTAGCAAACACTTTGTCCACAAGAATGACTTCATCTGCACTTTTGGGCAGCACCGGTCCACCCAAGAAGCGTGATAGTGTCTTGAATGTATAAGTTGCTATTGAACCCTCTTGTGACATGGAATTGTGAAAAACTACTATCAGCGACTCGCAAAGCTTTGAAAGGTACTGTGCTAGGGCCGCATCCCTTCCTCGATACTCTCTTGTCCGGCGCCGAAGGAAGTCATCCTTGTCAGCAATCCAAGACTGCACATACAATGTCAGAAATGACACAAAGAGAGAGAGAGAGAGAGAGAGAGAGAGAGAGAGAGAGAGAGAGAGAGAGAGAGAGAGAGAGAGAGAGAGAGAGAGAGAGAGAGAGAGAGAGAGAGAGAGAGAGAGAGAGAGAGAGAGAGTTACCATGAAGCTCTCATCCTGCAGAAAGAGGTTTTCTTGCCACAGGTCTACAGATGTAGTTGACCCCTGACCTGAATGGTTAAACCAATCCTCCACTTCTTTGTTACTTTTCGATGGTCTTAGGCTTTGTCTTATTGCTTGGAAGGTGGCTTCATCAGGTAGTGTCTCCTTGTATTTTTCAGCTTTCTCAAAGCATCTTCGAAGGCATTCCATTGGATTGCTGGATGTTTCCATTGCCTCATCATCACTACTATCCTCTGAAACAAATCCACTCCTCTCCTCTTGGACTCTGGAAATAATAGCCAGGGAGAAATCCTCCCTTAAATAAAAGACACTTTGCACATCATGTAAGAAGATATAGGTCCTGTCTCCAATCCTGAAGTCAGGCACAGCAGGAAACATCATCTGAGCATGCTTCTCAGTGAAGTTACTGACATCCAATGGAAGTTTGATTTCTGTGGTTTTCACAGAGAGCATCTTACTTCTTTGTACTTCAATTGCCTCAACCTCAAGGTCGACTGTGTCTTCAACCTCCTCGACTTCTTGCATAGGAGTTGTCTTCTCGCATTCTTCATCTGGTGCTGCATCCTGCTCCTCTAACACCTCATCAGGATTCTGCATGAGGAATCCAAACAAGCTGTTCAGGTAAATCATAAAGCCAAAGGCTTCCTGAATGAGTTTGCATTCTTTTTGAT